>NW_028255798.1:1200000-1800000 GCF_964263255.1 Lissotriton vulgaris | reverse complement strand
GGATGAAATTTTAACATTTAATCTTTTGACTGTAAATGACTGTTGGATGTGAATTATGACTTTGTCAACTAAAATAAGTGTGTTTAAAGTCATTTCTGTGCCTCAAAGGGGTCAAAATTGAAGCTTTTGAGTAAGCAAAACTCTGTGAAAATGGCAATTTTGGTCACTGTGAGGGTTTAAAAAGTGGTTATTCAACATGAGGCACGATCCAATTGAAATTTTGAATCATTTTTGCTACAGTCCAAAAAATCAATTTTCGAATGAAAATTGATGACTCCGGACATGTCGAACGATCCCAAAAAGGTCAAAATGGATGAAATTTTAACATTTAATCTTTTGACTGTAAATGACTGTTGGATGTGAATTATGACTTTGTCAACTAAAATAAGTGTGTTTAAAGTCATTTCTGTGCCTGAAACGGGTCAAAATTGAAGCTTTTGAGTAAGCAAAACTCTGTAAAAATGGCAATTTTGGTCACTGTGAGGGTTTAAAAAGTTGTTATTCAACATGAGGCACGATCCAATTGACATTTTGAATCATTTTTGGTACAGTCCAAAAAATCAATTTTCGGATGAAAAACGATGACTCCGGACATGTCGAACGATCCCAAAAAGGTCAAAATGGATGAAATTTTAACATTTAATCTTTTGACTGTAACTGACTGTTGGATGTGAATTATGACTTTGTCAACTAAAATAAGTGTGTTTAAAGTCATTTCTGTGCCTGAAACGGGTCAAAATTGAAGCTTTTGAGTAAGCAGAACTCTGTAAAAATGGCAATTTTGATCACTGTGAGGGTTTAAAAAGTGGTTATTCAACATGAGGCACGATCCAATTGACATTTTGAATCATTTTTGGTACAGTCCAAAAAATCAATTTTCGGATGAAAAACGATGACTCCGGACATGTCGAACTATCCCAAAATGGTCAATATGGATGAAATTTTAACATTTAATCTTTTGATTCTAAATGACTGTTGGATGTGAATTATGACTTTGTCAACTAAAATAAGTGTGTTTAAAGTCATTTCTGTGCCTGAAACGGGTCAAAATTGAAGCTTTTGAGTAAGCAAAACTCTGTAAAAATGGCAATTTTGGTCACTCTGAGGGTTTAAAAAGTGGTTATTCAACATGAGGCACGATCCAATTGACATTTTGAATCATTTTTGGTACAGTCCAAAAAATCAATTTTCGAATGAAAAACGATGACTCCGGACATGTCGAACAATCCCAAAAAGGTCAAAATGGATGAAATTTTAACATTTAATCTTTTGACTGTAAATGACTGTTGGATGTGAATTATGACTTTGTCAACTAAAATAAGTGTGTTTAAAGTCATTTCTGTGCCTGAAACGGGTCAAAATTGAAGCTTTTGAGTAAGCAAAACTCTGTAAAAATGGCAATTTTGGTCACTGTGAGGGTTTAAAAAGTGGTTATTCAACATGAGGCACGATCCAATTGACATTTTGAATCATTTTTGGTACAGTCCAAAAAATCAATTTTCGGATGAAAAACGATGACTCCGGACATGTCGAACTATCCCAAAATGGTCAATATGGATGAAATTTTAACATTTAATCTTTTGACTGTAAATGACTGTTGGATGTGAATTATGACTTTGTCAACTAAAATAAGTGTGTTTAAAGTCAATTCTGTGCCTGAAACGGGTCAAAATTGAAGCTTTTGAGTAAGCAAAACTCTGTAAAAATTGCAATTTTGGTCACTCTGAGGGTTTAAAAAGTGGTTATTCAACATGAGGCACGATCCAATTGACATTTTGAATCATTTTTGGTACAGTCCAAAAAATCTATTTTCGGATGAAAAACGATGACTCCGGACATGTCGAACGATCCCAAAATGGTCAATATGGATGAAATTTTAACATTTAATCTTTTGACTCCAAATGACTGTTGGATGTGAATTATGACTTTGTCAACTAAAATAAGTGTGTTTAAAGTCATTTCTGTGCCTCAAAGGGGTCAAAATTGAAGCTTTTGAGTAAGTAAAACTCTGTAAAAATGGCAATTTTGGTCACTGTGAGGGTTTAAAAAGTGGTTATTCAACATGAGGCACGATCCAATTGAAATTTTGAATCATTTTTGGTACAGTCCAAAAAATCAATTTTCGGATGAAAAACGATGACTCCGGGCATGTCGAACGATCCCAAAAAGGTCAAAATGGATGAAATTTTAACATTTAATCTTTTGACTGTAAATGACTGTTGGATGTGAATTATGACTTTGTCAACTAAAATAAGTGTGTTTAAAGTCATTTCTGTGCCTGAAACGGGTCAAAATTGAAGCTTTTGAGTAAGCAAAACTCTGTAAAAATGGCAATTTTGGTCACTGTGAGGGTTTAAAAAGTGGTTATTCAACATGAGGCACGATCCAATTGACATTTTGAATCATTTTTGGTACAGTCCAAAAAATCAATTTTCGGATGAAAAACGATGACTCCGGACATGTCGAACTATCCCAAAATGGTCAATATGGATGAAATTTTAACATTTAATCTTTTGACTGTAAATGACTGTTGGATCTGAATTATGACTTTGTCAACTAAAATAAGTGTGTTTAAAGTCAATTCTGTGCCTGAAACGGGTCAAAATTGAAGCTTTTGAGTAAGCAAAACTCTGTAAAAATGGCAATTTTGGTCACTGTGAGGGTTTAAAAAGTGGTTATTCAACATGAGGCACGATCCAATTGACATTTTGAATCATTTTTGGTACAGTCCAAAAAATCAATTTTCGGATGAAAAACGATGACTCCGGACATGTCGAACTATCCCAAAATGGTCAATATGGATGAAATTTTAACATTTAATCTTTTGACTCCAAATGACTGTTGGATGTGAATTATGACTTTGTCAACTAAAATAAGTGTGTTTAAAGTCATTTCTGTGCCTCAAAGGGGTCAAAATTGAAGCTTTTGAGTAAGTAAAACTCTGTAAAAATGGCAATTTTGGTCACTGTGAGGGTTTAAAAAGTGGTTATTCAACATGAGGCACGATCCAATTGAAATTTTGAATCATTTTTGGTACAGTCCAAAAAATCAATTTTCGGATGAAAAACGATGACTCCGGACATGTCGAACGATCCCAAAAATGTCAAAATGGATGAAATTTTAACATTTAATCTTTTGACTGTAAATGACTGTTGGATGTGAATTATGACTTTGTCAACTAAAATAAGTGTGTTTAAAGTCATTTCTGTGCCTGAAACGGGTCAAAATTGAAGCTTTTGAGTAAACAAAACTCTGTAAAAATGGCAATTTTGGTCACTCTGAGGGTTTAAAAAGTGGTTATTCAACATGAGGCACGATCCAATTGACATTTTGAATCATTTTTGGTACAGTCCAAAAAATCAATTTTCGGATGAAAAACAATGACTCCAGACATGTCGAACGATCCCAAAATGGTCAATATGGATGAAATTTTAACATTTAATCTTTTGACTGTAAATGACTGTTGGATGTGAATTATGACTTTGTCAACTAAAATAAGTGTGTTTAAAGTCATTTCTGTGCCTGAAACGGGTCAAACTTGAAGCTTTTGAGTAAGCAAAACTCTGTAAAAATGGCAATTTTGGTCACTCTGAGGGTTTAAAAAGTGGCTATTCAACATGAGGCACGATCCAATCGACATTTTGAATCATTTTTGGTACAGTCCAAAAAATCAATTTTCGGATGAAAAACCATGACTCCGGACATGTTGAACGATCCCAAAATGGTCAATATGGATGAAATTTTAACATTTAATCTTTTGACGCTAAATGACTGTTGGATGTGAATTATGACTTTGTCAACTAAAATAAGTGTGTTTAAAGTCATTTCTGTGCCTCAAAGGGGTCAAAATTGAAGCTTTTGAGTAAGCAAAACTCTGTAAAAATGGCAATTTTGGTCACTGTGAGGGTTTAAAAAGTGGTTATTAACATGAGGCACGATCCAATTGAAATTTTGTATCATTTTTGGTACAGTCCAAAAAATCAATTTTCGGATGAAAAACGATGACTCCGGACATGTCGAACTATCCCAAAATGGTCAATATGGATGAAATTTTAACATTTAATCTTTTGACTCTAAATGACTGTTGGATGTGAATTAGGACTTTGTCAACTAAAATAAGTGTGTTTAAAGTCATTTCTGTGCCTCAAACGGGTCAAAATTGAAGCTTTTGAGTAAGCAAAACTCTGTAAAAATTGCAATTTTGGTCACTGTGAGGGTTTAAAAAGTGGTTATTCAACATGAGGCACGATCCAATTGACATTTTGAATCATTTTTGGTACAGTCCAAAAAATCAATTTTCGGATGAAAAACGATGACTCCGGACATGTCGAACTATCCCAAAATGGTCAATATGGATGAAATTTTAACATTTAATCTTTTGACTGTAAATGACTGTTGGATGTGAATTATGACTTTGTCAACTAAAATAAGTGTGTTTAAAGTCATTTCTGTGCCTGAAACGGGTCAAAATTGAAGCTTTTGAGTAAGCAAAACTCTGTACAAATGGCAATTTTGGTCACTGTGAGGGTTTAAAAAGTGGTTATTCAACATGAGGCACAATCCAATTGACATTTTGAATCATTTTTGGTACAGTCCAAAAAATCAATTTTCGGATAAAAAACGATGACTCCGGACATGTCGAACTATCCCAAAATGGTCAATATGGATGAAATTTTAACATTTAATCTTTTGACTGTAAATGACTGTTGGATGTAAATTATGACTTTGTCAACTAAAATAAGTGTGTTTAAAGTCATTTCTGTGCCTGAAACGGGTCAAAATTGAAGCTTTTGAGTAAGCAAAACTCTGTAAAAATGGCAATTTTGGTCACTGTGAGGGTTTAAAAAGTGGTTATTCAACATGAGGCACGATCCAATTGACATTTTGAATCATTTTTGGTACAGTCCAAAAAATCAATTTTCGGATGAAAAACGATGACTCCGGACATGTCGAACTATCCCAAAATGGTCAATATGGATGAAATTTTAACATTTAATCTTTTGACTGTAAATGACTGTTAGATGTGAATTATGACTTTGTCAACTAAAATAAGTGTGTTTAAAGTCATTTCTGTGCCTGAAACGGGTCAAAATTGAAGCTTTTGAGTAAGCAAAACTCTGTAAAAATTGCAATTTTGGTCACTCTGAGGGTTTAAAAAGTGGTTATTCAACATGAGGCACGATCCAATTGACATTTTGAATCATTTTTGGTACAGTCCAAAAAATCAATTTTCGGATGAAAAACGATGACTCCGGACATGTCGAACGATCCCAAAATGGTCAATATGGATGAAATTTTAACATTTAATCTTTTGACTGTAAATGACTGTTGGATGTGAATTATGACTTTGTCAACTAAAATAAGTGTGTTTAAAGTCATTTCTGTGCCTGAAACGGGTCAAAATTGAAGCTTTTGAGTAAGCAAAACTCTGTAAAAATGGCAATTTTGGTCACTCTGAGGGTTTAAAAAGTGGTTATTCAACATGAGGCACGATCCAATTGACATTTTGAATCATTTTTGGTACAGTCCGAAAAATCAATTTTCGAATGAAAAACGATGACTCCGGACATGTCGAACGATCCCAAAAGGGTCAAAATGGATGAAATTTTAACATTTAATCTTTTGACTGTAAATGACTGTTGGATGTGAATTATGACTTTGTCAACTAAAATAAGTGTGTTTAAAGTCATTTCTGTGCCTGAAACGGGTCAAAATTGAAGCTTCTGAGTAAGCAAAACTCTGTAAAAATGGCAATTTTGGTCACTCTGAGGGTTTAAAAAGTGGTTATTCAACATGAGGCACGATCCAATTGACATTTTGAATCATTTTTGGTACAGTCCAAAAAATCAATTTTCGGATGAAAAACGATGACTCCGGACATGTCGAACGATCCCAAAAAGGTCAAAATGGATGAAATTTTAACATTTAATCTTTTGACTGTAAATGACTGTTGGATGTGAATTATGACTTTGTCAACTAAAATAAGTGTGTTTAAAGTCATTTCTGTGCCTGAAACGGGTCAAAATTGAAGCTTTTGAGTAAGCAAAACTCTGTAAAAATGGCAATTTTGGTCACTGTGAGGGTTTAAAAAGTGGTTATTCAACATGAGGCACGATCCAATTGACATTTTGAATCATTTTTGGTACAGTCCAAAAAATCAATTTTCGGATGAAAAACGATGACTCCGGACATGTCGAACTATCCCAAAATGGTCAATATGGATGAAATTTTAACATTTAATCTTTTGACTGTAAATGACTGTTGGATGTGAATTAGGACTTTGTCAACTAAAATAAGTGTGTTTAAAGTCATTTCTGTGCCTGAAACGGGTCAAAATTCAAGCTTTTGAGTAAGCAAAACTCTGTAAAAATGGCAATTTTGGTCACTCTGAGGGTTTAAAAAGTGGTTATTCAACATGAGGCACGATCCAATTGACATTTTGAATCATTTTTGGTACAGTCCAAAAAATCAATTTTCAAATGAAAAACGATGACCCCGGACATGTCGAACGATCCCAAAAAGGTCAAAATGGATGAAATTTTAACATTTAATCTTTTGACTGTAAATGACTGTTGGATGTGAATTATGACTTTGTCAACTAAAATAAGTGTGTTTAAAGTCATTTCTGTGCCTGAAACGGGTCAACATTGAAGCTTTTGAGTAAGCAAAACTCTGTAAAAATGGCAATTTTGGTCACTGTGAGGGTTTAAAAAGTGGTTATTCAACATGAGGCACGATCCAATTGACATTTTGAATCATTTTTGGTACAGTCCAAAAAATCAATTTTCGGATGAAAAACGATGACTCCGGACATGTCGAACGATCCCAAAAAGGTCAAAATGGATGAAATTTTAACATTTAATCTTTTGACTGTAAATGACTGTTGGATGTGAATTATGACTTTGTCAACTAAAATAAGTGTGTTTAAAGTCATTTCTGTGCCTGAAACGGGTCAAAATTGAAGCTTTTGAGTAAGCAAAACTCTGTAAAAATGGCAATTTTGGTCACTCTGAGGGTTTAAAAAGTGGTTATTCAACATGAGGCACGATCCAATTGACATTTTGAATCATTTTTGGTACAGTCCAAAAAATCAATTTTCGGATGAAAAACGATTACTCCGGACATGTCGAACGATCCCAAAAAGGTCAAAATGGATGAAATTTTAACATTTAATCTTTTGACTGTAAATGACTGTTGGATGTGAATTATGACTTTGTCAACTAAAATAAGTGTGTTTAAAGTCATTTCTGTGCCTGAAACGGGTCAAAATTGAAGCTTTTGAGTAAGCAGAACTCTGTAAAAATGGCAATTTTGGTCACTGTGAGGGTTTAAAAAGTGGTTATTCAACATGAGGCACGATCCAATTGACATTTTGAATCATTTTTGGTACAGTCCAAAAAATCAATTTTCGGATGAAAAACGATGACTCCGGACATGTCGAACTATCCCAAAATGGTCAATAAGGATGAAATTTTAACATTTAATCTTTTGACTGTAAATGACTGTTGGATGTGAATTATGACTTTGTCAACTAAAATAAGTGTGTTTAAAGTCATTTCTGTGCCTCAAAGGGGTCAAAATTGAAGCTTTTGAGTAAGCAAAACTCTGTAAAAATGGCAATTTTGGTCACTCTGAGGGTTTAAAAAGTGGTTATTCAACATGAGGCACGATCCAATTGACATTTTGAAATATTTTTGGTACAGTCCGAAAAATTAATTTTCGAATGAAAAACGATGACTCCGGACATGTCGAACGATCCCAAAAAGGTCAAAATGGATGAAATTTTAACATTTAACCTTTTGACTGTAAATGACTGTTGGATGTGAATTATGACTTTGTCAACTAAAATAAGTGTGTTTAAAGTCATTTCTGTGCCTGAAACGGGTCAAAATTGAAGCTTTTGAGTAAGGAAAACTCTGTAAAAATGGCAATTTTGGTCACTGTGAGGGTTTAAAAAGTGGTTATTCAACATGAGGCACGATCCAATTGACATTTTGAATCATTTTTGGTACAGTCCAAAAAATAAATTTTCGGATGAAAAACGATGACTCCGGACATGTCGAACTATCCCAAAATGGTCAATATGGATGAAATTTTAACATTTAATCTTTTGACTCTAAATGACTGTTGGATGTGAATTAGGACTTTGTCAACTAAAATAAGTGTGTTTAAAGTCATTTCTGTGCCTCAAAGGGGTCAAAATTGAAGCTTTTGAGTAAGCAAAACTCTGTAAAAATGGCAATTTTGGTCACTGTGAGGGTTTAAAAAGTGGTTATTCAACATGAGGCACGATCCAATTGACATTTTGAATCATTTTTGGTACAGTCCAAAAAATCAATTTTCGGATGAAAAACGATGACTCCGGACATGTCGAACTATCCCAAAATGGTCATTATGGATGAAATTTTAACATTTAATCTTTTGACTGTAAATGACTGTTGGATGTGAATTATGACTTTGTCAACTAAAATAAGTGTGTTTAAAGTAATTTCTGTGCCTGAAACGGGTCAAAATTGAAGCTTTTGAGTAAGCAAAACTCTGTAAAAATGGCAATTTTGGTCACTGTGAGGGTTTAAAAAGTGGTTATTCAACATGAGGCACGATCCAATTGACATTTTGAATCATTTTTGGTACAGTCCAAAAAATCAATTTTCGGATGAAAAACGATGACTCCGGACATGTCGAACTATCCCAAAATGGTCAATATGGATGAAATTTTAACATTTAATCTTTTGACTGTAAATGACTGTTGGATGTGAATTATGACTTTGTCAACTAAAATAAGTGTGTTTAAAGTCATTTCTGTGCCTCAAAGGGGTCAAAATTGAAGCTTTTGAGTAAGCAAAACTCTGTGAAAATGGCAATTTTGGTCACTGTGAGGGTTTAAAAAGTGGTTATTCAACATGAGGCACGATCCAATTGAAATTTTGAATCATTTTTGCTACAGTCCAAAAAATCAATTTTCGAATGAAAAACGATGACTCCGGACATGTCGAACGATCCCAAAAAGGTCAAAATGGATGAAATTTTAACATTTAATCTTTTGACTGTAAATGACTGTTGGATGTGAATTATGACTTTGTCAACTAAAATAAGTGTGTTTAAAGTCATTTCTGTGCCTGAAACGGGTCAAAATTGAAGCTTTTGAGTAAGCAAAACTCTGTAAAAATGGCAATTTTGGTCACTGTGAGGGTTTAAAAAGTGGTTATTCAACATGAGGCACGATCCAATTGACATTTTGAATCATTTTTGGTACAGTCCAAAAAATCAATTTTCGGATGAAAAACGATGACTCCGGACATGTCGAACGATCCCAAAAAGGTCAAAATGGATGAAATTTTAACATTTAATCTTTTGACTGTAACTGACTGTTGGATGTGAATTGTGACTTTGTCAACTAAAATAAGTGTGTTTAAAGTCATTTCTGTGCCTGAAACGGGTCAAAATTGAAGCTTTTGAGTAAGCAGAACTCTGTAAAAATGGCAATTTTGGTCACTGTGAGGGTTTAAAAAGTGGTTATTCAACATGAGGCACGATCCAATTGACATTTTGAATCATTTTTGGTACAGTCCAAAAAATCAATTTTCGGATGAAAAACGATGACTCCGGACATGTCGAACTATCCCAAAATGGTCAATATGGATGAAATTTTAACATTTAATCTTTTGATTCTAAATGACTGTTGGATGTGAATTATGACTTTGTCAACTAAAATAAGTGTGTTTAAAGTCATTTCTGTGCCTGAAACGGGTCAAAATTGAAGCTTTTGAGTAAGCAAAACTCTGTAAAAATGGCAATTTTGGTCACTCTGAGGGTTTAAAAAGTGGTTATTCAACATGAGGCACGATCCAATTGACATTTTGAATCATTTTTGGTACAGTCCAAAAAATCAATTTTCGAATGAAAAACGATGACTCCGGACATGTCGAACAATCCCAAAAAGGTCAAAATGGATGAAATTTTAACATTTAATCTTTTGACTGTAAATGACTGTTGGATGTGAATTATGACTTTGTCAACTAAAATAAGTGTGTTTAAAGTCATTTCTGTGCCTGAAACGGGTCAAAATTGAAGCTTTTGAGTAAGCAAAACTCTGTAAAAATGGCAATTTTGGTCACTGTGAGGGTTTAAAAAGTGGTTATTCAACATGACGCACGATCCAATTGACATTTTGAATCATTTTTGGTACAGTCCAAAAAATCAATTTTCGGATGAAAAACGATGACTCCGGACATGTCGAACTATCCCAAAATGGTCAATATGGATGAAATTTTAACATTTAATCTTTTGACTGTAAATGACTGTTGGATGTGAATTATGACTTTGTCAACTAAAATAAGTGTGTTTAAAGTCAATTCTGTGCCTGAAACGGGTCAAAATTGAAGCTTTTGAGTAAGCAAAACTCTGTAAAAATTGCAATTTTGGTCACTCTGAGGGTTTAAAAAGTGGTTATTCAACATGAGGCACGATCCAATTGACATTTTGAATCATTTTTGGTACAGTCCAAAAAATCTATTTTCGGATGAAAAACGATGACTCCGGACATGTCGAACGATCCCAAAATGGTCAATATGGATGAAATTTTAACATTTAATCTTTTGACTCCAAATGACTGTTGGATGTGAATTATGACTTTGTCAACTAAAATAAGTGTGTTTAAAGTCATTTCTGTGCCTCAAAGGGGTCAAAATTGAAGCTTTTGAGTAAGTAAAACTCTGTAAAAATGGCAATTTTGGTCACTGTGAGGGTTTAAAAAGTGGTTATTCAACATGAGGCACGATCCAATTGAAATTTTGAATCATTTTTGGTACAGTCCAAAAAATCAATTTTCGGATGAAAAACGATGACTCCGGGCATGTCGAACGATCCCAAAAAGGTCAAAATGGATGAAATTTTAACATTTAATCTTTTGACTGTAAATGACTGTTGGATGTGAATTATGACTTTGTCAACTAAAATAAGTGTGTTTAAAGTCATTTCTGTGCCTGAAACGGGTCAAAATTGAAGCTTTTGAGTAAGCAAAACTCTGTAAAAATGGCAATTTTGGTCACTGTGAGGGTTTAAAAAGTGGTTATTCAACATGAGGCACGATCCAATTGACATTTTGAATCGTTTTTGGTACAGTCCAAAAAATCAATTTTCGGATGAAAAACGATGACTCCGGACATGTCGAACTATCCCAAAATGGTCAATATGGATGAAATTTTAACATTTAATCTTTTGACTGTAAATGACTGTTGGATGTGAATTATGACTTTGTCAACTAAAATAAGTGTGTTTAAAGTCAATTCTGTGCCTGAAACGGGTCAAAATTGAAGCTTTTGAGTAAGCAAAACTCTGTAAAAATGGCAATTTTGGTCACTGTGAGGGTTTAAAAAGTGGTTATTCAACATGAGGCACGATACAATTGAAATTTTGAATCATTTTTGGTACAGTCCAAAAAATCAATTTTCGGATGAAAAACGATGACTCCGGACATGTCGAACGATCCCAAAAAGGTCAAAATGGATGAAATTTTAACATTTAATCTTTTGACTGTAAATGACTGTTGGATGTGAATTATGACTTTGTCAACTAAAATAAGTGTGTTTAAAGTCATTTCTGTGCCTCAAAGGGGTCAAAATTGAAGCTTTTGAGTAAGCAAAACTCTGTAAAAATGGCAATTTTGGTCACTGTGAGGGTTTAAAAAGTGGTTATTCAACATGAGGCACGATCCAATTGAAATTTTGAATCATTTTTGGTACAGTCCAAAAAATCAATTTTCGGATGAAAAACGATGACTCCGGACATGTCGAACGATCCCAAAAAGGTCAAAATGGATGAAATTTTAACATTTAATCTTTTGACTGTAAATGACTGTTGGATGTGAATTATGACTTTGTCAACTAAAATAAGTGTGTTTAAAGTCATTTCTGTGCCTGAAACGGGTCAAAATTGAAGCTTTTGAGTAAGCAAAACTCTGTAAAAATGGCAAATTGGTCACTGTGAGGGTTTAAAAAGTGGTTATTCAACATGAGGCACGATCCAATTGACATTTTGAATCATTTTTGGTACAGTCCAAAAAATCAATTTTCGGATGAAAAACGATGACTCCGGACATGTCGAACTATTCCAAAATGGTCAATATGGATGAAATTTTAACATTTAATCTTTTGACTGTAAATGACTGTTGGATGTGAATTATGACTTTGTCAACTAAAATAAGTGTGTTTAAAGTCATTTCTGTGCCTGAAACGGGTCAAAATTGAAGCTTTTGAGTAAGCAAAACTCTGTAAAAATGGCAATTTTGGTCACTGTGAGGGTTTAAAAAGTGGTTATTCAACATGAGGCACGATCCAATTGACATTTTGAATCATTTTTGGTACACTCCAAAAAATAAATTTTCAGATGAAAAACGATGACTCCGGACATGTCGAACTATCCCAAAATGGTCAATATGGATGAAATTTTAACATTTAATCTTTTGACTCTAAATGGCTGTTGGATGTGAATTATGACTTTGTCAACTAAAATAAGTGTGTTTAAAGTCATTTCTGTGCCTGAAACGGGTCAAAATTGAAGCTTTTGAGTAAGCAAAACTCTGTAAAAATGGCAATTTTGGTCACTGTGAGGGTTTAAAAAGTGGTTATTCAACATGAGGCACGATCCAATTGACATTTTGAATCATTTTTGGTACAGTCCAAAAAATCAATTTTCGGATGAAAAACGATGACTCCGGACATGTCGAACTATCCCAAAATGGTCAATATGGATGAAATTTTAACATTTAATCTTTTGACTGTAAATGACTGTTAGATGTGAATTATGACTTTGTCAACTAAAATAAGTGTGTTTAAAGTCATTTCTGTGCCTGAAACGGGTCAAAATTGAAGCTTTTGAGTAAGCAAAACTCTGTAAAAATTGCAATTTTGGTCACTCTGAGGGTTTAAAAAGTGGTTATTCAACATGAGGCACGATCCAATTGACATTTTGAATCATTTTTGGTACAGTCCAAAAAATCAATTTTCGGATGAAAAACGATGACTCCGGACATGTCGAACGATCCCAAAATGGTCAATATGGATGAAATTTTAACATTTAATCTTTTGACTGTAAATGACTGTTGGATGTGAATTATGACTTTGTCAACTAAAATAAGTGTGTTTAAAGTCATTTCTGTGCCTGAAACGGATCAAAATTGAAGCTTTTGAGTAAGCAAAACTCTGTAAAAATGGCAATTTTGGTCACTCTGAGGGTTTAAAAAGTGGTTATTCAACATGAGGCACGATCCAATTGACATTTTGAATCATTTTTGGTACAGTCCGAAAAATCAATCTTCGAATGAAAAACGATGACTCCGGACATGTCGAACGATCCCAAAAGGGTCAAAATGGATGAAATTTTAACATTTAATCTTTTGACTGTAAATGACTGTTGGATGTGAATTATGACTTTGTCAACTAAAATAAGTGTGTTTAAAGTCATTTCTGTGCCTGAAACGGGTCAAAATTGAAGCTTCTGAGTAAGCAAAACTCTGTAAAAATGGCAATTTTGGTCACTCTGAGGGTTTAAAAAGTGGTTATTCAACATGAGGCACGATCCAATTGACATTTTGAATCATTTTTGGTACAGTCCAAAAAATCAATTTTCGGATGAAAAACGATGACTCCGGACATGTCGAACGATCCCAAAAAGGTCAAAATGGATGAAATTTTAACATTTAATCTTTTGACTGTAAATGACTGTTGGATGTGAATTATGACTTTGTCAACTAAAATAAGTGTGTTTAAAGTCATTTCTGTGCCTGAAACGGGTCAAAATTGAAGCTTTTGAGTAAGCAAAACTCTGTAAAAATGGCAATTTTGGTCACTGTGAGGGTTTAAAAAGTGGTTATTCAACATGAGGCACGATCCAATTGACATTTTGAATCATTTTTGGTACAGTCCAAAAAATCAATTTTCGGATGAAAAACGATGACTCCGGACATGTCGAACTATCCCAAAATGGTCAATATGGATGAAATTTTAACATTTAATCTTTTGACTGTAAATGACTGTTGGATGTGAATTAGGACTTTGTCAACTAAAATAAGTGTGTTTAAAGTCATTTCTGTGCCTGAAACGGGTCAAAATTCAAGCTTTTGAGTAAGCAAAACTCTGTAAAAATGGCAATTTTGGTCACTCTGAGGGTTTAAAAAGTGGTTATTCAACATGAGGCACGATCCAATTGACATTTTGAATCATTTTTGGTACAGTCCAAAAAATCAATTTTCAAATGAAAAACGATGACTCCGGACATGTCGAACGATCCCAAAAAGGTCAAAATGGATGAAATTTTAACATTTAATCTTTTGACTGTAAATGACTGTTGGATGTGAATTATGACTTTGTCAACTAAAATAAGTGTGTTTAAAGTCATTTCTGTGCCTGAAACGGGTCAACATTGAAGCTTTTGAGTAAGCAAAACTCTGTAAAAATGGCAATTTTGGTCACTGTGAGGGTTTAAAAAGTGGTTATTCAACATGAGGCACGATCCAATTGACATTTTGAATCATTTTTGGTACAGTCCAAAAAATCAATTTTCGGATGAAAAACGATGACTCCGGACATGTCGAACGATCCCAAAAAGGTCAAAATGGATGAAATTTTAACATTTAATCTTTTGACTGTAAATGACTGTTGGATGTGAATTATGACTTTGTCAACTAAAATAAGTGTGTTTAAAGTCATTTCTGTGCCTGAAACGGGTCAAAATTGAAGCTTTTGAGTAAGCAAAACTCTGTAAAAATGGCAATTTTGGTCACTCTGAGGGTTTAAAAAGTGGTTATTCAACATGAGGCACGATCCAATTGACATTTTGATTCATTTTTGGTACAGTCCAACAAATCAATTTTCGGATGAAAAACGATTACTCCGGACATGTCGAACGATCCCAAAAAGGTCAAAATGGATGAAATTTTAACATTTAATCTTTTGACTGTAAATGACTGTTGGATGTGAATTATGACTTTGTCAACTAAAATAAGTGTGTTTAAAGTCATTTCTGTGCCTGAAACGGGTCAAAATTGAAGCTTTTGAGTAAGCAGAACTCTGTAAAAATGGCAATTTTGGTCACTGTGAGGGTTTAAAAAGTGGTTATTCAACATGAGGCACGATCCAATTGACATTTTGAATCATTTTTGGTACAGTCCAAAAAATCAATTTTCGGATGAAAAACGATGACTCCGGACATGTCGAACTATCCCAAAATGGTCAATATGGATGAAATTTTAACATTTAATCTTTTGACTGTAAATGACTGTTGGATGTGAATTATGACTTTGTCAACTAAAATAAGTGTGTTTAAAGTCATTTCTGTGCCTCAAAGGGGTCAAAATTGAAGCTTTTGAGTAAGCAAAACTCTGTAAAAATGGCAATTTTGGTCACTCTGAGGGTTTAAAAAGTGGTTATTCAACATGAGGCACGATCCAATTGACATTTTGAATCATTTTTGTTACAGTCCGAAAAATTAATTTTCGAATGAAAAACGATGACTCCGGACATGTCGAACGATCCCAAAAAGGTCAAAATGGATGAAATTTTAACATTTAATCTTTTGACTGTAAATGACTGTTGGATGTGAATTATGACTTTGTCAACTAAAATAAGTGTGTTTAAAGTCATTTCTGTGCCTGAAACGGGTCAAAATTGAAGCTTTTGAGTAAGCAAAACTCTGTAAAAATGGCAATTTTGGTCACTGTGAGGGTTTAAAAAGTGGTTATTCAACATGAGGCACGATCCAATTGACATTTTGAATCATTTTTGGTACAGTCCAAAAAATAAATTTTCGGATGAAAAACGATGACTCCGGACATGTCGAACTATCCCAAAATGGTCAATATGGATGAAATTTTAACATTTAATCTTTTGACTCTAAATGACTGTTGGATGTGAATTAGGACTTTGTCAACTAAAATAAGTTTGTTTAAAGTCATTTCTGTGCCTCAAAGGGGTCAAAATTGAAGCTTTTGAGTAAGCAAAACTCTGTAAAAATGGCAATTTTGGTCACTGTGAGGGTTTAAAAAGTGGTTATTCAACATGAGGCACGATCCAATTGAAATTTTGAATCATTTTTGGTACAGTCCAAAAAATCAATTTTCGGATGAAAAACGATGACTCCGGACATGTCGAACAATCCCAAAAAGGTCAAAATGGATGAAATTTTAACATTTAATCTTTTGACTGTAAATGACTGTTGGATGTGAATTATGACTTTGTCAACTAAAATAAGTGTGTTTAAAGTCATTTCTGTGCCTGAAACGGGTCAAAATTGAAGCTTTTGAGTAAGCAAAACTCTGTAAAAATGGCAATTTTGGTCACTGTGAGGGTTTAAAAAGTGGTTATTCAACATGAGGCACGATCCAATTGAAATTTTGAATCATTTTTGGTACAGTCCAAAAAATCAATTTTCGGATGAAAAACGATGACTCCGGACCTATCGAACGTTCCCAAAATGGTCTATAATGATGAAATTTTAACATTTAATCTTTTGACTCTAAATGACTGTTGGATGTGAATTATGACTTTGTCAACTAAACTAAGTGTGTTTAAAGTCATTTCTGTGCCTCAAAGGGGTCAAAATTGAAGCTTTTGAGTAAGCAAAACTCTGTAAAAATGGCAATTTTGGTCACTCTGAGGGTTTAAAAAGTGGTTATTCAACATGAGGCACGATCCAATTGACATTTTGAATCATTTTTGGTACAGTCCAAAAAATCAATTTTCGGATGAAAAACGATGACTCCGGACATGTCGAACGATCCCAAAATGGTAAATATGGATGAAATTTTAACATTTAATCTTTTGACTGTAAATGACTGTTGGATGTGAATTATGACTTTGTCAACTAAAATAAGTGTGTTTAAAGTCATTTCTGTGCCTGAAACGGGTCAAAATTGAAGCTTTTGAGTAAGCAAAACTCTGTAAAAATGGCAATTTTGGTCACTCTGAGGGTTTAAAAAGTGGTTATTCAACATGAGGCACGATCCAATTGACATTTTGAATCATTTTTGTTACAGTCCGAAAAATCAATTTTCGGATGAAAAACCATGACTCCGGACATGTTGAACGATCCCAAAATGGTCAATATGGATAAAATTTTAACATTTAATCTTTTGACGCTAAATGACTGTTGGATGTGAATTATGACTTTGTCAACTAAAATAAGTCTGTTTAAAGTCATTTCTGTGCCTCAAAGGGGTCAAAATTAAAGCTTTTGAGTAAGCAAAACTCTGTAAAAATGGCAATTTTGGTCACTGTGAGGGTTTAAAAAGTGGTTATTCAACATGAGGCACGATCCAATTGAAATTTTGAATCATTTTTGGTACAGTCCAAAAAATCAATTTTCGGATGAAAAACGATGACTCCGGACATGTCGAACGATCCCAAAAAGGTCAAAATGGATGAAATTTTAACATTTATTCTTTTGACTGTAAATGACTGTTGGATGTGAATTATGACTTTGTCAACTAAAATAAGTGTGTTTAAAGTCATTTCTGTGCCTGAAACGGGTCAAAATTGAAGCTTTTGAGTAAGCAAAACTCTGTAAAAATGGCAATTTTGGTCACTGTGAGGGTTTAAAAAGTGGTTATTCAACATGAGGCACGATCCAATTGACATTTTGAATCATTTTTGGTACAGTCCAAAAAATCAATTTTCGGATGAAAAACGATGACTCCGGACATGTCGAACGATCCCAAAATGGTCAATATGGATGACATTTTAACATTTAATCTTTTGACTGTAAATGACTGTTGGTTGTGAATTATGACTTTGTCAACTAAAATAAGTGTGTTTAAAGTCATTTCTGTGCCTGAAACGGGTCAAAATTGAAGCTTTTGAGTAAGCAAAACTCTGTAAAAATGGCAATTTTGGTCACTGTGAGGGTTTAAAAAGTGGTTATTCAACATGAGGCACGATCCAATTGACATTTTGAATCATTTTTGGTACAGTCCAAAAAATCAATTTTCGGATGAAAAACGATGACTCCGGACATGTCGAACTATCCCAAAATGGTCAATATGGATGAAATTTTAACATTTAATCTTTTGACTCTAAATGACTGTTGGATGTGAATTATGACTTTGTCAACTAAAATAAGTGTGTTTAAAGTCATTTCTGTGCCTCAAAGGGGTCAAAATTGAAGCTTTTGAGTAAGTAAAACTCTGTAAAAATGGCAATTTTGGTCACTGTGAGGGTTTAAAAAGTGGTTATTCATCATGAGGCACGATCCAATTGACATTTTGAATCATTTTTGGTACAGTCCAAAAAATCAATTTTCGGATGAAAAACGATGACTCCGGACATGTTGAACGATCCCAAAAAGGTCAAAATGGATGAAATTTTAACATTTAATCTTTTGACTCTAAATGACTGTTGGATGTGAATTATGACTTTGTCAACTAAAATAAGTGTGTTTAAAGTCATTTCTGTGCCTCAAAGGGGTCAAAATTGAAGCTTTTGAGTAAGTAAAACTCTGTAAAAATGGCAATTTTGGTCACTGTGAGGGTTTAAAAAGTGGTTATTCAACATGAGGCACGATCCAATTGAAATTTTGAATCATTTTTGGTACAGTCCAAAAAATCAATTTTCAGATGAAAAACGATGACTCCGGACATGTCGAACTATCCCAAAATGGTCAATATGGATGAAATTTTAACATTTAATCTTTTGACTGTAAATGACTGTTGGATGTGAATTATGACTTTGTCAACTGAAATAAGTGTGTTTAAAGTCATTTCTGTGCCTGAAACTGGTCAAAATTGAAGCTTTTGAGTAAGCAAAACTCTGTAAAAATGGCAATTTTGGTCACTGTGAGGGTTTAAAAAGTGGTTATTCAACATGAGGCACGATCCAATTGACATTTTGAATCATTTTTGGTACAGTCCAAAAAATCAATTTTCGGATGAAAAACGATGACTCCGGACATGTCGAACTATCCCAAAATGGTCAATATGGATGAAATTTTAACATTTAATCTTTTGATTCTAAATGACTGTTGGATGTGAATTATGACTTTGTCAACTAAAATAAGTGTGTTTAATGTCATTTCTGTGCCTGAAACGGGTCAAAATTGAAGCTTTTGAGTAAACAAAACTCTGTAAAAATGGCAATTTTGGTCACTCTGAGGGTTTAAAAAGTGGTTATTCAACATGAGGCACGATCCAATTGACATTTTGAATCATTTTTGGTACAGTCCAAAAAATCAATTTTCGGATGAAAAACGATGACTCCGGACATGTCGAACGATCCCAAAAATGTCAAAATGGATGAAATTTTAACATTTAATCTTTTGACTGTAAATGACTGTTGGATGTGAATTATGACTTTGTCAACTAAAATAAGTGTGTTTAAAGTCATTTCTGTGCCTGAAACGGGTCAAAATTGAAGCTTTTGAGTAAGCAAAACTCTGTAAAAATTGCAATTTTGGTCACTGTGAGGGTTTAAAAAGTGGTTATTCAACATGAGGCACGATCCAATTGACATTTTGAATCATTTTTGGTACAGTCCAAAAAATCAATTTTCGGATGAAAAACGATGACTCCGGACATGTCGAACGATCCCAAAATGGTCAATATGGATGAAATTTTAACATTTAATCTTTTGACTGTAAATGACTGTTAGATGTGAATTATGACTTTGTCAACTAAAATAAGTGTGTTTAAAGTCATTTCTGTGCCTGAAACGGGTCAAAATTGAAGCTTTTGAGTAAGCAAAACTCTGTAAAAATGGAAATTTTGGTCACTCTGAGGGTTTAAAAAGTGGTTATTCAACATGAGGCACGATCCAATTGACATTTTGAATCATTTTTGGTACAGTCCAAAAAATCAATTTTCGGATGAAAAACGATGACTCCGGACATGTCGAACGATCCCAAAATGGTCAATATGGATGAAATTTTAACATTTAATCTTTTGACTGTAAATGACTGTTGGATGTGAATTATGACTTTGTCAACTAAAATAAGTGTGTTTAAAGTCATTTCTGTGCCTGAAACGGGTCAAAATTGAAGCTTTTGAGTAAGCAAAACTCTGTAAAAATGGCAATTTTGGTCACTCTGAGGGTTTAAAAAGTGGTTATTCAACATGAGGCACGATCCAATTGACATTTTGAATCATTTTTGGTACAGTCCAAAAAATCAATTTTGGGATGAAAAACGATGACTCCGGACATGTCGAACTATCCCAAAATGGTCAATATGGATGAAATTTTAACATTTAATCTTTTGACTCTAAATGACTGTTGGATGTGAATTAGGACTTTGTCAACTAAAATAAGTGTGTTTAAAGTCATTTCTGTGCCTCAAAGGGGTCAAAATTGAAGCTTTTGAGTAAGCAAAACTCTGTAAAAATGGCAATTTTGGTCACTGTGAGGGTTTAAAAAGTGGTTATTCAACATGAGGCACGATCCAATTAAAATTTTGAATCATTTTTGGTACAGTCCAAAAAATCAATTTTCGGATGAAAAACGATGACTCTGGACATGTCGAACGATCCCAAAAAGGTCAAAATGGATGAAATTGTAACATTTAATCTTTTGACTGTAAATGACTGTTGGATGTGAATTATGACTTTGTCAACTAAAATAAGTGTGTTTAAAGTCATTTCTGTGCCTGAAACGGGTCAAAATTGAAGCTTTTGAGTAAGCAAAACTATGTAAAAATGGCAATTTTGGTCACTGTGAGGGTTTAAAAAGTGGTTATTCAACATGAGGCACGATCCAATTGACATTTTGAATCATTTTTGGTACAGTCCAAAAAATCAATTTTCGGATGAAAAACGATGACTCCGGACATGTCGAACTATGCCAAAATGGTCAATATGGATGAAATTTTAACATTTAATCTTTTGACTGTAAATGACTGTTGGATGTGAATTATGACTTTGTCAACTAAAATAAGTGTGTTTAAAGTCATTTCTGTGCCTGAAACGGGTCAAAATTGAAGCTTTTGAGTAAGCAAAACTCTGTAAAAATGGCAATTTTGGTCACTGTGAGGGTTTAAAAAGTGGTTATTCAACATGAGGCACGATCCAATTGACATTTTGAATCATTTTTGGTACAGTCCAAAAAATCAATTTTCGGATGAAAAACGATGACTCCGGACATGTCGAACTATCCCAAAATGGTCATTATGGATGAAATTTTAACATTTAATCTTTTGACTGTAAATGACTGTTGGATGTGAATTATGACTTTGTCAACTAAAATAAGTGTGTTTAAAGTAATTTCTGTGCCTGAAACGGGTCAAAATTGAAGCTTTTGAGTAAGCAAAACTCTGTAAAAATGGCAATTTTGGTCACTCTGAGGGTTTAAAAAGTGGTTATTCAACATGAGGCACAATCCAATTGACATTTTGAATCATTTTTGGTACAGTCCAAAAAATCAATTTTCGGATGAAAAACGATGACTCCGGACATGTCGAACGATCCCAAAATGGTCAATATGGATGACATTTTAACATTTAATCTTTTGACTGTAAATGACTGTTGGATGTGAATTATGACTTTGTCAACTAAAATAAGTGTGTTTAAAGTCATTTCTGTGCCTGAAACGGGTCAAAATTGAAGCTTTTGAGTAAGCAAAACTCTGTAAAAATGGCAATTTTGGTCACTCTGAGGGTTTAAAAAGTGGTTATTCAACATGAGGCACGATCCAATTGACATTTTGAATCATTTTTGTTACAGTCCGAAAAATCAATTTTCGGATGAAAAACCATGACTCCGGACATGTTGAACGATCCCAAAATGGTCAATATGGATAAAATTTTAACATTTAATCTTTTGACGCTAAATGACTGTTGGATGTGAATTATGACTTTGTCAACTAAAATAAGTCTGTTTAAAGTCATTTCTGTGCCTCAAAGGGGTCAAAATTAAAGCTTTTGAGTAAGCAAAACTCTGTAAAAATGGCAATTTTGGTCACTGTGAGGGTTTAAAAAGTGGTTATTCAACATGAGGCACGATCCAATTGAAATTTTGAATCATTTTTGGTACAGTCCAAAAAATCAATTTTCGGATGAAAAACGATGACTCCGGACATGTCGAACGATCCCAAAAAGGTCAAAATGGATGAAATTTTAACATTTATTCTTTTGACTGTAAATGACTGTTGGATGTGAATTATGACTTTGTCAACTAAAATAAGTGTGTTTAAAGTCATTTCTGTGCCTGAAACGGGTCAAAATTGAAGCTTTTGAGTAAGCAAAACTCTGTAAAAATGGCAATTTTGGTCACTGTGAGGGTTTAAAAAGTGGTTATTCAACATGAGGCACGATCCAATTGACATTTTGAATCATTTTTGGTACAGTCCAAAAAATCAATTTTCGGATGAAAAACGATGACTCCGGACATGTCGAACGATCCCAAAATGGTCAATATGGATGACATTTTAACATTTAATCTTTTGACTGTAAATGACTGTTGGTTGTGAATTATGACTTTGTCAACTAAAATAAGTGTGTTTAAAGTCATTTCTGTGCCTGAAACGGGTCAAAATTGAAGCTTTTGAGTAAGCAAAACTCTGTAAAAATGGCAATTTTGGTCACTGTGAGGGTTTAAAAAGTGGTTATTCAACATGAGGCACGATCCAATTGACATTTTGAATCATTTTTGGTACAGTCCAAAAAATCAATTTTCGGATGAAAAACGATGACTCCGGACATGTCGAACTATCCCAAAATGGTCAATATGGATGAAATTTTAACATTTAATCTTTTGACTCTAAATGACTGTTGGATGTGAATTATGACTTTGTCAACTAAAATAAGTGTGTTTAAAGTCATTTCTGTGCCTCAAAGGGGTCAAAATTGAAGCTTTTGAGTAAGTAAAACTCTGTAAAAATGGCAATTTTGGTCACTGTGAGGGTTTAAAAAGTGGTTATTCATCATGAGGCACGATCCAATTGACATTTTGAATCATTTTTGGTACAGTCCAAAAAATCAATTTTCGGATGAAAAACGATGACTCCGGACATGTTGAACGATCCCAAAAAGGTCAAAATGGATGAAATTTTAACATTTAATCTTTTGACTCTAAATGACTGTTGGATGTGAATTATGACTTTGTCAACTAAAATAAGTGTGTTTAAAGTCATTTCTGTGCCTCAAAGGGGTCAAAATTGAAGCTTTTGAGTAAGTAAAACTCTGTAAAAATGGCAATTTTGGTCACTGTGAGGGTTTAAAAAGTGGTTATTCAACATGAGGCACGATCCAATTGAAATTTTGAATCATTTTTGGTACAGTCCAAAAAATCAATTTTCAGATGAAAAACGATGACTCCGGACATGTCGAACTATCCCAAAATGGTCAATATGGATGAAATTTTAACATTTAATCTTTTGACTGTAAATGACTGTTGGATGTGAATTATGACTTTGTCAACTGAAATAAGTGTGTTTAAAGTCATTTCTGTGCCTGAAACTGGTCAAAATTGAAGCTTTTGAGTAAGCAAAACTCTGTAAAAATGGCAATTTTGGTCACTGTGAGGGTTTAAAAAGTGGTTATTCAACATGAGGCACGATCCAATTGACATTTTGAATCATTTTTGGTACAGTCCAAAAAATCAATTTTCGGATGAAAAACGATGACTCCGGACATGTCGAACTATCCCAAAATGGTCAATATGGATGAAATTTTAACATTTAATCTTTTGATTCTAAATGACTGTTGGATGTGAATTATGACTTTGTCAACTAAAATAAGTGTGTTTAATGTCATTTCTGTGCCTGAAACGGGTCAAAATTGAAGCTTTTGAGTAAACAAAACTCTGTAAAAATGGCAATTTTGGTCACTCTGAGGGTTTAAAAAGTGGTTATTCAACATGAGGCACGATCCAATTGACATTTTGAATCATTTTTGGTACAGTCCAAAAAATCAATTTTCGGATGAAAAACGATGACTCCGGACATGTCGAACGATCCCAAAAATGTCAAAATGGATGAAATTTTAACATTTAATCTTTTGACTGTAAATGACTGTTGGATGTGAATTATGACTTTGTCAACTAAAATAAGTGTGTTTAAAGTCATTTCTGTGCCTGAAACGGGTCAAAATTGAAGCTTTTGAGTAAGCAAAACTCTGTAAAAATTGCAATTTTGGTCACTGTGAGGGTTTAAAAAGTGGTTATTCAACATGAGGCACGATCCAATTGACATTTTGAATCATTTTTGGTACAGTCCAAAAAATCAATTTTCGGATGAAAAACGATGACTCCGGACATGTCGAACGATCCCAAAATGGTCAATATGGATGAAATTTTAACATTTAATCTTTTGACTGTAAATGACTGTTAGATGTGAATTATGACTTTGTCAACTAAAATAAGTGTGTTTAAAGTCATTTCTGTGCCTGAAACGGGTCAAAATTGAAGCTTTTGAGTAAGCAAAACTCTGTAAAAATGGAAATTTTGGTCACTCTGAGGGTTTAAAAAGTGGTTATTCAACATGAGGCACGATCCAATTGACATTTTGAATCATTTTTGGTACAGTCCAAAAAATCAATTTTCGGATGAAAAACGATGACTCCGGACATGTCGAACGATCCCAAAATGGTCAATATGGATGAAATTTTAACATTTAATCTTTTGACTGTAAATGACTGTTGGATGTGAATTATGACTTTGTCAACTAAAATAAGTGTGTTTAAAGTCATTTCTGTGCCTGAAACGGGTCAAAATTGAAGCTTTTGAGTAAGCAAAACTCTGTAAAAATGGCAATTTTGGTCACTCTGAGGGTTTAAAAAGTGGTTATTCAACATGAGGCACGATCCAATTGACATTTTGAATCATTTTTGGTACAGTCCAAAAAATCAATTTTGGGATGAAAAACGATGACTCCGGACATGTCGAACTATCCCAAAATGGTCAATATGGATGAAATTTTAACATTTAATCTTTTGACTCTAAATGACTGTTGGATGTGAATTAGGACTTTGTCAACTAAAATAAGTGTGTTTAAAGTCATTTCTGTGCCTCAAAGGGGTCAAAATTGAAGCTTTTGAGTAAGCAAAACTCTGTAAAAATGGCAATTTTGGTCACTGTGAGGGTTTAAAAAGTGGTTATTCAACATGAGGCACGATCCAATTAAAATTTTGAATCATTTTTGGTACAGTCCAAAAAATCAATTTTCGGATGAAAAACGATGACTCTGGACATGTCGAACGATCCCAAAAAGGTCAAAATGGATGAAATTGTAACATTTAATCTTTTGACTGTAAATGACTGTTGGATGTGAATTATGACTTTGTCAACTAAAATAAGTGTGTTTAAAGTCATTTCTGTGCCTGAAACGGGTCAAAATTGAAGCTTTTGAGTAAGCAAAACTATGTAAAAATGGCAATTTTGGTCACTGTGAGGGTTTAAAAAGTGGTTATTCAACATGAGGCACGATCCAATTGACATTTTGAATCATTTTTGGTACAGTCCAAAAAATCAATTTTCGGATGAAAAACGATGACTCCGGACATGTCGAACTATGCCAAAATGGTCAATATGGATGAAATTTTAACATTTAATCTTTTGACTGTAAATGACTGTTGGATGTGAATTATGACTTTGTCAACTAAAATAAGTGTGTTTAAAGTCATTTCTGTGCCTGAAACGGGTCAAAATTGAAGCTTTTGAGTAAGCAAAACTCTGTAAAAATGGCAATTTTGGTCACTGTGAGGGTTTAAAAAGTGGTTATTCAACATGAGGCACGATCCAATTGACATTTTGAATCATTTTTGGTACAGTCCAAAAAATCAATTTTCGGATGAAAAACGATGACTCCGGACATGTCGAACTATCCCAAAATGGTCATTATGGATGAAATTTTAACATTTAATCTTTTGACTGTAAATGACTGTTGGATGTGAATTATGACTTTGTCAACTAAAATAAGTGTGTTTAAAGTAATTTCTGTGCCTGAAACGGGTCAAAATTGAAGCTTTTGAGTAAGCAAAACTCTGTAAAAATGGCAATTTTGGTCACTCTGAGGGTTTAAAAAGTGGTTATTCAACATGAGGCACAATCCAATTGACATTTTGAATCATTTTTGGTACAGTCCAAAAAATCAATTTTCGGATGAAAAACGATGACTCCGGACATGTCGAACGATCCCAAAATGGTCAATATGGATGAAATTTTAACATTTAATCTTTTGACTGTAAATGACTGTTGGATGTGAATTATGACTTTGTCAACTAAAATAAGTGTGTTTAAAGTCATTTCTGTGCCTGAAACGGGTCAAAATGGAAACTTTTGAGTAAGCAAAACTCTGTAAAAATGGCAATTTTGGTCACTGTGAGGGTTTAAAAAGTGGTTATTCAACATGAGGCACGATCCAATTGACATTTTGAATCATTTTTGGTACAGTCCAAAAAATCAATTTTCGGATGAAAAACGATGACTCCGGACATGTCGAACGATCCCAAAAAGGTCAAAATGGATGAAATTTTAACATTTAATCTTTTGACTGTAAATGACTGTTGGATGTGAATTATGACTTTGTCAACTAAAATAAGTGTGTTTAAAGTCATTTCTGTGCCTGAAACGGGTCAAAATTGAAGCTTTTGAGTAAGCAGAACTCTGTAAAAATGGCAATTTTGGTCACTGTGAGGGTTTAAAAAGTGGTTATTCAACATGAGGCACGATCCAATTGACATTTTGAATCATTTTTGGTACAGTCCAAAAAATCAATTTTCGGATGAAAAACGATGACTCCGGACATGTCGAACTATCCCAAAATGGTCAATATGGATGAAATTTTAACATTTAATCTTTTGACTGTAAATGACTGTTGGATGTGAATTATGACTTTGTCAACTAAAATAAGTGTGTTTAAAGTCATTTCTGTGCCTCAAAGGGGTCAAAATTGAAGCTTTTGAGTAAGCAAAACTCTGTGAAAATGGCAATTTTGGTCACTGTGAGGGTTTAAAAAGTGGTTATTCAACATGAGGCACGATCCAATTGAAATTTTGAATCATTTTTGCTACAGTCCAAAAAATCAATTTTCGAATGAAAATTGATGACTCCGGACATGTCGAACGATCCCAAAAAGGTCAAAATGGATGAAATTTTAACATTTAATCTTTTGACTGTAAATGACTGTTGGATGTGAATTATGACTTTGTCAACTAAAATAAGTGTGTTTAAAGTCATTTCTGTGCCTGAAACGGGTCAAAATTGAAGCTTTTGAGTAAGCAAAACTCTGTAAAAATGGCAATTTTGGTCACTGTGAGGGTTTAAAAAGTTGTTATTCAACATGAGGCACGATCCAATTGACATTTTGAATCATTTTTGGTACAGTCCAAAAAATCAATTTTCGGATGAAAAACGATGACTCCGGACATGTCGAACGATCCCAAAAAGGTCAAAATGGATGAAATTTTAACATTTAATCTTTTGACTGTAACTGACTGTTGGATGTGAATTATGACTTTGTCAACTAAAATAAGTGTGTTTAAAGTCATTTCTGTGCCTGAAACGGGTCAAAATTGAAGCTTTTGAGTAAGCAGAACTCTGTAAAAATGGCAATTTTGATCACTGTGAGGGTTTAAAAAGTGGTTATTCAACATGAGGCACGATCCAATTGACATTTTGAATCATTTTTGGTACAGTCCAAAAAATCAATTTTCGGATGAAAAACGATGACTCCGGACATGTCGAACTATCCCAAAATGGTCAATATGGATGAAATTTTAACATTTAATCTTTTGATTCTAAATGACTGTTGGATGTGAATTATGACTTTGTCAACTAAAATAAGTGTGTTTAAAGTCATTTCTGTGCCTGAAACGGGTCAAAATTGAAGCTTTTGAGTAAGCAAAACTCTGTAAAAATGGCAATTTTGGTCACTCTGAGGGTTTAAAAAGTGGTTATTCAACATGAGGCACGATCCAATTGACATTTTGAATCATTTTTGGTACAGTCCAAAAAATCAGTTTTCGAATGAAAAACGATGACTCCGGACATGTCGAACAATCCCAAAAAGGTCAAAATGGATGAAATTTTAACATTTAATCTTTTGACTGTAAATGACTGTTGGATGTGAATTATGACTTTGTCAACTAAAATAAGTGTGTTTAAAGTCATTTCTGTGCCTGAAACGGGTCAAAATTGAAGCTTTTGAGTAAGCAAAACTCTGTAAAAATGGCAATTTTGGTCACTGTGAGGGTTTAAAAAGTGGTTATTCAACATGAGGCACGATCCAATTGACATTTTGAATCATTTTTGGTACAGTCCAAAAAATCAATTTTCGGATGAAAAACGATGACTCCGGACATGTCGAACTATCCCAAAATGGTCAATATGGATGAAATTTTAACATTTAATCTTTTGACTGTAAATGACTGTTGGATGTGAATTATGACTTTGTCAACTAAAATAAGTGTGTTTAAAGTCAATTCTGTGCCTGAAACGGGTCAAAATTGAAGCTTTTGAGTAAGCAAAACTCTGTAAAAATTGCAATTTTGGTCACTCTGAGGGTTTAAAAAGTGGTTATTCAACATGAGGCACGATCCAATTGACATTTTGAATCATTTTTGGTACAGTCCAAAAAATCTATTTTCGGATGAAAAACGATGACTCCGGACATGTCGAACGATCCCAAAATGGTCAATATGGATGAAATTTTAACATTTAATCTTTTGACTCCAAATGACTGTTGGATGTGAATTATGACTTTGTCAACTAAAATAAGTGTGTTTAAAGTCATTTCTGTGCCTCAAAGGGGTCAAAATTGAAGCTTTTGAGTAAGTAAAACTCTGTAAAAATGGCAATTTTGGTCACTGTGAGGGTTTAAAAAGTGGTTATTCAACATGAGGCACGATCCAATTGAAATTTTGAATCATTTTTGGTACAGTCCAAAAAATCAATTTTCGGATGAAAAACGATGACTCCGGGCATGTCGAACGATCCCAAAAAGGTCAAAATGGATGAAATTTTAACATTTAATCTTTTGACTGTAAATGACTGTTGGATGTGAATTATGACTTTGTCAACTAAAATAAGTGTGTTTAAAGTCATTTCTGTGCCTGAAACGGGTCAAAATTGAAGCTTTTGAGTAAGCAAAACTCTGTAAAAATGGCAATTTTGGTCACTGTGAGGGTTTAAAAAGTGGTTATTCAACATGAGGCACGATCCAATTGACATTTTGAATCATTTTTGGTACAGTCCAAAAAATCAATTTTCGGATGAAAAACGATGACTCCGGACATGTCGAACTATCCCAAAATGGTCAATATGGATGAAATTTTAACATTTAATCTTTTGACTGTAAATGACTGTTGGATCTGAATTATGACTTTGTCAACTAAAATAAGTGTGTTTAAAGTCAATTCTGTGCCTGAAACGGGTCAAAATTGAAGCTTTTGAGTAAGCAAAACTCTGTAAAAATGGCAATTTTGGTCACTGTGAGGGTTTAAAAAGTGGTTATTCAACATGAGGCACGATCCAATTGACATTTTGAATCATTTTTGGTACAGTCCAAAAAATCAATTTTCGGATGAAAAACGATGACTCCGGACATGTCGAACTATCCCAAAATGGTCAATATGGATGAAATTTTAACATTTAATCTTTTGACTCCAAATGACTGTTGGATGTGAATTATGACTTTGTCAACTAAAATAAGTGTGTTTAAAGTCATTTCTGTGCCTCAAAGGGGTCAAAATTGAAGCTTTTGAGTAAGTAAAACTCTGTAAAAATGGCAATTTTGGTCACTGTGAGGGTTTAAAAAGTGGTTATTCAACATGAGGCACGATCCAATTGAAATTTTGAATCATTTTTGGTACAGTCCAAAAAATCAATTTTCGGATGAAAAACGATGACTCCGGACACGTCGAACGATCCCAAAAATGTCAAAATGGATGAAATTTTAACATTTAATCTTTTGACTGTAAATGACTGTTGGATGTGAATTATGACTTTGTCAACTAAAATAAGTGTGTTTAAAGTCATTTCTGTGCCTGAAACGGGTCAAAATTGAAGCTTTTGAGTAAACAAAACTCTGTAAAAATGGCAATTTTGGTCACTCTGAGGGTTTAAAAAGTGGTTATTCAACATGAGGCACGATCCAATTGACATTTTGAATCATTTTTGGTACAGTCCAAAAAATCAATTTTCGGATGAAAAACAATGACTCCAGACATGTCGAACGATCCCAAAATGGTCAATATGGATGAAATTTTAACATTTAATCTTTTGACTGTAAATGACTGTTGGATGTGAATTATGACTTTGTCAACTAAAATAAGTGTGTTTAAAGTCATTTCTGTGCCTGAAACGGGTCAAACTTGAAGCTTTTGAGTAAGCAAAACTCTGTAAAAATGGCAATTTTGGTCACTCTGAGGGTTTAAAAAGTGGCTATTCAACATGAGGCACGATCCAATCGACATTTTGAATCATTTTTGGTACAGTCCAAAAAATCAATTTTCGGATGAAAAACCATGACTCCGGACATGTTGAACGATCCCAAAATGGTCAATATGGATGAAATTTTAACATTTAATCTTTTGACGCTAAATGACTGTTGGATGTGAATTATGACTTTGTCAACTAAAATAAGTGTGTTTAAAGTCATTTCTGTGCCTCAAAGGGGTCAAAATTGAAGCTTTTGAGTAAGCAAAACTCTGTAAAAATGGCAATTTTGGTCACTGTGAGGGTTTAAAAAGTGGTTATTAACATGAGGCACGATCCAATTGAAATTTTGTATCATTTTTGGTACAGTCCAAAAAATCAATTTTCGGATGAAAAACGATGACTCCGGACATGTCGAACTATCCCAAAATGGTCAATATGGATGAAATTTTAACATTTAATCTTTTGACTCTAAATGACTGTTGGATGTGAATTAGGACTTTGTCAACTAAAATAAGTGTGTTTAAAGTCATTTCTGTGCCTCAAACGGGTCAAAATTGAAGCTTTTGAGTAAGCAAAACTCTGTAAAAATTGCAATTTTGGTCACTGTGAGGGTTTAAAAAGTGGTTATTCAACATGAGGCACGATCCAATTGACATTTTGAATCATTTTTGGTACAGTCCAAAAAATCAATTTTCGGATGAAAAACGATGACTCCGGACATGTCGAACTATCCCAAAATGGTCAATATGGATGAAATTTTAACATTTAATCTTTTGACTGTAAATGACTGTTGGATGTGAATTATGACTTTGTCAACTAAAATAAGTGTGTTTAAAGTCATTTCTGTGCCTGAAACGGGTCAAAATTGAAGCTTTTGAGTAAGCAAAACTCTGTACAAATGGCAATTTTGGTCACTGTGAGGGTTTAAAAAGTGGTTATTCAACATGAGGCACAATCCAATTGACATTTTGAATCATTTTTGGTACAGTCCAAAAAATCAATTTTCGGATAAAAAACGATGACTCCGGACATGTCGAACTATCCCAAAATGGTCAATATGGATGAAATTTTAACATTTAATCTTTTGACTGTAAATGACTGTTGGATGTAAATTATGACTTTGTCAACTAAAATAAGTGTGTTTAAAGTCATTTCTGTGCCTGAAACGGGTCAAAATTGAAGCTTTTGAGTAAGCAAAACTCTGTAAAAATGGCAATTTTGGTCACTGTGAGGGTTTAAAAAGTGGTTATTCAACATGAGGCACGATCCAATTGACATTTTGAATCATTTTTGGTACAGTCCAAAAAATCAATTTTCGGATGAAAAACGATGACTCCGGACATGTCGAACTATCCCAAAATGGTCAATATGGATGAAATTTTAACATTTAATCTTTTGACTGTAAATGACTGTTAGATGTGAATTATGACTTTGTCAACTAAAATAAGTGTGTTTAAAGTCATTTCTGTGCCTGAAACGGGTCAAAATTGAAGCTTTTGAGTAAGCAAAACTCTGTAAAAATTGCAATTTTGGTCACTCTGAGGGTTTAAAAAGTGGTTATTCAACATGAGGCACGATCCAATTGACATTTTGAATCATTTTTGGTACAGTCCAAAAAATCAATTTTCGGATGAAAAACGATGACTCCGGACATGTCGAACGATCCCAAAATGGTCAATATGGATGAAATTTTAACATTTAATCTTTTGACTGTAAATGACTGTTGGATGTGAATTATGACTTTGTCAACTAAAATAAGTGTGTTTAAAGTCATTTCTGTGCCTGAAACGGGTCAAAATTGAAGCTTTTGAGTAAGCAAAACTCTGTAAAAATGGCAATTTTGGTCACTCTGAGGGTTTAAAAAGTGGTTATTCAACATGAGGCACGATCCAATTGACATTTTGAATCATTTTTGGTACAGTCCGAAAAATCAATTTTCGAATGAAAAACGATGACTCCGGACATGTCGAACGATCCCAAAAGGGTCAAAATGGATGAAATTTTAACATTTAATCTTTTGACTGTAAATGACTGTTGGATGTGAATTATGACTTTGTCAACTAAAATAAGTGTGTTTAAAGTCATTTCTGTGCCTGAAACGGGTCAAAATTGAAGCTTCTGAGTAAGCAAAACTCTGTAAAAATGGCAATTTTGGTCACTCTGAGGGTTTAAAAAGTGGTTATTCAACATGAGGCACGATCCAATTGACATTTTGAATCATTTTTGGTACAGTCCAAAAAATCAATTTTCGGATGAAAAACGATGACTCCGGACATGTCGAACGATCCCAAAAAGGTCAAAATGGATGAAATTTTAACATTTAATCTTTTGACTGTAAATGACTGTTGGATGTGAATTATGACTTTGTCAACTAAAATAAGTGTGTTTAAAGTCATTTCTGTGCCTGAAACGGGTCAAAATTGAAGCTTTTGAGTAAGCAAAACTCTGTAAAAATGGCAATTTTGGTCACTGTGAGGGTTTAAAAAGTGGTTATTCAACATGAGGCACGATCCAATTGACATTTTGAATCATTTTTGGTACAGTCCAAAAAATCAATTTTCGGATGAAAAACGATGACTCCGGACATGTCGAACTATCCCAAAATGGTCAATATGGATGAAATTTTAACATTTAATCTTTTGACTGTAAATGACTGTTGGATGTGAATTAGGACTTTGTCAACTAAAATAAGTGTGTTTAAAGTCATTTCTGTGCCTGAAACGGGTCAAAATTCAAGCTTTTGAGTAAGCAAAACTCTGTAAAAATGGCAATTTTGGTCACTCTGAGGGTTTAAAAAGTGGTTATTCAACATGAGGCACGATCCAATTGACATTTTGAATCATTTTTGGTACAGTCCAAAAAATCAATTTTCAAATGAAAAACGATGACCCCGGACATGTCGAACGATCCCAAAAAGGTCAAAATGGATGAAATTTTAACATTTAATCTTTTGACTGTAAATGACTGTTGGATGTGAATTATGACTTTGTCAACTAAAATAAGTGTGTTTAAAGTCATTTCTGTGCCTGAAACGGGTCAACATTGAAGCTTTTGAGTAAGCAAAACTCTGTAAAAATGGCAATTTTGGTCACTGTGAGGGTTTAAAAAGTGGTTATTCAACATGAGGCACGATCCAATTGACATTTTGAATCATTTTTGGTACAGTCCAAAAAATCAATTTTCGGATGAAAAACGATGACTCCGGACATGTCGAACGATCCCAAAAAGGTCAAAATGGATGAAATTTTAACATTTAATCTTTTGACTGTAAATGACTGTTGGATGTGAATTATGACTTTGTCAACTAAAATAAGTGTGTTTAAAGTCATTTCTGTGCCTGAAACGGGTCAAAATTGAAGCTTTTGAGTAAGCAAAACTCTGTAAAAATGGCAATTTTGGTCACTCTGAGGGTTTAAAAAGTGGTTATTCAACATGAGGCACGATCCAATTGACATTTTGAATCATTTTTGGTACAGTCCAAAAAATCAATTTTCGGATGAAAAACGATTACTCCGGACATGTCGAACGATCCCAAAAAGGTCAAAATGGATGAAATTTTAACATTTAATCTTTTGACTGTAAATGACTGTTGGATGTGAATTATGACTTTGTCAACTAAAATAAGTGTGTTTAAAGTCATTTCTGTGCCTGAAACGGGTCAAAATTGAAGCTTTTGAGTAAGCAGAACTCTGTAAAAATGGCAATTTTGGTCACTGTGAGGGTTTAAAAAGTGGTTATTCAACATGAGGCACGATCCAATTGACATTTTGAATCATTTTTGGTACAGTCCAAAAAATCAATTTTCGGATGAAAAACGATGACTCCGGACATGTCGAACTATCCCAAAATGGTCAATAAGGATGAAATTTTAACATTTAATCTTTTGACTGTAAATGACTGTTGGATGTGAATTATGACTTTGTCAACTAAAATAAGTGTGTTTAAAGTCATTTCTGTGCCTCAAAGGGGTCAAAATTGAAGCTTTTGAGTAAGCAAAACTCTGTAAAAATGGCAATTTTGGTCACTCTGAGGGTTTAAAAAGTGGTTATTCAACATGAGGCACGATCCAATTGACATTTTGAAATATTTTTGGTACAGTCCGAAAAATTAATTTTCGAATGAAAAACGATGACTCCGGACATGTCGAACGATCCCAAAAAGGTCAAAATGGATGAAATTTTAACATTTAACCTTTTGACTGTAAATGACTGTTGGATGTGAATTATGACTTTGTCAACTAAAATAAGTGTGTTTAAAGTCATTTCTGTGCCTGAAACGGGTCAAAATTGAAGCTTTTGAGTAAGGAAAACTCTGTAAAAATGGCAATTTTGGTCACTGTGAGGGTTTAAAAAGTGGTTATTCAACATGAGGCACGATCCAATTGACATTTTGAATCATTTTTGGTACAGTCCAAAAAATAAATTTTCGGATGAAAAACGATGACTCCGGACATGTCGAACTATCCCAAAATGGTCAATATGGATGAAATTTTAACATTTAATCTTTTGACTCTAAATGACTGTTGGATGTGAATTAGGACTTTGTCAACTAAAATAAGTGTGTTTAAAGTCATTTCTGTGCCTCAAAGGGGTCAAAATTGAAGCTTTTGAGTAAGCAAAACTCTGTAAAAATGGCAATTTTGGTCACTGTGAGGGTTTAAAAAGTGGTTATTCAACATGAGGCACGATCCAATTGACATTTTGAATCATTTTTGGTACAGTCCAAAAAATCAATTTTCGGATGAAAAACGATGACTCCGGACATGTCGAACTATCCCAAAATGGTCATTATGGATGAAATTTTAACATTTAATCTTTTGACTGTAAATGACTGTTGGATGTGAATTATGACTTTGTCAACTAAAATAAGTGTGTTTAAAGTAATTTCTGTGCCTGAAACGGGTCAAAATTGAAGCTTTTGAGTAAGCAAAACTCTGTAAAAATGGCAATTTTGGTCACTGTGAGGGTTTAAAAAGTGGTTATTCAACATGAGGCACGATCCAATTGACATTTTGAATCATTTTTGGTACAGTCCAAAAAATCAATTTTCGGATGAAAAACGATGACTCCGGACATGTCGAACTATCCCAAAATGGTCAATATGGATGAAATTTTAACATTTAATCTTTTGACTGTAAATGACTGTTGGATGTGAATTATGACTTTGTCAACTAAAATAAGTGTGTTTAAAGTCATTTCTGTGCCTCAAAGGGGTCAAAATTGAAGCTTTTGAGTAAGCAAAACTCTGTGAAAATGGCAATTTTGGTCACTGTGAGGGTTTAAAAAGTGGTTATTCAACATGAGGCACGATCCAATTGAAATTTTGAATCATTTTTGCTACAGTCCAAAAAATCAATTTTCGAATGAAAAACGATGACTCCGGACATGTCGAACGATCCCAAAAAGGTCAAAATGGATGAAATTTTAACATTTAATCTTTTGACTGTAAATGACTGTTGGATGTGAATTATGACTTTGTCAACTAAAATAAGTGTGTTTAAAGTCATTTCTGTGCCTGAAACGGGTCAAAATTGAAGCTTTTGAGTAAGCAAAACTCTGTAAAAATGGCAATTTTGGTCACTGTGAGGGTTTAAAAAGTGGTTATTCAACATGAGGCACGATCCAATTGACATTTTGAATCATTTTTGGTACAGTCCAAAAAATCAATTTTCGGATGAAAAACGATGACTCCGGACATGTCGAACGATCCCAAAAAGGTCAAAATGGATGAAATTTTAACATTTAATCTTTTGACTGTAACTGACTGTTGGATGTGAATTGTGACTTTGTCAACTAAAATAAGTGTGTTTAAAGTCATTTCTGTGCCTGAAACGGGTCAAAATTGAAGCTTTTGAGTAAGCAGAACTCTGTAAAAATGGCAATTTTGGTCACTGTGAGGGTTTAAAAAGTGGTTATTCAACATGAGGCACGATCCAATTGACATTTTGAATCATTTTTGGTACAGTCCAAAAAATCAATTTTCGGATGAAAAACGATGACTCCGGACATGTCGAACTATCCCAAAATGGTCAATATGGATGAAATTTTAACATTTAATCTTTTGATTCTAAATGACTGTTGGATGTGAATTATGACTTTGTCAACTAAAATAAGTGTGTTTAAAGTCATTTCTGTGCCTGAAACGGGTCAAAATTGAAGCTTTTGAGTAAGCAAAACTCTGTAAAAATGGCAATTTTGGTCACTCTGAGGGTTTAAAAAGTGGTTATTCAACATGAGGCACGATCCAATTGACATTTTGAATCATTTTTGGTACAGTCCAAAAAATCAATTTTCGAATGAAAAACGATGACTCCGGACATGTCGAACAATCCCAAAAAGGTCAAAATGGATGAAATTTTAACATTTAATCTTTTGACTGTAAATGACTGTTGGATGTGAATTATGACTTTGTCAACTAAAATAAGTGTGTTTAAAGTCATTTCTGTGCCTGAAACGGGTCAAAATTGAAGCTTTTGAGTAAGCAAAACTCTGTAAAAATGGCAATTTTGGTCACTGTGAGGGTTTAAAAAGTGGTTATTCAACATGACGCACGATCCAATTGACATTTTGAATCATTTTTGGTACAGTCCAAAAAATCAATTTTCGGATGAAAAACGATGACTCCGGACATGTCGAACTATCCCAAAATGGTCAATATGGATGAAATTTTAACATTTAATCTTTTGACTGTAAATGACTGTTGGATGTGAATTATGACTTTGTCAACTAAAATAAGTGTGTTTAAAGTCAATTCTGTGCCTGAAACGGGTCAAAATTGAAGCTTTTGAGTAAGCAAAACTCTGTAAAAATTGCAATTTTGGTCACTCTGAGGGTTTAAAAAGTGGTTATTCAACATGAGGCACGATCCAATTGACATTTTGAATCATTTTTGGTACAGTCCAAAAAATCTATTTTCGGATGAAAAACGATGACTCCGGACATGTCGAACGATCCCAAAATGGTCAATATGGATGAAATTTTAACATTTAATCTTTTGACTCCAAATGACTGTTGGATGTGAATTATGACTTTGTCAACTAAAATAAGTGTGTTTAAAGTCATTTCTGTGCCTCAAAGGGGTCAAAATTGAAGCTTTTGAGTAAGTAAAACTCTGTAAAAATGGCAATTTTGGTCACTGTGAGGGTTTAAAAAGTGGTTATTCAACATGAGGCACGATCCAATTGAAATTTTGAATCATTTTTGGTACAGTCCAAAAAATCAATTTTCGGATGAAAAACGATGACTCCGGGCATGTCGAACGATCCCAAAAAGGTCAAAATGGATGAAATTTTAACATTTAATCTTTTGACTGTAAATGACTGTTGGATGTGAATTATGACTTTGTCAACTAAAATAAGTGTGTTTAAAGTCATTTCTGTGCCTGAAACGGGTCAAAATTGAAGCTTTTGAGTAAGCAAAACTCTGTAAAAATGGCAATTTTGGTCACTGTGAGGGTTTAAAAAGTGGTTATTCAACATGAGGCACGATCCAATTGACATTTTGAATCGTTTTTGGTACAGTCCAAAAAATCAATTTTCGGATGAAAAACGATGACTCCGGACATGTCGAACTATCCCAAAATGGTCAATATGGATGAAATTTTAACATTTAATCTTTTGACTGTAAATGACTGTTGGATGTGAATTATGACTTTGTCAACTAAAATAAGTGTGTTTAAAGTCAATTCTGTGCCTGAAACGGGTCAAAATTGAAGCTTTTGAGTAAGCAAAACTCTGTAAAAATGGCAATTTTGGTCACTGTGAGGGTTTAAAAAGTGGTTATTCAACATGAGGCACGATCCAATTGACATTTTGAATCATTTTTGGTACAGTCCAAAAAATCAATTTTCGGATGAAAAACGATGACTCCGGACATGTCGAACGATCCCAAAAAGGTCAAAATGGATGAAATTTTAACATTTAATCTTTTGACTGTAAATGACTGTTGGATGTGAATTATGACTTTGTCAACTAAAATAAGTGTGTTTAAAGTCATTTCTGTGCCTGAAACGGGTCAAAATTGAAGCTTTTGAGTAAACAAAACTCTGTAAAAATGGCAATTTTGGTCACTCTGAGGGTTTAAAAAGTGGTTATTCAACATGAGGCACGATCCAATTGACATTTTGAATCATTTTTGGTACAGTCCAAAAAATCAATTTTCGGATGAAAAACAATGACTCCAGACATGTCGAACGATCCCAAAATGGTCAATATGGATGAAATTTTAACATTTAATCTTTTGACTGTAAATGACTGTTGGATGTGAATTATGACTTTGTCAACTAAAATAAGTGTGTTTAAAGTCATTTCTGTGCCTGAAACGGGTCAAACTTGAAGCTTTTGAGTAAGCAAAACTCTGTAAAAATGGCAATTTTGGTCACTCTGAGGGTTTAAAAAGTGGCTATTCAACATGAGGCACGATCCAATCGACATTTTGAATCATTTTTGGTACAGTCCAAAAAATCAATTTTCGGATGAAAAACCATGACTCCGGACATGTTGAACGATCCCAAAATGGTCAATATGGATGAAATTTTAACATTTAATCTTTTGACGCTAAATGACTGTTGGATGTGAATTATGACTTTGTCAACTAAAATAAGTGTGTTTAAAGTCATTTCTGTGCCTCAAAGGGGTCAAAATTAAAGCTTTTGAGTAAGCAAAACTCTGTAAAAATGGCAATTTTGGTCACTGTGAGGGTTTAAAAAGTGGTTATTAACATGAGGCACGATCCAATTGAAATTTTGTATCATTTTTGGTACAGTCCAAAAAATCAATTTTCGGATGAAAAACGATGACTCCGGACATGTCGAACTATCCCAAAATGGTCAATATGGATGAAATTTTAACATTTAATCTTTTGACTCTAAATGACTGTTGGATGTGAATTAGGACTTTGTCAACTAAAATAAGTGTGTTTAAAGTCATTTCTGTGCCTCAAACGGGTCAAAATTGAAGCTTTTGAGTAAGCAAAACTCTGTAAAAATTGCAATTTTGGTCACTGTGAGGGTTTAAAAAGTGGTTATTCAACATGAGGCACGATCCAATTGACATTTTGAATCATTTTTGGTACAGTCCAAAAAATCAATTTTCGGATGAAAAACGATGACTCCGGACATGTCGAACTATCCCAAAATGGTCAATATGGATGAAATTTTAACATTTAATCTTTTGACTGTAAATGACTGTTGGATGTGAATTATGACTTTGTCAACTAAAATAAGTGTGTTTAAAGTCATTTCTGTGCCTGAAACGGGTCAAAATTGAAGCTTTTGAGTAAGCAAAACTCTGTAAAAATGGCAATTTTGGTCACTGTGAGGGTTTAAAAAGTGGTTATTCAACATGAGGCACGATCCAATTGACATTTTGAATCATTTTTGGTACAGTCCAAAAAATCAATTTTCGGATGAAAAACGATGACTCCGGACATGTCGAACTATCCCAAAAAGGTCACAATGGATGAAATTTTAACATTTAATCTTTTGACTGTAAATGACTGTTGGATGTGAATTATGACTTTGTCAACTAAAATAAGTGTGTTTAAAGTCATTTCTGTGCCTGAAACGGGTCAAAATTGAAGCTTTTGAGTAAGCAAAACTCTGTAAAAATGGCAATTTTGGTCACTCTGAGGGTTTAAAAAGTGGTTATTCAACATGAGGCACGATCCAATTGACATTTGGAATCATTTTTGGTACAGTCCAAAAAATCAATTTTCGGATGAAAAACGATGACTCCGGACATGTTGAACGATCCCAAAAAGGTCAAAATGGATGAAATTTTAACATTTAATCTTTTGACTGTAAATGACTGTTGGATGTGAATTATGACTTTGTCAACTAAAATAAGTGTGTTTAAAGTCATTTCTGTGCCTGAAACGGGTCAAAATTGAAGCTTTTGAGTAAGCAAAACTCTGTAAAAATGGCAATTTTGGTCACTCTGAGGGTTTAAAAAGTGGTTATTCAACATGAGGAACGATCCAATTGACATTTTGAATCATTTTTGGTACAGTCCAAAAAATCAATTTTCGGATGAAAAACGATGACTCCGGACATGTCGAACGATCCCAAAAAGGTCAAAATGGATGAAATTTTAACATTTAATCTTTTGACTGTAAATGACTGTTGGATGTGAATTATGACTTTGTCAACTAAAATAAGTGTGTTTAAAGTCATTTCTGTGCCTGAAACGGGTCAAAATTGAAGCTTTTGAGTAAGCAAAACTCTGTAAAAATGGCAATTTTGGTCACTGTGAGGGTTTAAAAAGTGGTTATTCAACATGAGGCACGATCCAATTGACATTTTGAATCATTTTTGGTACAGTCCAAAAAATCAATTTTCGGATGAAAAACGATGACTCCGGACATGTCGAACTATCCCAAAATGGTCAATATGGATGAAATTTTAACATTTAATCTTTTGACTGTAAATGACTGTTGGATGTGAATTAGGACTTTGTCAACTAAAATAAGTGTGTTTAAAGTCATTTCTGTGCCTGAAACGGGTCAAAATTCAAGCTTTTGAGTAAGCAAAACTCTGTAAAAATGGCAATTTTGGTCACTCTGAGGGTTTAAAAAGTGGTTATTCAACATGAGGCACGATCCAATTGACATTTTGAATAATTCTTGGTACAGTCCAAAAAATCAATTTTCAAATGAAAAACGATGACTCCGGACATGTCGAACGATCCCAAAAAGGTCAAAATGGATGAAATTTTAACATTTAATCTTTTGACTGTAAATGACTGTTGGATGTGAATTATGACTTTGTCAACTAAAATAAGTGTGTTTAAAGTCATTTCTGTGCCTGAAACGGGTCAACATTGAAGCTTTTGAGTAAGCAAAACTCTGTAAAAATGGCAATTTTGGTCACTGTGAGGGTTTAAAAAGTGGTTATTCAACATGAGGCACGATCCAATTGACATTTTGAATCATTTTTGGTACAGTCCAAAAAATCAATTTTCGGATGAAAAACGATGACTCCGGACATGTCGAACGATCCCAAAAAGGTCAAAATGGATGAAATTTTAACATTTAATCTTTTGACTGTAAATGACTGTTGGATGTGAATTATGACTTTGTCAACTAAAATAAGTGTGTTTAAAGTCATTTCTGTGCCTGAAACGGGTCAAAATTGAAGCTTTTGAGTAAGCAAAACTCTGTAAAAATGGCAATTTTGGTCACTGTGAGGGTTTAAAAAGTGGTTATTCAACATGAGGCACGATCCAATTGACATTTTGAATCATTTTTGGTACAGTCCAAAAAATCAATTTTCGGATGAAAAACGATGACTCCGGACATGTCGAACGATCCCAAAAAGGTCAAAATGGATGAAATTTTAACATTTAATCTTTTGACTGTAACTGACTGTTGGATGTGAATTATGACTTTGTCAACTAAAATAAGTGTGTTTAAAGTCATTTCTGTGCCTGAAACAGGTCAAAATTGAAGCTTTTGAGTAAGCAAAACTCTGTAAAAATTGCAATTTTGGTCACTCTGAGGGTTTAAAAAGTGGTTATTCAACATGAGGCACGATCCAATTGACATTTTGAATCATTTTTGGTCAGTCCAAAAAATCTATTTTCGGATGAAAAACGATGACTCCGGACATGTCGAACGATCCCAAAATGGTCAATATGGATGAAATTTTAACATTTAATCTTTTGACTCCAAATGACTGTTGGATGTGAATTATGACTTTGTCAACTAAAATAAGTGTGTTTAAAGTCATTTCTGTGCCTCAAAGGGGTCAAAATTGAAGCTTTTGAGTAAGTAAAACTCTGTAAAAATGGCAATTTTGGTCACTGTGAGGGTTTAAAAAGTGGTTATTCAACATGAGGCACGATCCAATTGAAATTTTGAATCATTTTTGGTACAGTCCAAAAAATCAATTTTCGGATGAAAAACGATGACTCCGGACATGTCGAACGATCCCAAAAAGGTCAAAATGGATGAAATTTTAACATTTAATCTTTTGACTGTAAATGACTGTTGGATGTGAATTATGACTTTGTCAACTAAAATAAGTGTGTTTAAAGTCATTTCTGTGCCTGAAACGGGTCAAAATTGAAGCTTTTGAGTAAGCAAAACTCTGTAAAAATGGCAATTTTGGTCACTGTGAGGGTTTAAAAAGTGGTTATTCAACATGAGGCACGATCCAATTGACATTTTGAATCATTTTTGGTACAGTCCAAAAAATCAATTTTCGGATGAAAAACGATGACTCCGGACATGTCGAACTATCCCAAAATGGTCAATATGGATGAAATTTTAACATTTAATCTTTGGACTGTAAATGACTGTTGGATGTGAATTATGACTTTGTCAACTAAAATAAGTGTGTTTAAAGTCATTTCTGTGCCTGAAACGGGTCAAAATTGAAGCTTTTGAGTAAGCAAAACTCTGTAAAAATGGCAATTTTGGTCACTGTGAGGGTTTAAAAAGTGGTTATTCAACATGAGGCACGATCTAATTGACATTTTGAATCATTTTTGGTACAGTCCAAAAAATCAATTTTCGGATGAAAAACGATGACTCCGGACATGTCGAACTATCCCAAAATGGTCAATATTGATGAAATTTTAACATTTAATCTTTTGACTGTAAATGACTGTTAGATGTGAATTATGACTTTGTCAACTAAAATAAGTGTGTTTAAAGTCATTTCTGTGCCTGAAACGGGTCAAAATTGAAGCTTTTGAGTAAGCAAAACTCTGTAAAAATTGCAATTTTGGTCACTCTGAGGGTTTAAAAAGTGGTTATTCAACATGAGGCACGATCCAATTGACATTTTGAATCATTTTTGGTACAGTCCAAAAAATCTATTTTCGGATGAAAAACGATGACTCCGGACATGTCGAACGATCCCAAAATGGTCAATATGGATGAAATTTTAACATTTAATCTTTTGACTCCAAATGACTGTTGGATGTGAATTATGACTTTGTCAACTAAAATAAGTGTGTTTAAAGTCATTTCTGTGCCTCAAAGGGGTCAAAATTGAAGCTTTTGAGTAAGTAAAACGCTGTAAAAATGGCAATTTTGGTCACTGTGAGGGTTTAAAAAGTGGTTATTCAACATGAGGCACGATCCAATTGAAATTTTGAATCATTTTTGGTACAGTCCAAAAAATCAATTTTCGGATGAAAAACGATGACTCCGGACATGTCGAACGATCCCAAAAAGGTCAAAATGGATGAAATTTTAACATTTAATCTTTTGACTGTAAATGACTGTTGGATGTGAATTATGACTTTGTCAACTAAAATAAGTGTGTTTAAAGTCATTTCTGTGCCTGAAACGGGTCAAAATTGAAGCTTTTGAGTAAGCAAAACTCTGTAAAAATGGCAATTTTGGTCACTGTGAGGGTTTAAAAAGTGGTTATTCAACATGAGGCACGATCCAATTGACATTTTGAATCATTTTTGGTACAGTCCAAAAAATCAATTTTCGGATGAAAAACGATGACTCCGGACATGTCGAACGATCCCAAAAGGGTCAAAATGGATGAAATTTTAACATTTAATCTTTTGACTGTAAATGACTGTTGGATGTGAATTATGACTTTGTCAACTAAAATAAGTGTGTTTAAAGTCATTTCTGTGCCTGAAACGGATCAAAATTGAAGCTTTTGAGTAAGCAAAACTCTGTAAAAATGGCAATTTTGGTCACTCTGAGGGTTTAAAAATTGGTTATTCAACATGAGGCACGATCCAATTGACATTTTGAATCATTTTTGGTACAGTCCAAAAAATCAATTTTCGGATGAAAAACGATGACTCCGGACATGTCGAACGATCCCAAAAAGGTCAAAATGGATGAAATTTTAACATTTAATCTTTTGACTGTAAATGACTGTTGGATGTGAATTATGACTTTGTCAACTAAAATAAGTGTGTTTAAAGTCATTTCTGTGCCTCAAAGGGGTCAAAATTGAATCTTTTGAGTAAGCAAAACTCTGTAAAAATGGCAATTTTGGTCACTGTGAGGGTTTAAAAAGTGGTTATTCAACATGAGGCACGATCCAATTGACATTTTGAATCATTTTTGGTACAGTCCAAAAAATCAATTTTCGAATGAAAAACGATGACTCCGGACATGTCGAACGATCCCAAAAGGGTCAAAATGGATGAAATTTTAACATTTAATCTTTTGACTGTAAATGACTGTTGGATGTGAATTATGACTTTGTCAACTAAAATAAGTGTGTTTAAAGTCATTTCTGTGCCTGAAACGGGTCAAAATTGAAGCTTCTGAGTAAGCAAAACTCTGTAAAAATGGCAATTTTGGTCACTCTGAGGGTTTAAAAAGTGGTTATTCAACATGAGGCACGATCCAATTGACATTTTGAATCATTTTTGGTACAGTCCAAAAAATCAATTTTCGGATGAAAAACGATGACTCCGGACATGTCGAACGATCCCAAAAAGGTCAAAATGGATGAAATTTTAACATTTAATCTTTTGACTGTAAATGACTGTTGGATGTGAATTATGACTTTGTCAACTAAAATAAGTGTGTTTAAAGTCATTTCTGTGCCTGAAACGGGTCAAAATTGAAGCTTTTGAGTAAGCAAAACTCTGTAAAAATGGCAATTTTGGTCACTGTGAGGGTTTAAAAAGTGGTTATTCAACATGAGGCACGATCCAATTGACATTTTGAATCATTTTTGGTACAGTCCAAAAAATCAATTTTCGGATGAAACCGATGACTCCGGACATGTCGAACTATCCCAAAATGGTCAATATGGATGAAATTTTAACATTTAATCTTTTGACTCTAAATGACTGTTGGATGTGAATTAGGACTTTGTCAACTAAAATAAGTGTGTTTAAAGTCATTTCTGTGCCTCAAAGGGGTCAAAATTGAAGCTTTTGAGTAAGCAAAACTCTGTAAAAATGGCAATTTTGGTCACTGTGAGGGTTTAAAAAGTGGTTATTCAACATGAGGCATGATCCAATTGACATTTTGAATCATTTTTGGTACAGTCCAAAAAATCAATTTTCGGATGAAAAACGATGACTCCGGACATGTCGAACTATCCCAAAATGGTCAATATGGATGAAATTTTAACATTTAATCTTTTGACTGTAAATGACTGTTAGATGTGAATTATGACTTTGTCAACTAAAATAAGTGTGTTTAAAGTCATTTCTGTGCCTGAAACGGGTCAAAATTGAAGCTTTTGAGTAAGCAAAACTCTGTAAAAATGGCAATTTTGGTCACTCTGAGGGTTTAAAAAGTGGTTATTCAACATGAGGCACGATCCAATTGACATTTTGAATCATTTTTGGTACAGTCCAAAAAATCAATTTTCGGATGAAAAACGATGACTCCGGACATGTCGAACGATCCCAAAATGGTCAATATGGATGAAATTTTAACATTTAATCTTTTGACTGTAAATGACTGTTGGATGTGAATTATGACTTTGTCAACTAAAATAAGTGTGTTTAAAGTCATTTCTGTGCCTGAAACGGGTCAAAATTGAAGCTTTTGAGTAAGCAAAACTTTGTAAAAATGGCAATTTTGGTCACTCTGAGGGTTTAAAAAGTGGTTATTCAACATGAGGCACGATCCAATTGACATTTTGAATCATTTTTGGTACAGTCCGAAAAATGAATTTTCGAATGAAAAACGATGACTCCGGACATGTCGAACGATCCCAAAAGGGTCAAAATGGATGAAATTTTAACATTTAATCTTTTGACTGTAAATGACTGTTGGATGTGAATTATGACTTTGTCAACTAAAATAAGTGTGTTTAAAGTCATTTCTGTGCCTGAAACGGATCAAAATTGAAGCTTCTGAGTAAGCAAAACTCTGTAAAAATGGCAATTTTGGTCACTCTGAGGGTTTAAAAATTGGTTATTCAACATGAGGCACGATCCAATTGACATTTTGAATCATTTTTGGTACAGTCCAAAAAATCAATTTTCGGATGAAAAACGATGACTCCGGACATGTCGAACGATCCCAAAAAGGTCAAAATGGATGAAATTTTAACATTTAATCTTTTGACTGTAAATGACTGTTGGATGTGAATTATGACTTTGTCAACTAAAATAAGTGTGTTTAAAGTCATTTCTGTGCCTCAAAGGGGTCAAAATTGAATCTTTTGAGTAAGCAAAACTCTGTAAAAATGGCAATTTTGGTCACTGTGAGGGTTTAAAAAGTGGTTATTCAACATGAGGCACGATCCAATTGACATTTTGAATCATTTTTGGTACAGTCCAAAAAATCAATTTTCGAATGAAAAACGATGACTCCGGACATGTCGAACGATCCCAAAAGGGTCAAAATGGATGAAATTTTAACATTTAATCTTTTGACTGTAAATGACTGTTGGATGTGAATTATGACTTTGTCAACTAAAATAAGTGTGTTTAAAGTCATTTCTGTGCCTGAAACGGGTCAAAATTGAAGCTTCTGAGTAAGCAAAACTCTGTAAAAATGGCAATTTTGGTCACTCTGAGGGTTTAAAAAGTGGTTATTCAACATGAGGCACGATCCAATTGACATTTTGAATCATTTTTGGTACAGTCCAAAAAATCAATTTTCGGATGAAAAACGATGACTCCGGACATGTCGAACGATCCCAAAAAGGTCAAAATGGATGAAATTTTAACATTTAATCTTTTGACTGTAAATGACTGTTGGATGTGAATTATGACTTTGTCAACTAAAATAAGTGTGTTTAAAGTCATTTCTGTGCCTGAAACGGGTCAAAATTGAAGCTTTTGAGTAAGCAAAACTCTGTAAAAATGGCAATTTTGGTCACTGTGAGGGTTTAAAAAGTGGTTATTCAACATGAGGCACGATCCAATTGACATTTTGAATCATTTTTGGTACAGTCCAAAAAATCAATTTTCGGATGAAACCGATGACTCCGGACATGTCGAACTATCCCAAAATGGTCAATATGGATGAAATTTTAACATTTAATCTTTTGACTCTAAATGACTGTTGGATGTGAATTAGGACTTTGTCAACTAAAATAAGTGTGTTTAAAGTCATTTCTGTGCCTCAAAGGGGTCAAAATTGAAGCTTTTGAGTAAGCAAAACTCTGTAAAAATGGCAATTTTGGTCACTGTGAGGGTTTAAAAAGTGGTTATTCAACATGAGGCACGATCCAATTGAAATTTTGAATCATTTTTGGTACAGTCCAAAAAATCAATTTTCGGATGAAAAACGATGACTCCGGACATGTCGAACGATCCCAAAAAGGTCAAAATGGATGAAATTTTAACATTTAATCTTTTGAATCTAAATGACTGTTGGATGTGAATTATGACTTTGTCAACTAAAATAAGTGTGTTTAAAGTCATTTCTGTGCCTGAAACGGGTCAAAATTGAAGCTTTTGAGTAAGCAAAACTCTGTAAAAATGGCAAATTGGTCACTGTGAGGGTTTAAAAAGTGGTTATTCAACATGAGGCACGATCCAATTGACATTTTGAATCATTTTTGGTACAGTCCAAAAAATCAATTTTCGATGAAAAACGATGACTCCGGACATGTCGAACTATTCCAAAATGGTCAATATGGATGAAATTTTAACATTTAATCTTTTGACTGTAAATGACTGTTGGATGTGAATTATGACTTTGTCAACTAAAATAAGTGTGTTTAAAGTCATTTCTGTGCCTGAAACGGGTCAAAATTGAAGCTTCTGAGTAAGCAAAACTCTGTAAAAATGGCAATTTTGGTCACTCTGAGGGTTTAAAAAGTGGTTATTCAACATGAGGCACGATCCAATTGACATTTTGAATCATTTTTGGTACAGTCCAAAAAATCAATTTTCGGATGAAAAACGATGACTCCGGACATGTCGAACGATCCCAAAAAGGTCAAAATGGATGAAATTTTAACATTTAATCTTTTGACTGTAAATGACTGTTGGATGTGAATTATGACTTTGTCAACTAAAATAAGTGTGTTTAAAGTCATTTCTGTGCCTGAAACGGGTCAAAATTGAAGCTTTTGAGTAAGCAAAACTTTGTAAAAATGGCAATTTTGGTCACTCTGAGGGTTTAAAAAGTGGTTATTCAACATGAGGCACGATCCAATTGACATTTTGAATCATTTTTGGTACAGTCCGAAAAATGAATTTTCGAATGAAAAACGATGACTCCGGACATGTCGAACGATCCCAAAAGGGTCAAAATGGATGAAATTTTAACATTTAATCTTTTGACTGTAAATGACTGTTGGATGTGAATTATGACTTTGTCAACTAAAATAAGTGTGTTTAAAGTCATTTCTGTGCCTGAAACGGATCAAAATTGAAGCTTCTGAGTAAGCAAAACTCTGTAAAAATGGCAATTTTGGTCACTCTGAGGGTTTAAAAATTGGTTATTCAACATGAGGCACGATCCAATTGACATTTTGAATCATTTTTGGTACAGTCCAAAAAATCAATTTTCGGATGAAAAACGATGACTCCGGACATGTCGAACGATCCCAAAAAGGTCAAAATGGATGAAATTTTAACATTTAATCTTTTGACTGTAAATGACTGTTGGATGTGAATTATGACTTTGTCAACTAAAATAAGTGTGTTTAAAGTCATTTCTGTGCCTCAAAGGGGTCAAAATTGAAGCTTTTGAGTAAGCAAAACTCTGTAAAAATGGCAATTTTGGTCACTGTGAGGGTTTAAAAAGTGGTTATTCAACATGAGGCACGATCCAATTGACATTTTGAATCATTTTTGGTACAGTCCAAAAAATCAATTTTCGAATGAAAAACGATGACTCCGGACATGTCGAACGATCCCAAAAGGGTCAAAATGGATGAAATTTTAACATTTAATCTTTTGACTGTAAATGACTGTTGGATGTGAATTATGACTTTGTCAACTAAAATAAGTGTGTTTAAAGTCATTTCTGTGCCTGAAACGGGTCAAAATTGAAGCTTCTGAGTAAGCAAAACTCTGTAAAAATGGCAATTTTGGTCACTCTGAGGGTTTAAAAAGTGGTTATTCAACATGAGGCACGATCCAATTGACATTTTGAATCATTTTTGGTACAGTCCAAAAAATCAATTTTCGGATGAAAAACGATGACTCCGGACATGTCGAACGATCCCAAAAAGGTCAAAATGGATGAAATTTTAACATTTAATCTTTTGACTGTAAATGACTGTTGGATGTGAATTATGACTTTGTCAACTAAAATAAGTGTGTTTAAAGTCATTTCTGTGCCTGAAACGGGTCAAAATTGAAGCTTTTGAGTAAGCAAAACTCTGTAAAAATGGCAATTTTGGTCACTGTGAGGGTTTAAAAAGTGGTTATTCAACATGAGGCACGATCCAATTGACATTTTGAATCATTTTTGGTACAGTCCAAAAAATCAATTTTCGGATGAAACCGATGACTCCGGACATGTCGAACTATCCCAAAATGGTCAATATGGATGAAATTTTAACATTTAATCTTTTGACTCTAAATGACTGTTGGATGTGAATTAGGACTTTGTCAACTAAAATAAGTGTGTTTAAAGTCATTTCTGTGCCTCAAAGGGGTCAAAATTGAAGCTTTTGAGTAAGCAAAACTCTGTAAAAATGGCAATTTTGGTCACTGTGAGGGTTTAAAAAGTGGTTATTCAACATGAGGCACGATCCAATTGAAATTTTGAATCATTTTTGGTACAGTCCAAAAAATCAATTTTCGGATGAAAAACGATGACTCCGGACATGTCGAACGATCCCAAAAAGGTCAAAATGGATGAAATTTTAACATTTAATCTTTTGAATCTAAATGACTGTTGGATGTGAATTATGACTTTGTCAACTAAAATAAGTGTGTTTAAAGTCATTTCTGTGCCTGAAACGGGTCAAAATTGAAGCTTTTGAGTAAGCAAAACTCTGTAAAAATGGCAAATTGGTCACTGTGAGGGTTTAAAAAGTGGTTATTCAACATGAGGCACGATCCAATTGACATTTTGAATCATTTTTGGTACAGTCCAAAAAATCAATTTTCGATGAAAAACGATGACTCCGGACATGTCGAACTATTCCAAAATGGTCAATATGGATGAAATTTTAACATTTAATCTTTTGACTGTAAATGACTGTTGGATGTGAATTATGACTTTGTCAACTAAAATAAGTGTGTTTAAAGTCATTTCTGTGCCTGAAACGGGTCAAAATTGAAGCTTCTGAGTAAGCAAAACTCTGTAAAAATGGCAATTTTGGTCACTCTGAGGGTTTAAAAAGTGGTTATTCAACATGAGGCACGATCCAATTGACATTTTGAATCATTTTTGGTACAGTCCAAAAAATCAATTTTCGGATGAAAAACGATGACTCCGGACATGTCGAACGATCCCAAAAAGGTCAAAATGGATGAAATTTTAACATTTAATCTTTTGACTGTAAATGACTGTTGGATGTGAATTATGACTTTGTCAACTAAAATAAGTGTGTTTAAAGTCATTTCTGTGCCTGAAACGGGTCAAAATTGAAGCTTTTGAGTAAGCAAAACTCTGTAAAAATGGCAATTTTGGTCACTGTGAGGGTTTAAAAAGTGGTTATTCAACATGAGGCACGATCCAATTGACATTTTGAATCATTTTTGGTACAGTCCAAAAAATCAATTTTCGGATGAAAAACGATGACTCCGGACATGTCGAACTATCCCAAAATGGTCAATATGGATGAAATTTTAACATTTAATCTTTTGACTGTAAATGACTGTTGGATGTGAATTAGGACTTTGTCAACTAAAATAAGTGTGTTTAAAGTCATTTCTGTGCCTGAAACGGGTCAAAATTCAAGCTTTTGAGTAAGCAAAACTCTGTAAAAATGGCAATTTTGGTCACTCTGAGGGTTTTAAAAGTGGTTATTCAACATGAGGCACGATCCAATTGACATTTTGAATCATTTTTGGTACAGTCCAAAAAATCAATTTTCAAATGAAAAACGATGACTCCGGACATGTCGAACGATCCCAAAAAGGTCAAAATGGATGAAATTTTAACATTTAATCTTTTGACTGTAAATGACTGTTGGATGTGAATTATGACTTTGTCAACTAAAATAAGTGTGTTTAAAGTCATTTCTGTGCCTCAAAGGGGTCAAAATTGAAGCTTTTGAGTAAGCAAAACTCTGTGAAAATGGCAATTTTGGTCACTGTGAGGGTTTAAAAAGTGGTTATTCAACATGAGGCACGATCCAATTGAAATTTTGAATCATTTTTGCTACAGTCCAAAAAATCAATTTTCGAATGAAAAACGATGACTCCGGACATGTCGAACGATCCCAAAAAGGTCAAAATGGATGAAATTTTAACATTTAATCTTTTGACTGTAAATGACTGTTGGATGTGAATTATGACTTTGTCAACTAAAATAAGTGTGTTTAAAGTCATTTCTGTGCCTGAAACGGGTCAAAATTGAAGCTTTTGAGTAAGCAAAACTCTGTACAAATGGCAATTTTGGTCACTGTGAGGGTTTAAAAAGTGGTTATTCAACATGAGGCACGATCCAATTGACATTTTGAATCATTTTTGGTACAGTCCAAAAAATCAATTTTCGGATGAAAAACGATGACTCCGGACATGTCGAACTATCCCAAAATGGTCAATATGGATGAAATTTTAACATTTAATCTTTTGATTCTAAATGACTGTTGGATGTGAATTATGACTTTGTCAACTAAAATAAGTGTGTTTAAAGTCATTTCTGTGCCTGAAACGGGTCAAAATTGAAGCTTTTGAGTAAGCAAAACTCTGTAAAAATGGCAATTTTGGTCACTCTGAGGGTTTAAAAAGTGGTTATTCAACATGAGGCACGATCCAATTGACATTTTGAATCATTTTTGGTACAGTCCAAAAAATCAATTTTCGAATGAAAAACGATGACTCCGGACATGTCGAACAATCCCATAAAGGTCAAAATGGATGAAATTTTAACATTTAATCTTTTGACTGTAAATGACTGTTGGATGTGAATTATGACTTTGTCAACTAAAATAAGTGTGTTTAAAGTCATTTCTGTGCCTGAAACGGGTCAAAATTGAAGCTTTTGAGTAAGCAAAACTCTGTAAAAATGGCAATTTTGGTCACTGTGAGGGTTTAAAAAGTGGTTATTCAACATGAGGCACGATCCAATTGACATTTTGAATCATTTTTGGTACAGTCCAAAAAATCAATTTTCGGATGAAAAACGATGACTCCGGACATGTCGAACTATCCCAAAATGGTCAATATGGATGAAATTTTAACATTTAATCTTTTGACTGTAAATGACTGTTGGATGTGAATTATGACTTTGTCAACTAAAATAAGTGTGTTTAAAGTCAATTCTGTGCCTGAAACGGGTCAAAATTGAAGCTTTTGAGTAAGCAAAACTCTGTAAAAATTGCAATTTTGGTCACTCTGAGGGTTTAAAAAGTGGTTATTCAACATGAGGCACGATCCAATTGACATTTTGAATCATTTTTGGTACAGTCCAAAAAATCTATTTTCGGATGAAAAACGATGACTCCGGACATGTCGAACGATCCCAAAATGGTCAATATGGATGAAATTTTAACATTTAATCTTTTGACTCCAAATGACTGTTGGATGTGAATTATGACTTTGTCAACTAAAATAAGTGTGTTTAAAGTCATTTCTGTGCCTCAAAGGGGTCAAAATTGAAGCTTTTGAGTAAGTAAAACTCTGTAAAAATGGCAATTTTGGTCACTGTGAGGGTTTAAAAAGTGGTTATTCAACATGAGGCACGATCCAATTGAAATTTTGAATCATTTTTGGTACAGTCCAAAAAATCAATTTTCGGATGAAAAACGATGACTCCGGGCATGTCGAACGATCCCAAAAAGGTCAAAATGGATGAAATTTTAACATTTAATCTTTTGACTGTAAATGACTGTTGGATGTGAATTATGACTTTGTCAACTAAAATAAGTGTGTTTAAAGTCATTTCTGTGCCTGAAACGGGTCAAAATTGAAGCTTTTGAGTAAGCAAAACTCTGTAAAAATGGCAATTTTGGTCACTGTGAGGGTTTAAAAAGTGGTTATTCAACATGAGGCACGATCCAATTGACATTTTGAATCATTTTTGGTACAGTCCAAAAAATCAATTTTCGGATGAAAAACGATGACTCCGGACATGTCGAACTATCCCAAAATGGTCAATATGGATGAAATTTTAACATTTAATCTTTTGACTGTAAATGACTGTTGGATGTGAATTATGACTTTGTCAACTAAAATAAGTGTGTTTAAAGTCAATTCTGTGCCTGAAACGGGTCAAAATTGAAGCTTTTGAGTAAGCAAAACTCTGTAAAAATGGCAATTTTGGTCACTGTGAGGGTTTAAAAAGTGGTTATTCAACATGAGGCACGATCCAATTGACATTTTGAATAATTTTTGGTACAGTCCAAAAAATCAATTTTCGGATGAAAAACGATGACTCCGGACATGTCGAACTATCCCAAAATGGTCAATATGGATGAAATTTTAACATTTAATCTTTTGACTCCAAATGACTGTTGGATGTGAATTATGACTTTGTCAACTAAAATAAGTGTGTTTAAAGTCATTTCTGTGCCTCAAAGGGGTCAAAATTGAAGCTTTTGAGTAAGTAAAACTCTGTAAAAATGGCAATTTTGGTCACTGTGAGGGTTTAAAAAGTGGTTATTCAACATGAGGCACGATCCAATTGAAATTTTGAATCATTTTTGGTACAGTCCAAAAAATCAATTTTCGGATGAAAAACGATGACTCCGGACATGTCGAACGATCCCAAAAAGGTCAAAATGGATGAAATTTTAACATTTAATCTTTTGACTGTAAATGACTGTTGGATGTGAATTATGACTTTGTCAACTAAAATAAGTGTGTTTAAAGTCATTTCTGTGCCTGAAACGGGTCAAAATTGAAGCTTTTGAGTAAACAAAACTCTGTAAAAATGGCAATTTTGGTCACTCTGAGGGTTTAAAAAGTGGTTATTCAACATGAGGCACGATCCAATTGACATTTTGAATCATTTTTGGTACAGTCCAAAAAATCAATTTTCGGATGAAAAACGATGACTCCAGACATGTCGAACGATCCCAAAATGGTCAATATGGATGAAATTTTAACATTTAATCTTTTGACTGTAAATGACTGTTGGATGTGAATTATGACTTTGTCAACTAAAATAAGTGTGTTTAAAGTCATTTCTGTGCCTGAAACGGGTCAAACTTGAAGCTTTTGAGTAAGCAAAACTCTGTAAAAATGGCAATTTTGGTCACTCTGAGGGTTTAAAAAGTGGCTATTCAACATGAGGCACGATCCAATCGACATTTTGAATCATTTTTGGTACAGTCCAAAAAATCAATTTTCGGATGAAAAACCATGACTCCGGACATGTTGAACGATCCCAAAATGGTCAATATGGATGAAATTTTAACATTTAATCTTTTGACGCTAAATGACTGTTGGATGTGAATTATGACTTTGTCAACTAAAATAAGTGTGTTTAAAGTCATTTCTGTGCCTCAAAGGGGTCAAAATTAAAGCTTTTGAGTAAGCAAAACTCTGTAAAAATGGCAATTTTGGTCACTGTGAGGGTTTAAAAAGTGGTTATTAACATGAGGCACGATCCAATTGAAATTTTGTATCATTTTTGGTACAGTCCAAAAAATCAATTTTCGGATGAAAAACGATGACTCCGGACATGTCGAACTATCCCAAAATGGTCAATATGGATGAAATTTTAACATTTAATCTTTTGACTCTAAATGACTGTTGGATGTGAATTAGGACTTTGTCAACTAAAATAAGTGTGTTTAAAGTCATTTCTGTGCCTCAAACGGGTCAAAATTGAAGCTTTTGAGTAAGCAAAACTCTGTAAAAATTGCAATTTTGGTCACTGTGAGGGTTTAAAAAGTGGTTATTCAACATGAGGCACGATCCAATTGACATTTTGAATCATTTTTGGTACAGTCCAACAAATCAATTTTCGGATGAAAAACGATGACTCCGGACATGTCGAACTATCCCAAAATGGTCAATATGGATGAAATTTTAACATTTAATCTTTTGACTGTAAATGACTGTTGGATGTGAATTATGACTTTGTCAACTAAAATAAGTGTGTTTAAAGTCATTTCTGTGCCTGAAACGGGTCAAAATTGAAGCTTTTGAGTAAGCAAAACTCTGTAAAAATGGCAATTTTGGTCACTGTGAGGGTTTAAAAAGTGGTTATTCAACATGAGGCACGATCCAATTGACATTTTGAATCATTTTTGGTACAGTCCAAAAAATCAATTTTCGGATGAAAAACGATGACTCCGGACATGTCGAACTATCCCAAAATGGTCAATATGGATGAAATTTTAACATTTAATCTTTTGACTGTAAATGACTGTTAGATGTGAATTATGACTTTGTCAACTAAAATAAGTGTGTTTAAAGTCATTTCTGTGCCTGAAACGGGTCAAAATTGAAGCTTTTGAGTAAGCAAAACTCTGTAAAAATTGCAATTTTGGTCACTCTGAGGGTTTAAAAAGTGGTTATTCAACATGAGGCACGATCCAATTGACATTTTGAATCATTTTTGGTACAGTCCAAAAAATCAATTTTCGGATGAAAAACGATGACTCCGGACATGTCGAACGATCCCAAAATGGTCAATATGGATGAAATTTTAACATTTAATCTTTTGACTGTAAATGACTGTTGGATGTGAATTATGACTTTGTCAACTAAAATAAGTGTGTTTAAAGTCATTTCTGTGCCTGAAACGGGTCAAAATTGAAGCTTTTGAGTAAGCAAAACTCTGTAAAAATGGCAATTTTGGTCACACTGAGGGTTTAAAAAGTGGTTATTCAACATGAGGCACGATCCAATTGACATTTTGAATCATTTTTGGTACAGTCCGAAAAATCAATTTTCGAATGAAAAACGATGACTCCGGACATGTCGAACGATCCCAAAAGGGTCAAAATGGATGAAATTTTAACATTTAATCTTTTGACTGTAAATGACTGTTGGATGTGAATTATGACTTTGTCAACTAAAATAAGTGTGTTTAAAGTCATTTCTGTGCCTGAAACGGGTCAAAATTGAAGCTTCTGAGTAAGCAAAACTCTGTAAAAATGGCAATTTTGGTCACTCTGAGGGTTTAAAAAGTGGTTATTCAACATGAGGCACGATCCAATTGACATTTTGAATCATTTTTGGTACAGTCCAAAAAATCAATTTTCGGATGAAAAACGATGACTCCGGACATGTCGAACGATCCCAAAAAGGTCAAAATGGATGAAATTTTAACATTTAATCTTTTGACTGTAAATGACTGTTGGATGTGAATTATGACTTTGTCAACTAAAATAAGTGTGTTTAAAGTCATTTCTGTGCCTGAAACGGGTCAAAATTGAAGCTTTTGAGTAAGCAAAACTCTGTAAAAATGGCAATTTTGGTCACTCTGAGGGTTTAAAAAGTGGTTATTCAACATGAAGCACTATCCAATTGACATTTTGAATCATTTTTGGTACAGTCCAAAAAATCAATTTTCGGATGAAAAACGATGACTCCGGACATGTCGAACGATCCCAAAATGGTCAATATGGATGAAATTTTAACATTTAATCTTTTGACTGTAAATGACTGTTGGATGTGAATTATGACTTTGTCAACTAAAATAAGTGTGTTTAAAGTCATTTCTGTGCCTGAAATGGGTCAAAATTGAAGCTATTGAGTAATCAAAACTCTGTAAAAATGGCAATTTTGGTCACTCTGAGGGTTTAAAAAGTGGTTATTCAACATGAGGCACTATCCAATTGAAATTTTGAATCATTTTTGGTACAGTCCAAAAAATCAATTTTCGAATGAAAAACGATGACTCCGGACCTGTCAAACGTTCCCAAAATGGTCTATAATGATGAAATTTTAACATTTAATCTTTTGACTGTAAATGACTGTTGGATGTGAATTATGACTTTGTCAACTAAAATAAGTGTGTTTAAAGTCATTTCTGTGCCTGAAACGGGTCAAAATTGAAGCTTTTGAGTAAGCAAAACTCTGTAAAAATGGCAATTTTGGTCACTGTGAGGGTTTAAAAAGTGGTTATTCAACATGAGGCACGATCCAATTGACATTTTGAATCCTTTTTGTTACAGTCCAAAAAATCAATTTTCGGATGAAAAACGATGACTCCGGACATGTCGAACTATCCCAAAATGGTCAATATGGATGAAATTTTAACATTTAATCTTTTGACTGTAAATGACTGTTGGGTGTGAATTATGACTTTGTCAACTAAAATAAGTGTGTTTAAAGTCATTTCTGTGCCTCAAAGGGGTCAAAATTGAAGCTTTTGAGTAAGCAAAACTCTGTAAAAATGGCAATTTTGGTCACTCTGAGGGTTTAAAAAGTGGTTATTCAACATGAGGCACGATCCAATTGACATTTTGAATCATTTTTGGTACAGTCCAAAAAATCAATTTTCGGATGAAAAGCGATGACTCCGGACATGTCGAACGATCCCAAAATGGTCAATATGGATGAAATTTTAACATTTAATCTTTTGACTGTAAATGACTGTTGGATGTGAATTATGACTTTGTCAACTAAAATAAGTGTGTTTAAAGTCATTTCTGTGCCTGAAACGGGTCAAAATTGAAGCTTTTGAGTAAGCAAAACTCTGTAAAAATGGCAATTTTGGTCACTCTGAGGGTTTAAAAAGTGGTTATTCAACATGAGGCCCGATCCAATTGACATTTTGAATCATTTTTGGTACAGTCCAAAAAATAAATTTTCGGATGAAAAACGATGACTCCGGACCTATCGAACGTTCCCAAAATGGTCTATAATGATGAAATTTTAACATTTAATCTTTTGAATCTAAATGACTGTTGGATGTGAATTATGACTTTGTCAACTACAATAAGTGTGTTTAAAGCCGTTTCTGTGCCTCAAAGGGGTCAAAATTGAAGCTTTTGAGTAATCAAAACTCTGTAAAAATGGCAATTTTGGTCACTGTGAGGGTTTAAAAAGTGGTTATTCAACATGAGCCACGATCCAATTGACATTTTGAATCATTTTTGGTACAGTCCAAAAAATCAATTTTCGGATGAAAAACCATGACTCCGGACATGTCGAATGATCCCAAAATGGTCAATATGGATGAAATTTTAACATTTAATCTTTTGACTCTAAATGACTGTTGGATGTGAATTATGACTTTGTCAACTAAACTAAGTGTGTTTAAAGTCATTTCTGTGCCTCAAAGGGGTCAAAATTGAAGCTTTTGAGTAAGCAAAACTCTGTAAAAATGGCAATTTTGGTCACTCTGAGGGTTTAAAAAGTGGTTATTCAACATGAGGCACGATCCAATTGACATTTTGAATCATTTTTGGTACAGTCCAAAAAATCAATTTTCGGATGAAAAACGATGACTCCGGACATGTCGAACTATCCCAAAATGGTCAATATGGATGAAATTTTAACATTTAATCTTTTGACTGTAAATGACTGTTGGATGTGAATTATGACTTTGTCAACTAAAATAAGTGTGTTTAAAGTCATTTCTGTGCCTGAAACGGGTCAAAATTGAAGCTTTTGAGTAAGCAAAACTCTGTAAAAATGGCAATTTTGGTCACTGTGAGGGTTTAAAAAGTGGTTATTCAACATGAGGCACGATCCAATTGACATTTTGAATCATTTTTGGTACAGTCCAAAAAATCAATTTTCTGATGAAAAACGATGACTCCGGACATGTCGAACGATCCCAAAAAGGTCAAAATGGATGAAATTTTAACATTTAATCTTTTGACTGTAACTGACTGTTGGATGTGAATTATGACTTTGTCAACTAAAATAAGTGTGTTTAAAGTCATTTCTGTGCCTGAAACGGGTCAAAATTGAAGCTTTTGAGTAAGCAGAACTCTGTAAAAATGGCAATTTTGGTCACTGTGAGGGTTTAAAAAGTGGTTATTCAACATGAGGCACGATCCAATTGACATTTTGAATCATTTTTGGTACAGTCCAAAAAATCAATTTTCGGATGAAAAACGATGACTCCGGACATGTCGAACTATCCCAAAATGGTCAATATGGATGAAATTTTAACATTTAATCTTTTGACTGTAAATGACTGTTGGATGTGAATTATGACTTTGTCAACTAAAATAAGTGTGTTTAAAGTCATTTCTGTGCCTGAAACGGGTCAAACTTGAAGCTTTTGAGTAAGCAAAACTCTGTAAAAATGGCAATTTTGGTCACTCTGAGGGTTTAAAAAGTGGCTATTCAACATGAGGCACGATCCAATCGACATTTTGAATCATTTTTGGTACAGTCCAAAAAATCAATTTTCGGATGAAAAACCATGACTCCGGACATGTTGAACGATCCCAAAATGGTCAATATGGATGAAATTTTAACATTTAATCTTTTGACGCTAAATGACTGTTGGATGTGAATTATGACTTTGTCAACTAAAATAAGTGTGTTTAAAGTCATTTCTGTGCCTCAAAGGGGTCAAAATTAAAGCTTTTGAGTAAGCAAAACTCTGTAAAAATGGCAATTTTGGTCACTGTGAGGGTTTAAAAAGTGGTTATTAACATGAGGCACGATCCAATTGAAATTTTGTATCATTTTTGGTACAGTCCAAAAAATCAATTTTCGGATGAAAAACGATGACTCCGGACATGTCGAACTATCCCAAAATGGTCAATATGGATGAAATTTTAACATTTAATCTTTTGACTCTAAATGACTGTTGGATGTGAATTAGGACTTTGTCAACTAAAATAAGTGTGTTTAAAGTCATTTCTGTGCCTCAAACGGGTCAAAATTGAAGCTTTTGAGTAAGCAAAACTCTGTAAAAATTGCAATTTTGGTCACTGTGAGGGTTTAAAAAGTGGTTATTCAACATGAGGCACGATCCAATTGACATTTTGAATCATTTTTGGTACAGTCCAACAAATCAATTTTCGGATGAAAAACGATGACTCCGGACATGTCGAACTATCCCAAAATGGTCAATATGGATGAAATTTTAACATTTAATCTTTTGACTGTAAATGACTGTTGGATGTGAATTATGACTTTGTCAACTAAAATAAGTGTGTTTAAAGTCATTTCTGTGCCTGAAACGGGTCAAAATTGAAGCTTTTGAGTAAGCAAAACTCTGTAAAAATGGCAATTTTGGTCACTGTGAGGGTTTAAAAAGTGGTTATTCAACATGAGGCACGATCCAATTGACATTTTGAATCATTTTTGGTACAGTCCAAAAAATCAATTTTCGGATGAAAAACGATGACTCCGGACATGTCGAACTATCCCAAAATGGTCAATATGGATGAAATTTTAACATTTAATCTTTTGACTGTAAATGACTGTTAGATGTGAATTATGACTTTGTCAACTAAAATAAGTGTGTTTAAAGTCATTTCTGTGCCTGAAACGGGTCAAAATTGAAGCTTTTGAGTAAGCAAAACTCTGTAAAAATTGCAATTTTGGTCACTCTGAGGGTTTAAAAAGTGGTTATTCAACATGAGGCACGATCCAATTGACATTTTGAATAATTTTTGGTACAGTCCAAAAAATCAATTTTCGGATGAAAAACGATGACTCCGGACATGTCGAACGATCCCAAAATGGTCAATATGGATGAAATTTTAACATTTAATCTTTTGACTGTAAATGACTGTTGGATGTGAATTATGACTTTGTCAACTAAAATAAGTGTGTTTAAAGTCATTTCTGTGCCTGAAACGGGTCAAAATTGAAGCTTTTGAGTAAGCAAAACTCTGTAAAAATGGCAATTTTGGTCACTCTGAGGGTTTAAAAAGTGGTTATTCAACATGAGGCACGATCCAATTGACATTTTGAATCATTTTTGGTACAGTCCGAAAAATCAATTTTCGAATGAAAAACGATGACTCCGGACATGTCGAACGATCCCAAAAGGGTCAAAATGGATGAAATTTTAACATTTAATCTTTTGACTGTAAATGACTGTTGGATGTGAATTATGACTTTGTCAACTAAAATAAGTGTGTTTAAAGTCATTTCTGTGCCTGAAACGGGTCAAAATTGAAGCTTCTGAGTAAGCAAAACTCTGTAAAAATGGCAATTTTGGTCACTCTGAGGGTTTAAAAAGTGGTTATTCAACATGAGGCACGATCCAATTGACATTTTGAATCATTTTTGGTACAGTCCAAAAAATCAATTTTCGGATGAAAAACGATGACTCCGGACATGTCGAACGATCCCAAAAAGGTCAAAATGGATGAAATTTTAACATTTAATCTTTTGACTGTAAATGACTGTTGGATGTGAATTATGACTTTGTCAACTAAAATAAGTGTGTTTAAAGTCATTTCTGTGCCTGAAACGGGTCAAAATTGAAGCTTTTGAGTAAGCAAAACTCTGTAAAAATGGCAATTTTGGTCACTCTGAGGGTTTAAAAAGTGGTTATTCAACATGAAGCACTATCCAATTGACATTTTGAATCATTTTTGGTACAGTCCAAAAAATCAATTTTCGGATGAAAAACGATGACTCCGGACATGTCGAACGATCCCAAAATGGTCAATATGGATGAAATTTTAACATTTAATCTTTTGACTGTAAATGACTGTTGGATGTGAATTATGACTTTGTCAACTAAAATAAGTGTGTTTAAAGTCATTTCTGTGCCTGAAATGGGTCAAAATTGAAGCTATTGAGTAATCAAAACTCTGTAAAAATGGCAATTTTGGTCACTCTGAGGGTTTAAAAAGTGGTTATTCAACATGAGGCACTATCCAATTGACATTTTGAATCATTTTTGGTACAGTCCAAAAAATCAATTTTCGAATGAAAAACGATGACTCCGGACCTGTCGAACGTTCCCAAAATGGTCTATAATGATGAAATTTTAACATTTAATCTTTTGACTGTAAATGACTGTTGGATGTGAATTATGACTTTGTCAACTAAAATAAGTGTGTTTAAAGTCATTTCTGTGCCTGAAACGGGTCAAAATTGAAGCTTTTGAGTAAGCAAAACTCTGTAAAAATGGCAATTTTGGTCACTGTGAGGGTTTAAAAAGTGGTTATTCAACATGAGGCACGATCCAATTGACATTTTGAATCCTTTTTGTTACAGTCCAAAAAATCAATTTTCGGATGAAAAACGATGACTCCGGACATGTCGAACTATCCCAAAATGGTCAATATGGATGAAATTTTAACATTTAATCTTTTGACTGTAAATGACTGTTGGGTGTGAATTATGACTTTGTCAACTAAAATAAGTGTGTTTAAAGTCATTTCTGTGCCTCAAAGGGGTCAAAATTGAAGCTTTTGAGTAAGCAAAACTCTGTAAAAATGGCAATTTTGGTCACTCTGAGGGTTTAAAAAGTGGTTATTCAACATGAGGCACGATCCAATTGACATTTTGAATCATTTTTGGTACAGTCCAAAAAATCAATTTTCGGATGAAAAGCGATGACTCCGGACATGTCGAACGATCCCAAAATGGTCAATATGGATGAAATTTTAACATTTAATCTTTTGACTGTAAATGACTGTTGGATGTGAATTATGACTTTGTCAACTAAAATAAGTGTGTTTAAAGTCATTTCTGTGCCTGAAACGGGTCAAAATTGAAGCTTTTGAGTAAGCAAAACTCTGTAAAAATGGCAATTTTGGTCACTCTGAGGGTTTAAAAAGTGGTTATTCAACATGAGGCCCGATCCAATTGACATTTTGAATCATTTTTGGTACAGTCCAAAAAATAAATTTTCGGATGAAAAACGATGACTCCGGACCTATCGAACGTTCCCAAAATGGTCTATAATGATGAAATTTTAACATTTAATCTTTTGAATCTAAATGACTGTTGGATGTGAATTATGACTTTGTCAACTACAATAAGTGTGTTTAAAGCCGTTTCTGTGCCTCAAAGGGGTCAAAATTGAAGCTTTTGAGTAATCAAAACTCTGTAAAAATGGCAATTTTGGTCACTGTGAGGGTTTAAAAAGTGGTTATTCAACATGAGCCACGATCCAATTGACATTTTGAATCATTTTTGGTACAGTCCAAAAAATCAATTTTCGGATGAAAAACCATGACTCCGGACATGTCGAATGATCCCAAAATGGTCAATATGGATGAAATTTTAACATTTAATCTTTTGACTCTAAATGACTGTTGGATGTGAATTATGACTTTGTCAACTAAACTAAGTGTGTTTAAAGTCATTTCTGTGCCTCAAAGGGGTCAAAATTGAAGCTTTTGAGTAAGCAAAACTCTGTAAAAGTGGCAATTTTGGTCACTCTGAGGGTTTAAAAAGTGGTTATTCAACATGAGGCACGATCCAATTGACATTTTGAATCATTTTTGGTACAGTCCAAAAAATCAATTTTCGGATGAAAAACGATGACTCCGGACATGTCGAACTATCCCAAAATGGTCAATATGGATGAAATTTTAACATTTAATCTTTTGACTGTAAATGACTGTTGGATGTGAATTATGACTTTGTCAACTAAAATAAGTGTGTTTAAAGTCATTTCTGTGCCTGAAACGGGTCAAAATTGAAGCTTTTGAGTAAGCAAAACTCTGTAAAAATGGCAATTTTGGTCACTGTGAGGGTTTAAAAAGTGGTTATTCAACATGAGGCACGATCCAATTGACATTTTGAATCATTTTTGGTACAGTCCAAAAAATCAATTTTCTGATGAAAAACGATGACTCCGGACATGTCGAACGATCCCAAAAAGGTCAAAATGGATGAAATTTTAACATTTAATCTTTTGACTGTAACTGACTGTTGGATGTGAATTATGACTTTGTCAACTAAAATAAGTGTGTTTAAAGTCATTTCTGTGCCTGAAACGGGTCAAAATTGAAGCTTTTGAGTAAGCAGAACTCTGTAAAAATGGCAATTTTGGTCACTGTGAGGGTTTAAAAAGTGGTTATTCAACATGAGGCACGATCCAATTGACATTTTGAATCATTTTTGGTACAGTCCAAAAAATCAATTTTCGGATGAAAAACGATGACTCCGGACATGTCGAACTATCCCAAAATGGTCAATATGGATGAAATTTTAACATTTAATCTTTTGATTCTAAATGACTGTTGGATGTGAATTATGAATTTGTCAACTAAAATAAGTGTGTTTAAAGTCATTTCTGTGCCTGAAACGGGTCAAAATTGAAGCTTTTGAGTAAGCAAAACTCTGTAAAAATGGCAATTTTGGTCACTCTGAGGGTTTAAAAAGTGGTTATTCAACATGAGGCACGATCCAATTGACATTTTGAATCATTTTTGGTACAGTCCAAAAAATCAATTTTCGAATGAAAAACGATGACTCCGGACATGTCGAACAATCCCAAAAAGGTCAAAATGGATGAAATTTTAACATTTAATCTTTTGACTGTAAATGACTGTTGGATGTGAATTATGACTTTGTCAACTAAAATAAGTGTGTTTAAAGTCATTTCTGTGCCTGAAACGGGTCAAAATTGAAGCTTTTGAGTAAGCAAAACTCTGTAAAAATGGCAATTTTGGTCACTGTGAGGGTTTAAAAAGTGGTTATTCAACATGAGGCACGATCCAATTGACATTTTGAATCATTTTTGGTACAGTCCAAAAAATCAATTTTCGGATGAAAAACGATGACTCCGGACATGTCGAACTATCCCAAAATGGTCAATATGGATGAAATTTTAACATTTAATCTTTTGACTGTAAATGACTGTTGGATGTGAATTATGACTTTGTCAACTAAAATAAGTGTGTTTAAAGTCAATTCTGTGCCTGAAACGGGTCAACATTGAAGCTTTTGAGTAAGCAAAACTCTGTAAAAATTGCAATTTTGGTCACTCTGAGGGTTTAAAAAGTGATTATTCAACATGAGGCACGATCCAATTGACATTTTGAATCATTTTTGGTACAGTCCAAAAAATCTATTTTCGGATGAAAAACGATGACTCCGGACATGTCGAACGATCCCAAAATGGTCAATATGGATGAAATTTTAACATTTAATCTTTTGACTCCAAATGACTGTTGGATGTGAATTATGACTTTGTCAACTAAAATAAGTGTGTTTAAAGTCATTTCTGTGCCTCAAAGGGGTCAAAATTGAAGCTTTTGAGTAAGTAAAACTCTGTAAAAATGGCAATTTTGGTCACTGTGAGGGTTTAAAAAGTGGTTATTCAACATGAGGCACGATCCAATTGAAATTTTGAATCATTTTTGGTACAGTCCAAAAAATCAATTTTCGAATGAAAAACGATGACTCCGGACATGTCGAACAATCCCAAAAAGGTCAAAATGGATGAAATTTTAACATTTAATCTTTTGACTGTAAATGACTGTTGGATGTGAATTATGACTTTGTCAACTAAAATAAGTGTGTTTAAAGTCATTTCTGTGCCTGAAACGGGTCAAAATTGAAGCTTTTGAGTAAGCAAAACTCTGTAAAAATGGCAATTTTGGTCACTGTGAGGGTTTGAAAAGTGGTTATTCAACATGAGGCACGATCCAATTGACATTTTGAATCATTTTTGGTACAGTCCAAAAAATCAATTTTCGGATGAAAAACGATGACTCCGGACATGTCGAACTATCCCAAAATGGTCAATATGGATGAAATTTTAACATTTAATCTTTTGACTGTAAATGACTGTTGGATGTGAATTATGACTTTGTCAACTAAAATAAGTGTGTTTAAAGTCAATTCTGTGCCTGAAACGGGTCAACATTGAAGCTTTTGAGTAAGCAAAACTCTGTAAAAATTGCAATTTTGGTCACTCTGAGGGTTTAAAAAGTGATTATTCAACATGAGGCACGATCCAATTGACATTTTGAATCATTTTTGGTACAGTCCAAAAAATCTATTTTCGGATGAAAAACGATGACTCCGGACATGTCGAACGATCCCAAAATGGTCAATATGGATGAAATTTTAACATTTAATCTTTTGACTCCAAATGACTGTTGGATGTGAATTATGACTTTGTCAACTAAAATAAGTGTGTTTAAAGTCATTTCTGTGCCTCAAAGGGGTCAAAATTGAAGCTTTTGAGTAAGTAAAACTCTGTAAAAATGGCAATTTTGGTCACTGTGAGGGTTTAAAAAGTGGTTATTCAACATGAGGCACGATCCAATTGAAATTTTGAATCATTTTTGGTACAGTCCAAAAAATCAATTTTCGGATGAAAAACGATGACTCCGGGCATGTCGAACGATCCCAAAAAGGTCAAAATGGATGAAATTTTAACATTTAATCTTTTGACTGTAAATGACTGTTGGATGTGAATTATGACTTTGTCAACTAAAATAAGTGTGTTTAAAGTCATTTCTGTGCCTGAAACGGGTCAAAATTGAAGCTTTTGAGTAAGCAAAACTCTGTAAAAATGGCAATTTTGGTCACTGTGAGGGTTTAAAAAGTGGTTATTCAACATGAGGCACGATCCAATTGACATTTTGAATCATTTTTGGTACAGTCCAAAAAATCAATTTTCGGATGAAAAACGATGACTCCGGACATGTCGAACTATCCCAAAATGGTCAATATGGATGAAATTTTAACATTTAATCTTTTGACTGTAAATGACTGTTGGATGTGAATTATGACTTTGTCAACTAAAATAAGTGTGTTTAAAGTCAATTCTGTGCCTGAAACGGGTCAAAATTGAAGCTTTTGAGTAAGCAAAACTCTGTAAAAATGGCAATTTTGGTCACTGTTAGGGTTTAAAAAGTGGTTATTCAACATGAGGCACGATCCAATTGACATTTTGAATCATTTTTGGTACAGTCCAAAAAATCAATTTTCGGATGAAAAACGATGACTCCGGACATGTCGAACTATCCCAAAATGGTCAATATGGATGAAATTTTAACATTTAATCTTTTGACTCCAAATGACTGTTGGATGTGAATTATGACTTTGTCAACTAAAATAAGTGTGTTTAAAGTCATTTCTGTGCCTCAAAGGGGTCAAAATTGAACTTTTGAGTAAGTAAAACTCTGTAAAAATGGCAATTTTGGTCACTGTGAGGGTTTAAAAAGTGGTTATTCAACATGAGGCACGATCCAATTGAAATTTTGAATCATTTTTGGTACAGTCCAAAAAATCAATTTTCGGATGAAAAACGATGACTCCGGACATGTCGAACGATCCCAAAAAGGTCAAAATGGATGAAATTTTAACATTTAATCTTTTGACTGTAAATGACTGTTGGATGTGAATTATGACTTTGTCAACTAAAATAAGTGTGTTTAAAGTCATTTCTGTGCCTGAAACGGGTCAAAATTGAAGCTTTTGAGTAAACAAAACTCTGTAAAAATGGCAATTGTGGTCACTCTGAGGGTTTAAAAAGTGGTTATTCAACATGAGGCACGATCCAATTGACATTTTGAATCATTTTTGGTACAGTCCAAAAAATCAATTTTCGGATGAAAAACGATGACTCCAGACATGTCGAACGATCCCAAAATGGTCAATATGGATGAAATTTTAACATTTAATCTTTTGACTGTAAATGACTGTTGGATGTGAATTATGACTTTGTCAACTAAAATAAGTGTGTTTAAAGTCATTTCTGTGCCTGAAACGGGTCAAACTTGAAGCTTTTGAGTAAGCAAAACTCTGTAAAAATGGCAATTTTGGTCACTCTGAGGGTTTAAAAAGTGGCTATTCAACATGAGGCACGATCCAATCGACATTTTGAATCATTTTTGGTACAGTCCAAAAAATCAATTTTCGGATGAAAAACCATGACTCCGGACATGTTGAACGATCCCAAAATGGTCAATATGGATGAAATTTTAACATTTAATCTTTTGACGCTAAATGACTGTTGGATGTGAATTATGACTTTGTCAACTAAAATAAGTGTGTTTAAAGTCATTTCTGTGCCTCAAAAGGGTCAAAATTAAAGCTTTTGAGTAAGCAAAACTCTGTAAAAATGGCAATTTTGGTCACTGTGAGGGTTTAAAAAGTGGTTATTAACATGAGGCACGATCCAATTGAAATTTTGTATCATTTTTGGTACAGTCCAAAAAATCAATTTTCGGATGAAAAACGATGACTCCGGACATGTCGAACTATCCCAAAATGGTCAATATGGATGAAATTTTAACATTTAATCTTTTGACTCTAAATGACTGTTGGATGTGAATTAGGACTTTGTCAACTAAAATAAGTGTGTTTAAAGTCATTTCTGTGCCTCAAACGGGTCAAAATTGAAGCTTTTGAGTAAGCAAAACTCTGTAAAAATTGCAATTTTGGTCACTGTGAGGGTTTAAAAAGTGGTTATTCAACATGAGGCACGATCCAATTGACATTTTGAATCATTTTTGGTACAGTCCAAAAAATCAATTTTCGGATGAAAAACGATGACTCCGGACATGTCGAACTATCCCAAAATGGTCAATATGGATGAAATTTTAACATTTAATCTTTTGACTGTAAATGACTGTTGGATGTGAATTATGACTTTGTCAACTAAAATAAGTGTGTTTAAAGTCATTTCTGTGCCTGAAACGGGTCAAAATTGAAGCTTTTGAGTAAGCAAAACTCTGTACAAATGGCAATTTTGGTCACTGTGAGGGTTTAAAAAGTGGTTATTCAACATGAGGCACAATCCAATTGACATTTTGAATCATTTTTGGTACAGTCCAAAAAATCAATTTTCGGATAAAAAACGATGACTCCGGACATGTCGAACTATCCCAAAATGGTCAATATGGATGAAATTTTAACATTTAATCTTTTGACTGTAAATGACTGTTGGATGTAAATTATGACTTTGTCAACTAAAATAAGTGTGTTTAAAGTCATTTCTGTGCCTGAAACGGGTCAAAATTGAAGCTTTTGAGTAAGCAAAACTCTGTAAAAATGGCAATTTTGGTCACTGTGAGGGTTTAAAAAGTGGTTATTCAACATGAGGCACGATCCAATTGACATTTTGAATCATTTTTGGTACAGTCCAAAAAATCAATTTTCGGATGAAAAACGATGACTCCGGACATGTCGAACTATCCCAAAATGGTCAATATGGATGAAATTTTAACATTTAATCTTTTGACTGTAAATGACTGTTAGATGTGAATTATGACTTTGTCAACTAAAATAAGTGTGTTTAAAGTCATTTCTGTGCCTGAAACGGGTCAAAATTGAAGCTTTTGAGTAAGCAAAACTCTGTAAAAATTGCAATTTTGGTCACTCTGAGGGTTTAAAAAGTGGTTATTCAACATGAGGCACGATCCAATTGACATTTTGAATCATTTTTGGTACAGTCCAAAAAATCAATTTTCGGATGAAAAACGATGACTCCGGACATGTCGAACGATCCCAAAATGGTCAATATGGATGAAATTTTAACATTTAATCTTTTGACTGTAAATGACTGTTGGATGTGAATTATGACTTTGTCAACTAAAATAAGTGTGTTTAAAGTCATTTCTGTGCCTGAAACGGGTCAAAATTGAAGCTTTTGAGTAAGCAAAACTCTGTAAAAATGGCAATTTTGGTCACTCTGAGGGTTTAAAAAGTGGTTATTCAACATGAGGCACGATCCAATTGACATTTTGAATCATTTTTGGTACAGTCCGAAAAATCAATTTTCGAATGAAAAACGATGACTCCGGACATGTCGAACGATCCCAAAAGGGTCAAAATGGATGAAATTTTAACATTTAATCTTTTGACTGTAAATGACTGTTGGATGTGAATTATGACTTTGTCAACTAAAATAAGTGTGTTTAAAGTCATTTCTGTGCCTGAAACGGGTCAAAATTGAAGCTTCTGAGTAAGCAAAACTCTGTAAAAATGGCAATTTTGGTCACTCTGAGGGTTTAAAAAGTGGTTATTCAACATGAGGCACGATCCAATTGACATTTTGAATCATTTTTGGTACAGTCCAAAAAATCAATTTTCGGATGAAAAACGATGACTCCGGACATGTCGAACGATCCCAAAAAGGTCAAAATGGATGAAATTTTAACATTTAATCTTTTGACTGTAAATGACTGTTGGATGTGAATTATGACTTTGTCAACTAAAATAAGTGTGTTTAAAGTCATTTCTGTGCCTGAAACGGGTCAAAATTGAAGCTTTTGAGTAAGCAAAACTCTGTAAAAATGGCAATTTTGGTCACTCTGAGGGTTTAAAAAGTGGTTATTCAACATGAGGCACTATCCAATTGACATTTTGAATCATTTTTGGTACAGTCCAAAAAATCAATTTTCGGATGAAAAACGATGACTCCGGACATGTCGAACGATCCCAAAATGGTCAATATGGATGAAATTTTAACATTTAATCTTTTGACTGTAAATGACTGTTGGATGTGAATTATGACTTTGTCAACTAAAATAAGTGTGTTTAAAGTCATTTCTGTGCCTGAAATGGGTCAAAATTGAAGCTATTGAGTAATCAAAACTCTGTAAAAATGGCAATTTTGGTCACTCTGAGGGTTTAAAAAGTGGTTATTCAACATGAGGCACTATCCAATTGACATTTTGAATCATTTTTGGTACAGTCCAAAAAATCAATTTTCGAATGAAAAACGATGACTCCGGACCTGTCGAACGTTCCCAAAATGGTCTATAATGATGAAATTTTAACATTTAATCTTTTGACTGTAAATGACTGTTGGATGTGAATTATGACTTTGTCAACTAAAATAAGTGTGTTTAAAGTCATTTCTGTGCCTGAAACGGGTCAAAATTGAAGCTTTTGAGTAAGCAAAACTCTGTAAAAATGGCAATTTTGGTCACTCTGAGGGTTTAAAAAGTGGTTATTCAACATGAGGCACGATCCAATTGACATTTTGAATCCTTTTTGTTACAGTCCAAAAAATCAATTTTCGGATGAAAAACGATGACTCCGGACATGTCGAACTATCCCAAAATGGTCAATATGGATGAAATTTTAACATTTAATCTTTTGACTGTAAATGACTGTTGGATGTGAATTATGACTTTGTCAACTAAAATAAGTGTGTTTAAAGTCATTTCTGTGCCTCAAAGGGGTCAAAATTGAAGCTTTTGAGTAAGCAAAACTCTGTAAAAATGGCAATTTTGGTCACTCTGAGGGTTTAAAAAGTGGTTATTCAACATGAGGCACGATCCAATTGACATTTTGAATCATTTTTGGTACAGTCCAAAAAATCAATTTTCGGATGAAAAGCGATGACTCCGGACATGTCGAACGATCCCAAAATGGTCAATATGGATGAAATTTTAACATTTAATCTTTTGACTGTAAATGACTGTTGGATGTGAATCATGACTTTGTCAACTAAAATAAGTGTGTTTAAAGTCATTTCTGTGCCTGAAACGGGTCAAAATTGAAGCTTTTGAGTAAGCAAAACTCTGTAAAAATGGCAATTTTGGTCACTCTGAGGGTTTAAAAAGTGGTTATTCAACATGAGGCCCGATCCAATTGACATTTTGAATCATTTTTGGTACAGTCCAAAAAATAAATTTTCGGATGAAAAACGATGACTCCGGACCTATCGAACGTTCCCAAAATGGTCTATAATGATGAAATTTTAACATTTAATCTTTTGAATCTAAATGACTGTTGGATGTGAATTATGACTTTGTCAACTACAATAAGTGTGTTTAAAGCCGTTTCTGTGCCTCAAAGGGGTCAAAATTGAAGCTTTTGAGTAATCAAAACTCTGTAAAAATGGCAATTTTGGTCACTGTGAGGGTTTAAAAAGTGGTTATTCAACATGAGCCACGATCCAATTGACATTTTGAATCATTTTTGGTACAGTCCAAAAAATCTATTTTCGGATGAAAAACGATGACTCCGGACATGTCGAACGATCCCAAAATGGTCAATATGGATGAAATTTTAACATTTAATCTTTTGACTCCAAATGACTGTTGGATGTGAATTATGACTTTGTCAACTAAACTAAGTGTGTTTAAAGTCATTTCTGTGCCTCAAAGGGGTCAAAATTGAAGCTTTTGAGTAAGCAAAACTCTGTAAAAATGGCAATTTTGGTCACTCTGAGGGTTTAAAAAGTGGTTATTCAACATGAGGCACGATCCAATTGACATTATGAATCATTTTTGGTACAGTCCAAAAAATCAATTTTCGGATGAAAAACGATGACTCCGGACATGTCGAACGATCCCAAAATGGTAAATATGGATGAAATTTTAACATTTAATCTTTTGACTGTAAATGACTGTTGGATGTGAATTATGACTTTGTCAACTAAAATAAGTGTGTTTAAAGTCATTTCTGTGCCTGAAACGGGTCAAAATTGAAGCTTTTGAGTAAGCAAAACTCTGTAAAAATGGCAATTTTGGTCACTCTGAGGGTTTAAAAAGTGGTTATTCAACATGAGGCACGATCCAATTGACATTTTGAATCATTTTTGGTACAGTCCAAAAAATCAATTTTCGGATGAAAAACCATGACTCCGGACATGTTGAACGATCCCAAAATGGTCAATATGGATGAAATTTTAACATTTAATCTTTTGACGCTAAATGACTGTTGGATGTGAATTATGACTTTGTCAACTAAAATAAGTGTGTTTAAAGTCATTTCTGTGCCTCAAAGGGGTCAAAATTAAAGCTTTTGAGTAAGCAAAACTCTGTAAAAATGGCAATTTTGGTCACTGTGAGGGTTTAAAATGTGGTTATTCAACATGAGGCACGATCCAATTGAAATTTTGAATCATTTTTGGTACAGTCCAAAAAATCAATTTTCGGATGAAAAACGATGACTCCGGACATGTCGAACGATCCCAAAAAGGTCAAAATGGATGAAATTTTAACATTTATTCTTTTGACTGTAAATGACTGTTGGATGTGAATTATGACTTTGTCAACTAAAATAAGTGTGTTTAAAGTCATTTCTGTGCCTGAAACGGGTCAAAATTGAAGCTTTTGAGTAAGCAAAACTCTGTAAAAATGGCAATTTTGGTCACTGTGAGGGTTTAAAAAGTGGTTATTCAACATGAGGCACGATCCAATTGACATTTTGAATCATTTTTGGTACAGTCCAAAAAATCAATTTTCGGATGAAAAACGATGACTCCGGACATGTCGAACGATCCCAAAATGGTCAATATGGATGACATTTTAACATTTAATCTTTTGACTGTAAATGACTGTTGGTTGTGAATTATGACTTTGTCAACTAAAATAAGTGTGTTTAAAGTCATTTCTGTGCCTGAAACGGGTCAAAATTGAAGCTTTTGAGTAAGCAAAACTCTGTAAAAATGGCAATTTTGGTCACTGTGAGGGTTTAAAAAGTGGTTATTCAACATGAGGCACGATCCAATTGACATTTTGAATCATTTTTGGTACAGTCCAAAAAATCAATTTTCGGATGAAAAACGATGACTCCGGACATGTCGAACTATCCCAAAATGGTCAATATGGATGAAATTTTAACATTTAATCTTTTGACTCTAAATGACTGTTGGATGTGAATTATGACTTTGTCAACTAAAATAAGTGTGTTTAAAGTCATTTCTGTGCCTCAAAGGGGTCAAAATTGAAGCTTTTGAGTAAGTAAAACTCTGTAAAAATGGCAATTTTGGTCACTGTGAGGGTTTAAAAAGTGGTTATTCATCATGAGGCACGATCCAATTGACATTTTGAATCATTTTTGGTACAGTCCAAAAAATCAATTTTCGGATGAAAAACGATGACTCCGGACATGTTGAACGATCCCAAAAAGGTCAAAATGGATGAAATTTTAACATTTAATCTTTTGACTCTAAATGACTGTTGGATGTGAATTATGACTTTGTCAACTAAAATAAGTGTGTTTAAAGTCATTTCTGTGCCTCAAAGGGGTCAAAATTGAAGCTTTTGAGTAAGTAAAACTCTTTAAAAATGGCAATTTTGGTCACTGTGAGGGTTTAAAAAGTGGTTATTCAACATGAGGCACGATCCAATTGAAATTTTGAATCATTTTTGGTACAGTCCAAAAAATCAATTTTCGGATGAAAAACGATGACTCCGGACATGTCGAACGATCCCAAAAAGGTCAAAATGGATGAAATTTTAACATTTAATCTTTTGACTGTAAATGACTGTTGGATGTGAATTATGACTTTGTCAACTAAAATAAGTGTGTTTAAAGTCATTTCTGTGCCTGAAACGGGTCAAAATTGAAGCTTTTGAGTAAGCAAAACTCTGTAAAAATGGCAATTTTGGTCACTCTGAGGGTTTAAAAAGTGGTTATTCAACATGAGGCACGATCAAATTGACATTTTGAATCATTTTTGGTACAGTCCAAAAAATCAATTTTCGTATGAAAAACGATGACTCCGGACATGTCGAACGATCCCAAAAAGGTCAAAATGGATGAAATTTTAACATTTAATCTTTTGACTGTAACTGACTGTTGGATGTGAATTATGACTTTGTCAACTAAAATAAGTGTGTTTAAAGTCATTTCTGTGCCTGAAACGGGTCAAAATTGAAGCTTTTGAGTAAACAAAACTCTGTAAAAATGGCAATTTTGGTCACTCTGAGGGTTTAAAAAGTGGTTATTCAACATGAGGCACGATCCAATTGACATTTTGAATCATTTTTGGTACAGTCCAAAAAATCAATTTTCGGATGAAAAACGATGACTCCGGACATGTCGAACGATCCCAAAAAGGTCAAAATGGATGAAATTTTAACATTTAATCTTTTGACTGTAAATGACTGTTGGATGTGAATTATGACTTTGTCAACTAAAATAAGTGTGTTTAAAGTCATTTCTGTGCCTGAAACGGGTCAAAATTGAAGCTTTTGAGTAAGCAAAACTCTGTAAAAATGGCAATTTTGGTCACTGTGAGGGTTTAAAAAGTGGTTATTCAACATGAGGCACGATCCAATTGACATTTTGAATCATTTTTGGTACAGTCCAAAAAATCAATTTTCGGATGAAAAACGATGACTCCGGACATGTCGAACGATCCCAAAATGGTCAATATGGATGAAATTTTAACATTTAATCTTTTGACTGTAAATGACTGTTGGATGTGAATTATGACTTTGTCAACTAAAATAAGTGTGTTTAAAGTCATTTCTGTGCCTGAAACGGGTCAAAATTGAAGCTTTTGAGTAAGCAAAACTCTGTAAAAATGGCAATTTTGGTCACTGTGAGGGTTTAAAAAGTGGTTATTCAACATGAGGCACGATCCAATTGACATTTTGAATCATTTTTGGTACAGTCCAAAAAATCAATTTTCGGATGAAAAACGATGACTCCGGACATGTCGAACTATCCCAAAATGGTCAATATGGATGAAATTTTAACATTTAATCTTTTGACTCTAAATGACTGTTGGATGTGAATTATGACTTTGTCAACTAAAATAAGTGTGTTTAAAGTCATTTCTGTGCCTCAAAGGGGTCAAAATTGAAGCTTTTGAGTAAGTAAAACTCTGTAAAAATGGCAATTTTGGTCACTGTGAGGGTTTAAAAAGTGGTTATTCATCATGAGGCACGATCCAATTGACATTTTGAATAATTTTTGGTACAGTCCAAAAAATCAATTTTCGGATGAAAAACGATGACTCCGGACATGTTGAACGATCCCAAAAAGGTCAAAATGGATGAAATTTTAACATTTAATCTTTTGGCTGTAAATGACTGTTGGATGTGAATTATGACTTTGTCAACTAAAATAAGTGTGTTTAAAGTCATTTCTGTGCCTGAAACGGGTCAAAATTGAAGCTTTTGAGTAAGCAAAACTCTGTAAAAATGGCAATTTTGGTCACTGTGAGGGTTTAAAAAGTGGTTATTCAACATGAGGCACGATCCAATTGACATTTTGAATCATTTTTGGTACAGTCCAAAAAATCAATTTTCGGATGAAAAACGATGACTCCGGACATGTCGAACTATCCCAAAATGGTCAATATGGATGAAATTTTAACATTTAATCTTTTGACTCTAAATGACTGTTGGATGTGAATTATGACTTTGTCAACTAAAATAAGTGTGTTTAAAGTCATTTCTGTGCCTCAAAGGGGTCAAAATTGAAGCTTTTGAGTAAGTAAAACTCTGTAAAAATGGCAATTTTGGTCACTGTGAGGGTTTAAAAAGTGGTTATGCAACATGAGGCACGATCCAATTGACATTTTGAATCCTTTTTGTTACAGTCCAAAAAATCAATTTTCGGATGAAAAACGATGACTCCGGACATGTCGAACTATCCCAAAATGGTCAATATGGATGAAATTTTAACATTTAATCTTTTGACTGTAAATGACTGTTGGATGTGAATTATGACTTTGTCAACTAAAATAAGTGTGTTTAAAGTCATTTCTGTGCCTCAAAGGGGTCAAAATTGAAGCTTTTGAGTAAGTAAAACTCTGTAAAAATGGCAATTTTGGTCACTGTGAGGGTTTAAAAAGTGGTTATTCAACATGAGGCACGATCCAATTGACATTTTGAATCCTTTTTGTTACAGTCCAAAAAATCAATTTTCGGATGAAAAACGATGACTCGGACATGTCGAACTATCCCAAAATGGTCAATATGGATGAAATTTTAACATTTAATCTTTTGACTGTAAATGACTGTTGGATGTGAATTATGACTTTGTCAACTAAAATAAGTGTGTTTAAAGTCATTTCTGTGCCTCAAAGGGGTCAAAATTGAAGCTTTTGAGTAAGCAAAACTCTGTAAAATGGCAATTTTGGTCACTCTGAGGGTTTAAAAAGTGGTTATTCAACATGAGGCACGATCCAATTGACATTTTGAATCATTTTTGGTACAGTCCAAAAAATCAATTTTCGGATGAAAAACGATGACTCCGGACATGTCGAACGATCCCAAAATGGTCAATATGGATGAAATTTTAACATTTAATCTTTTGACTGTAAATGACTGTTGGATGTGAATTATGACTTTGTCAACTAAAATAAGTGTGTTTAAAGTCATTTCTGTGCCTGAAACGGGTCAAAATTGAAGCTTTTGAGTAAGCAAAACTCTGTAAAAATGGCAATTTTGGTCACTCTGAGGGTTTAAAAAGTGGTTATTCAACATGAGGCACGATCCAATTGACATTTTGAATCATTTTTGGTACAGTCCGAAAAAATCAATTTTCGAATGAAAAACGATGACTCCGGACATGTCGAACGATCCCAAAAGGGTCAAAATGGATGAAATTTTAACATTTAATCTTTTGACTGTAAATGACTGTTGGATGTGAATTATGACTTTGTCAACTAAAATAAGTGTGTTTAAAGTCATTTCTGTGCCTGAAAACGGGTCAAAATTGAAGCTTCTGAGTAAGCAAAACTCTGTAAAAAATGGCAATTTTGGTCACTCTGAGGGTTTAAAAGTGGTTATTCAATCATGAGGCACGATCCAATTGACATTTTGAATCATTTTTGGTACAGTCCAAAAAATCAATTTTCGGATGAAAAACGATGACTCCGACATGTCGAACGATCCCAAAAAGGTCAAAATGGATGAAATTTAACATTTAATCTTTTGACTGTAAATGACTGTTGGATGTGAATTATGACTTTGTCAACTAAAATAAGTGTGTTTAAAGTCATTTCTGTGCCTGAAACGGGTCAAAATTGAAGCTTTTGAGTAAGCAAAACTCTGTAAAAATGGCAATTTTGGTCACTCTGAGGGTTTAAAAAGTGGTTATTCAACATGAGGCACTATCCAATTGACATTTTGAATCATTTTTGGTACAGTCCAAAAAATCAATTTTCGGATGAAAAACGATGACTCCGGACATGTCGAACGATCCCAAAATGGTCAATATGGATGAAATTTTAACATTTAATCTTTTGACTGTAAATGACTGTTGGATGTGAATTATGACTTTGTCAACTAAAATAAGTGTGTTTAAAGTCATTTCTGTGCCTGAAATGGGTCAAAAATTGAAGCTATTGAGTAATCAAAACTCTGTAAAAATGGCAATTTTGGTCACTCTGAGGGTTTAAAAAGTGGTTATTCAACATGAGGCACTATCCAATTGACATTTTGAATCATTTTTGGTACAGTCCAAAAAATCAATTTTCGAATGAAAAACGATGACTCCGGACCTGTCGAACGTTCCCAAAATGGTCTATAATGATGAAATTTTAACATTTAATCTTTTGACTGTAAATGACTGTTGGATGTGAATTATGACATTGTCAACTAAAATAAGTGTGTTTAAAGTCATTTCTGTGCCTGAAACGGGTCAAAATTGAAGCTTTTGAGTAAGCAAAACTCTGTAAAAATGGCAATTTTGGTCACTCTGAGGTTTAAAAAGTGGTTATTCAACATGAGGCACGATCCAATTGACATTTTGAATCCTTTTTGTTACAGTCCAAAAAATCAATTTTCGGATGAAAAACGATGACTCCGGACATGTCGAACTATCCCAAAATGGTCAATATGGATGAAATTTTAACATTTAATCTTTTGACTGTAAATGACTGTTGGATGTGAATTATGACTTTGTCAACTAAAATAAGTGTGTTTAAAGTCATTTCTGTGCCTCAAAGGGGTCAAAATTGAAGCTTTTGAGTAAGCAAAACTCTGTAAAAATGGCAATTTTGGTCACTCTGAGGGTTTAAAAAGTGGTTATTCAACATGAGCACGATCCAATTGACATTTTGAATCATTTTTGGTACAGTCCAAAAAATCAATTTTCGGATGAAAATCGATGACTCCGGACATGTCGAACGATCCCAAAATGGTCAATATGGATGAAATTTTAACATTTAATCTTTTGACTGTAAATGACTGTTGGATGTGAATCATGACTTTGTCAACTAAAATAAGTGTGTTTAAAGTCATTTCTGTGCCTGAAACGGGGTCAAAATTGAAGCTTTTGAGTAAGCAAAACTCTGTAAAAATGGCAATTTTGGTCACTCTGAGGGTTTAAAAAGTGGTTATTCAACATGAGGCCGATCAATTGACATTTTGAATCATTTTTGGTACAGTCCAAAAAATAAATTTTCGGATGAAAAACGATGACTCCGGACCTATCGAACGTTCCCAAAATGGTCTATAATGGATGAAATTTTAACATTTAATCTTTGAATCTAAATGACTGTTGGATGTGAATTATGACTTTGTCAACTACAATAAGTGTGTTTAAAGCCGTTTCTGTGCCTCAAAGGGGTCAAAATTGAAGCTTTTGAGTAATCAAAACTCTGTAAAAATGGCAATTTTGGTCACTGTGAGGGTTTAAAAGTGGTTATTCAACATGAGCACGATCCAATTGACATTTTGAATCATTTTTGGTACAGTCCAAAAAATCTATTTTCGGATGAAAAACGATGACTCCGGACATGTCGAACGATCCCAAAATGGTCAATATGGATGAAATTTTAACATTTAATCTTTTGACTCCAAATGACTGTTGGATGTGAATTATGACTTTGTCAACTAAACTAAGTGTGTTTAAAGTCATTTCTGTGCCTCAAAGGGGTCAAAATTGAAGCTTTTGAGTAAGCAAAACTCTGTAAAAATGGCAATTTTGGTCACTCTGAGGGTTTAAAATGTGGTTATTCAACATGAGGCACGATCCAATTGACATTATGAATCATTTTTGGTACAGTCCAAAAAATCAATTTTCGGATGAAAAACGATGACTCCGGACATGTCGAACGATCCAAAATGGTAAATATGGATGAAATTTTAACATTTAATCTTTTGACTGTAAATGACTGTTGGATGTGAATTATGACTTTGTCAACTAAAATAAGTGTGTTTAAAGTCATTTCTGTGCCTGAAACGGGTCAAAATTGAAGCTTTTGAGTAAGCAAAACTCTGTAAAAATGGCAATTTTGGTCACTCTGAGGGTTTAAAAAGTGGTTATTCAACATGAGGCACGATCCAATTGACATTTTGAATCATTTTTGGTACAGTCCAAAAAATCAATTTTCGGATGAAAAACCATGACTCCGGACATGTTGAACGATCCCAAAATGGTCAATATGGATGAAATTTTAACATTTAATCTTTTGACGCTAAATGACTGTTGGATGTGAATTATGACTTTGTCAACTAAAATAAGTGTGTTTAAAGTCATTTCTGTGCCTCAAAGGGGTCAAAATTAAAGCTTTTGAGTAAGCAAAACTCTGTAAAAATGGCAATTTTGGTCACTGTGAGGGTTTAAAAGTGGTTATTCACATGAGGCACGATCCAATTGAATTTTGAATCATTTTTGGTACAGTCCAAAAAATCAATTTTCGATGAAAAACGATGGACTCCGGACATGTCGAACGATCCCAAAAAGGTCAAAATGGATGAAATTTTAACATTTATTCTTTTGACTGTAAATGACTGTTGGATGTGAATTATGACCTTTGTCAACTAAAATAAGTGTGTTTAAAGTCATTTCTGTGCCTGAAACGGGTCAAAATTGAAGCTTTTGAGTAAGCAAAACTCTGTAAAAATGGCAATTTTGGTCACTGTGAGGGTTAAAAAGTGGTTATTCAACATGAGGCACGATCCAATTGACATTTTGAATCATTTTTGGTACAGTCCAAAAAATCAATTTCGGATGAAAAACGATGACTCCGGACATGTCGAACGATCCCAAAATGGTCAATATGGATGACATTTTAACATTAATCTTTTGACTGTAAATGACTGTTGGTTGTGAATTATGACTTTGTCAACTAAAATAAGTGTGTTTAAAGTCATTTCTGTGCCTGAAACGGGTCAAAATTGAAGCTTTTGAGTAAGCAAAACTCTGTAAAAATGGCAATTTTGGTCACTGTGAGGGTTTAAAAGTGGTTATTCAACATGAGGCACGATCCATTGACATTTTGAATCATTTTTGGTACAGTCCAAAAAATCAATTTTCGGATGAAAAACGATGACTCCGGACATGTCGAACTATCCCAAAATGGTCAATATGGATGAAATTTTAACATTTATTCTTTTGACTCTAAATGACTGTTGGATGTGAATTATGACTTTGTCAACTAAATAAGTGTGTTTAAAGTCATTTCTGTGCCTCAAAGGGGTCAAAATTGAAGCTTTTGAGTAAGTAAAACTCTGTAAAAATGGCAATTTTGGTCACTGTGAGGGGGTCACTCTGAGGGTTTAAAAAGTGGTTATTCAACATGAGGCACGATCCAATTGACATTTTGAATCATTTTTGGTACAGTCCAAAAAATCAATTTTCGGATGAAAAACGATGACTCCGGACATGTCGAACGATCCCAAAATGGTCAATATGGATGAAATTTTAACATTTAATCTTTTGACTGTAAATGACTGTTGGATGTGAATTATGACTTTGTCAACTAAAATAAGTGTGTTTAAAGTCATTTCTGTGCCTGAAACGGGTCAAAATGGAAGCTTTTGAGTAAGCAAAACTCTGTAAAAATGGCAATTTTGGTCACTCTGAGGGTTTAAAAAGTGGTTATTCAACATGAGGCACGATCCAATTGACATTTTGAATCTTTTTTGGTACAGTCCAAAAAATCAATTTTCGAATGAAAAACGATGACTCCGGACATGTCGAACGATCCCAAAAAGGTCAAAATGGATGAAATTTTAACATTTAATCTTTTGACTGTAAATGACTGTTGGATGTGAATTATGACTTTGTCAACTAAAATAAGTGTGTTTAAAGTCATTTCTGTGCCTGAAACGGGTCAAAATTGAAGCTTTTGAGTAAGCAAAACTCTGTAAAAATGGCTATTTTGGTCACTGTGAGGGTTTAAAAAGTGGTTATTCAACATGAGGCACGATCCAATTGACATTTTGAATCATTTTTGGTACAGTCCAAAAAATCAATTTTCGGATGAAAAACGATGACTCCGGACATGTCGAACTATCCCAAAATGGTCAATATGGATGAAATTTTAACATTTAATCTTTTGACTGTAAATGACTGTTGGATGTGAATTATGACTTTGTCAACTAAAATAAGTGTGTTTAAAGTCATTTCTGTGCCTGAAACGGGTCAAAATTGAAGCTTTTGAGTAAGCAAAACTCTGTGAAAATGGCAATTTTGGTCACTCTGAGGGTTTAAAAAGTGGTTATTCAACATGAGGCACGATCCAATTGACATTTTGAATCATTTTTGGTACAGTCCAAAAAATCAATTTTCGGATGAAAAACGATGACTCCGGACATGTCGAACGATCCCAAAATGGTCAATATGGATGAAATTTTAACATTTAATCTTTTGACTGTAAATGACTGTTGGATGTGAATTATGACTTTGTCAACTAAAATAAGTGTGTTTAAAGTCATTTCTGTGCCTGAAACGGGTCAAAATTGAAGCTTTTGAGTAAGCAAAACTCTGTAAAAATGGCAATTTTGGTCACTCTGAGGGTTTAAAAAGTGGTTATTCAACATGAGGCACGATCCAATTGACATTTTGAATCATTTTTGGTACAGTCCAAAAAATCAATTTTCGAATGAAAAACGATGACTCCGGACATGTCGAACGATCCCAAAAAGGTCAAAATGGATGAAATTTTAACATTTAATCTTTTGACTGTAAATGACTGTTGGATGTGAATTATGACTTTGTCAACTAAAATAAGTGTGTTTAAAGTCATTTCTGTGCCTGAAACGGGTCAAAATTGAAGCTTTTGAGTAAGCAAAACTCTGTAAAAATGGCAATTTTGGTCACTGTGAGGGTTTAAAAAGTGGTTATTCAACATGAGGCACGATCCAATTGACATTTCGAATCATTTTTGGTACAGTCCAAAAAATCAATTTTCGGATGAAAAACGATGACTCCGGACATGTCGAACTATCCCAAAATGGTCAATATTGATGAAATTTTAACATTTAATCTTTTGACTGTAAATGACTGTTGGATGTGAATTATGACTTTGTCAACTAAAATAAGTGTGTTTAAAGTCAATTCTGTGCCTGAAACGGGTCAAAATTGAAGCTTTTGAGTAAGCAAAACTCTGTAAAAATGGCAATTTTGGTCACTCTGAGGGTTTAAAAAGTGGTTATTCAACATGAGGCACGATCCAATTGACATTTTGAATCATTTTTGGTACAGTCCAAAAAATCAATTTTCGGATGAAAAACGATGACTCCGGACATGTCGAACGATCCCAAAAAGGTCAAAATGGATGAAATTTTAACATTTAATCTTTTGACTGTAACTGACTGTTGGATGTGAATTATGACTTTGTCAACTAAAATAAGTGTGTTTAAAGTCATTTCTGTGCCTGAAACGGGTCAAAATTGAAGCTTTTGAGTAAACAAAACTCTGTAAAAATGGCAATTTTGGTCACTCTGAGGGTTTAAAAAGTGGTTATTCAACATGAGGCACGATCCAATTGACATTTTGAATCATTTTTGGTACAGTCCAAAAAATCAATTTTCGGATGAAAAACTATGACTCCGGACATGTCGAACGATCCCAAAATGGTCAATATGGATGAAATTTTAACATTTAATCTTTTGACTGTAAATGACTGTTGGATGTGAATTATGACTTTGTCAACTAAAATAAGTGTGTTTAAAGTCATTTCTGTGCCTGAAACGGGTCAAAATGGAAGCTTTTGAGTAAGCAAAACTCTGTAAAAATGGCAATTTTGGTCACTGTGAGGGTTTAAAAAGTGGTTATTCAACATGAGGCACGATCCAATTGACATTTTGAATCATTTTTGGTACAGTCCAAAAAATCAATTTTCGGATGAAAAACGATGACTCCGGACATGTCGAACTATCCCAAAATGGTCAATATGGATGAAATTTTAACATTTAATCTTTTGACTCCAAATGACTGTTGGATGTGAATTATGACTTTGTCAACTAAAATAAGTGTGTTTAAAGTCATTTCTGTGCCTCAAAGGGGTCAAAATTGAAGCTTTTGAGTAAGTAAAACTCTGTAAAAATGGCAATTTTGGTCACTGTGAGGGTTTAAAAAGTGGTTATTCAACATGAGGCACGATCCAATTGAAATTTTGAATCATTTTTGGTACAGTCCAAAAAATCAATTTTCGGATGAAAAACGATGACTCCGGACATGTCGAACGATCCCAAAAAGGTCAAAATGGATGAAATTTCAACATTTAATCTTTTGACTGTAAATGACTGTTGGATGTGAATTATGACTTTGTCAACTAAAATAAGTGTGTTTAAAGTCATTTCTGTGCCTGAAACGGGTCAAAATTGAAGCTTTTGAGTAAGCAAAACTCTGTAAAAATGGCAATTTTGGTCACTGTGAGGGTTTAAAAAGTGGTTATTCAACATGAGGCACGATCCAATTGACATTTTGAATCATTTTTGGTACAGTCCAAAAAATCAATTTTCGGATGAAAAACGATGACTCCGGACATGTCGAACTATCCCAAAATGGTCAATATGGATGAAATTTTAACATTTAATCTTTTGACTGTAAATGACTGTTGGATGTGAATTATGACTTTGTCAACTAAAATAAGTGTGTTTAAAGTAATTTCTGTGCCTGAAACGGGTCAAAATTGAAGCTTTTGAGTAAGCAAAACTCTGTAAAAATGGCAATTTTGGTCACTCTGAGGGTTTAAAAAGTGGTTATTCAACATGAGGCACGATCCAATTGACATTTTGAATCATTTTTGGTACAGTCCAAAAAATCAATTTTCGGATGAAAAACGATGACTCCGGACATGTCGAACGATCCCAAAATGGTCAATATGGATGAAATTTTAACATTTAATCTTTTGACTGTAAATGACTGTTGGATGTGAATTATGACTTTGTCAACTAAAATAAGTGTGTTTAAAGTCATTTCTGTGCCTGAAACGGGTCAAAATGGAAGCTTTTGAGTAAGCAAAACTCTGTAAAAATGGCAATTTTGGTCACTCTGAGGGTTTAAAAAGTGGTTATTCAACATGAGGCACGATCCAATTGACATTTTGAATCTTTTTTGGTACAGTCCAAAAAATCAATTTTCGAATGAAAAACGATGACTCCGGACATGTCGAACGATCCCAAAAAGGTCAAAATGGATGAAATTTTAACATTTAATCTTTTGACTGTAAATGACTGTTGGATGTGAATTATGACTTTGTCAACTAAAATAAGTGTGTTTAAAGTCATTTCTGTGCCTGAAACGGGTCAAAATTGAAGCTTTTGAGTAAGCAAAACTCTGTAAAAATGGCAATTTTGGTCACTGTGAGGGTTTAAAAAGTGGTTATTCAACATGAGGCACGATCCAATTGACATTTTGAATCATTTTTGGTACAGTCCAAAAAATCAATTTTCGGATGAAAAACGATGACTCCGGACATGTCGAACTATCCCAAAATGGTCAATATGGATGAAATTTTAACATTTAATCTTTTGACTGTAAATGACTGTTGGATGTGAATTATGACTTTGTCAACTAAAATAAGTGTGTTTAAAGTCATTTCTGTGCCTGAAACGGGTCAAAATTGAAGCTTTTGAGTAAGCAAAACTCTGTGAAAATGGCAATTTTGGTCACTCTGAGGGTTTAAAAAGTGGTTATTCAACATGAGGCACGATCCAATTGACATTTTGAATCATTTTTGGTACAGTCCAAAAAATCAATTTTCGGATGAAAAACGATGACTCCGGACATGTCGAACGATCCCAAAATGGTCAATATGGATGAAATTTTAACATTTAATCTTTTGACTGTAAATGACTGTTGGATGTGAATTATGACTTTGTCAACTAAAATAAGTGTGTTTAAAGTCATTTCTGTGCCTGAAACGGGTCAAAATTGAAGCTTTTGAGTAAGCAAAACTCTGTAAAAATGGCAATTTTGGTCACTCTGAGGGTTTAAAAAGTGGTTATTCAACATGAGGCACGATCCAATTGACATTTTGAATCATTTTTGGTACAGTCCAAAAAATCAATTTTCGAATGAAAAACGATGACTCCGGACATGTCGAACGATCCCAAAAAGGTCAAAATGGATGAAATTTTAACATTTAATCTTTTGACTGTAAATGACTGTTGGATGTGAATTATGACTTTGTCAACTAAAATAAGTGTGTTTAAAGTCATTTCTGTGCCTGAAATGGGTCAAAATTGAAGCTTTTGAGTAAGCAAAACTCTGTAAAAATGGCAATTTTGGTCACTGTGAGGGTTTAAAAAGTGGTTATTCAACATGAGGCACGATCCAATTGACATTTTGAATCATTTTTGGTACAGTCCAAAAAATCAATTTTCGGATGAAAAACGATGACTCCGGACATGTCGAACTATCCCAAAATGGTCAATATTGATGAAATTTTAACATTTAATCTTTTGACTGTAACTGACTATTGGATGTGAATTATGACTTTGTCAACTAAAATAAGTGTGTTTAAAGTCATTTCTGTGCCTGAAACGGGTCAAAATTGAAGCTTTTGAGTAAACAAACCTCTGTAAAAATGGCAATTTTGGTCACTCTGAGGGTTTAAAAAGTGGTTATTCAACATGAGGCACGATCCAATTGACATTTTGAATCATTTTTGGTACAGTCCAAAAAATCAATTTTCCGATGAAAAACTATGACTCCGGACATGTCGAACGATCCCAAAATGGTCAATATGGATGAAATTTTAACATTTAATCTTTTGACTGTAAATGACTGTTGGATGTGAATTATGACTTTGTCAACTAAAATAAGTGTGTTTAAAGTCATTTCTGTGCCTGAAACGGGTCAAAATTGAAGCTTTTGAGTAAGCAAAACTCTGTAAAAATGGCAATTTTGGTCACTGTGAGGGTTTAAAAAGTGGTTATTCAACATGAGGCACGATCCAATTGACATTTTGAATCATTTTTGGTACAGTCCAAAAAATCAATTTTCGGATGAAAAACGATGACTCCGGACATGTCGAACTATCCCAAAATGGTCAATATGGATGAAATTTTAACATTTAATCTTTTGACTCCAAATGACTGTTGGATGTGAATTATGACTTTGTCAACTAAAATAAGTGTGTTTAAAGTCATTTCTGTGCCTCAAAGGGGTCAAAATTGAAGCTTTTGAGTAAGTAAAACTCTGTAAAAATGGCAATTTTGGTCACTGTGAGGGTTTAAAAAGTGGTTATTCAACATGAGGCACGATCCAATTGAAATTTTGAATCATTTTTGGTACAGTCCAAAAAATCAATTTTCGGATGAAAAACGATGACTCCAGACATGTCGAACGATCCCAAAATGGTCAATATGGATGAAATTTTAACATTTAATCTTTTGACTGTAAATGACTGTTGGATGTGAATTATGACTTTGTCAACTAAAATAAGTGTGTTTAAAGTCGTTTCTGTGCCTCAAAGGGGTCAAAATTGAAGCTTTTGAGTAAGCAAAACTCTGTAAAAATGGCAATTTTGGTCACTCTGAGGGTTTAAAAAGTGGTTATTCAACATGAGGCCCGATCCAATTGACATTTTGAATCATTTTTGGTACAGTCCAAAAAATAAATTTTCGGATGAAAAACGATGACTCCGGACCTATCGAACGTTCCCAAAATGGTCTATAATGATGAAATTTTAACATTTAATCTTTTGAATCTAAATGACTGTTGGATGTGAATTATGACTTTGTCAACTACAATAAGTGTGTTTAAAGCCGTTTCTGTGCCTCAAAGGGGTCAAAATTGAAGCTTTTGAGTAATCAAAACTCTGTAAAAATGGCAATTTTGGTCACTGTGAGGGTTTAAAAAGTGGTTATTCAACATGAGCCACGATCCAATTGACATTTTGAATCATTTTTGGTACAGTCCAAAAAATCAATTTTCGGATGAAAAACGATGACTCCGGACATGTCGAACTATCCCAAAATGGTCAATATGGATGAAATTTTAACATTTAATCTTTTGACTGTAAATGACTGTTGGATGTGAATTATGACTTTGTCAACTAAAATAAGTGTGTTTAAAGTCATTTCTGTGCCTGAAACGGGTCAAAATTGAAGCTTTTGAGTAAGCAAAACTCTGTGAAAATGGCAATTTTGGTCACTCTGAGGGTTTAAAAAGTGGTTATTCAACATGAGGCACGATCCAATTGACATTTTGAATCATTTTTGGTACAGTCCAAAAAATCAATTTTCGGATGAAAAACGATGACTCCGGACATGTCGAACGATCCCAAAATGGTCAATATGGATGAAATTTTAACATTTAATCTTTTGACTGTAAATGACTGTTGGATGTGAATTATGACTTTGACAACTAAAATAAGTGTGTTTAAAGTCATTTCTGTGCCTGAAACGGGTCAAAATTGAAGCTTTTGAGTAAGCAAAACTCTGTAAAAATGGCAATTTTGGTCACTCTGAGGGTTTAAAAAGTGGTTATTCAACATGAGGCACGATCCAATTGACATTTTGAATCATTTTTGGTACAGTCCAAAAAATCAATTTTCGAATGAAAAACGATGACTCCGGACATGTCGAACGATCCCAAAAAGGTCAAAATGGATGAAATTTTAACATTTAATCTTTTGACTGTAAATGACTGTTGGATGTGAATTATGACTTTGTCAACTAAAATAAGTGTGTTTAAAGTCATTTCTGTGCCTGAAACGGGTCAAAATTGAAGCTTTTGAGTAAGCAAAACTCTGTAAAAATGGCAATTTTGGTCACTGTGAGGGTTTAAAAAGTGGTTATTCAACATGAGGCACGATCCAATTGACATTTTGAATCATTTTTGGTACAGTCCAAAAAATCAATTTTCGGATGAAAAACGATGACTCCGGACATGTCGAACTATCCCAAAATGGTCAATATTGATGAAATTTTAACATTTAATCTTTTGACTGTAAATGACTGTTGGATGTGAATTATGACTTTGTCAACTAAAATAAGTGTGTTTAAAGTCAATTCTGTGCCTGAAACGGGTCAAAATTGAAGCTTTTGAGTAAGCAAAACTCTGTAAAAATGGCAATTTTGGTCACTCTGAGGGTTTAAAAAGTGGTTATTCAACATGAGGCACGATCCAATTGACATTTTGAATCATTTTTGGTACAGTCCAAAAAATCAATTTTCGGATGAAAAACGATGACTCCGGACATGTCGAACGATCCCAAAAAGGTCAAAATGGATGAAATTTTAACATTTAATCTTTTGACTGTAACTGACTGTTGGATGTGAATTATGACTTTGTCAACTAAAATAAGTGTGTTTAAAGTCATTTCTGTGCCTGAAACGGGTCAAAATTGAAGCTTTTGAGTAAACAAAACTCTGTAAAAATGGCAATTTTGGTCACTCTGAGGGTTTAAAAAGTGGTTATTCAACATGAGGCACGATCCAATTGACATTTTGAATCATTTTTGGTACAGTCCAAAAAATCAATTTTCGGATGAAAAACTATGACTCCGGACATGTCGAACGATCCCAAAATGGTCAATATGGATGAAATTTTAACATTTAATCTTTTGACTGTAAATGACTGTTGGATGTGAATTATGACTTTGTCAACTAAAATAAGTGTGTTTAAAGTCATTTCTGTGCCTGAAACGGGTCAAAATTGAAGCTTTTGAGTAAGCAAAACTCTGTAAAAATGGCAATTTTGGTCACTGTGAGGGTTAAAAAAGTGGTTATTCAACATGAGGCACGATCCAATTGACATTTTGAATCATTTTTGGTACAGTCCAAAAAATCAATTTTGGGATGAAAAACGATGACTCCGGACATGTCGAACTATCCCAAAATGGTCAATATGGATGAAATTTTAACATTTAATCTTTTGACTCCAAATGACTGTTGGATGTGAATTATGACTTTGTCAACTAAAATAAGTGTGTTTAAAGTCATTTCTGTGCCTCAAAGGGGTCAAAATTGAAGCTTTTGAGTAAGTAAAACTCTGTAAAAATGGCAATTTTGGTCACTGTGAGGGTTTAAAAAGTGGTTATTCAACATGAGGCACGATCCAATTGAAATTTTGAATCATTTTTGGTACAGTCCAAAAAATCAATTTTCGGATGAAAAACTATGACTCCGGACATGTCGAACGATCCCAAAATGGTCAATATGGATGAAATTTTAACATTTAATCTTTTGACTGTAAATGACTGTTGGATGTGAATTATGACTTTGTCAACTAAAATAAGTGTGTTTAAAGTCATTTCTGTGCCTGAAACGGGTCAAAATTGAAGCTTTTGAGTAAGCAAAACTCTGTAAAAATGGCAATTTTGGTCACTGTGAGGGTTTAAAAAGTGGTTATTCAACATGAGGCACGATCCAATTGACATTTTGAATCATTTTTGGTACAGTCCAAAAAATCAATTTTCGGATGAAAAACGATGACTCCGGACATGTCGAACTATCCCAAAATGGTCAATATGGATGAAATTTTAACATTTAATCTTTTGACTGTAAATGACTGTTGGATGTGAATTATGACTTTGTCAACTAAAATAAGTGTGTTTAAAGTAATTTCTGTGCCTGAAACGGGTCAAAATTGAAGCTTTTGAGTAAGCAAAACTCTGTAAAAATGGCAATTTTGGTCACTCTGAGGGTTTAAAAAGTGGTTATTCAACATGAGGCACGATCCAATTGACATTTTGAATCATTTTTGGTACAGTCCAAAAAATCAATTTTCGGATGAAAAACGATGACTCCGGACATGTCGAACGATCCCAAAATGGTCAATATGGATGAAATTTTAACATTTAATCTTTTGACTGTAAATGACTGTTGGATGTGAATTATGACTTTGTCAACTAAAATAAGTGTGTTTAAAGTCATTTCTGTGCCTGAAACGGGTCAAAATGGAAGCTTTTGAGTAAGCAAAACTCTGTAAAAATGGCAATTTTGGTCACTCTGAGGGTTTAAAAAGTGGTTATTCAACATGAGGCACGATCCAATTGACATTTTGAATCTTTTTTGGTACAGTCCAAAAAATCAATTTTCGAATGAAAAACGATGACTCCGGACATGTCGAACGATCCCAAAAAGGTCAAAATGGATGAAATTTTAACATTTAATCTTTTGACTGTAAATGACTGTTGGATGTGAATTATGACTTTGTCAACTAAAATAAGTGTGTTTAAAGTCATTTCTGTGCCTGAAACGGGTCAAAATTGAAGCTTTTGAGTAAGCAAAACTCTGTAAAAATGGCAATTTTGGTCACTGTGAGGGTTTAAAAAGTGGTTATTCAACATGAGGCACGATCCAATTGACATTTTGAATCATTTTTGGTACAGTCCAAAAAATCAATTTTCGGATGAAAAACGATGACTCCGGACATGTCGAACTATCCCAAAATGGTCAATATGGATGAAATTTTAACATTTAATCTTTTGACTGTAAATGACTGTTGGATGTGAATTATGACTTTGTCAACTAAAATAAGTGTGTTTAAAGTCATTTCTGTGCCTGAAACGGGTCAAAATTGAAGCTTTTGAGTAAGCAAAACTCTGTGAAAATGGCAATTTTGGTCACTCTGAGGGTTTAAAAAGTGGTTATTCAACATGAGGCACGATCCAATTGACATTTTGAATCATTTTTGGTACAGTCCAAAAAATCAATTTTCGGATGAAAAACGATGACTCCGGACATGTCGAACGATCCCAAAATGGTCAATATGGATGAAATTTTAACATTTAATCTTTTGACTGTAAATGACTGTTGGATGTGAATTATGACTTTGTCAACTAAAATAAGTGTGTTTAAAGTCATTTCTGTGCCTGAAACGGGTCAAAATTGAAGCTTTTGAGTAAGCAAAACTCTGTAAAAATGGCAATTTTGGTCACTCTGAGGGTTTAAAAAGTGGTTATTCAACATGGGGCACGATCCAATTGACATTTTGAATCATTTTTGGTACAGTCCAAAAAATCAATTTTCGGATGAAAAACGATGACTCCGGACATGTCGAACGATCCCAAAAAGGTCAAAATGGATGAAATTTTAACATTTAATCTTTTGACTGTAACTGACTATTGGATGTGAATTATGACTTTGTCAACTAAAATAAGTGTGTTTAAAGTCATTTCTGTGCCTGAAACGGGTCAAAATTGAAGCTTTTGAGTAAACAAACCTCTGTAAAAATGGCAATTTTGGTCACTCTGAGGGTTTAAAAAGTGGGTATTCAACATGAGGCACGATCCAATTGACATTTTGAATCATTTTTGGTACAGTCCAAAAAATCAATTTTCGGATGAAAAACTATGACTCCGGACATGTCGAACGATCCCAAAATGGTCAATATGGATGAAATTTTAACATTTAATCTTTTGACTGTAAATGACTGTTGGATGTGAATTATGACTTTGTCAACTAAAATAAGTGTGTTTAAAGTCATTTCTGTGCCTGAAACGGGTCACAATTGAAGCTTTTGAGTAAGCAAAACTCTGTAAAAATGTCAATTTTGGTCACTGTGAGGGTTTAAAAAGTGGTTATTCAACATGAGGCACGATCCAATTGACATTTTGAATCATTTTTGGTACAGTCCAAAAAATCAATTTTCGGATGAAAAACGATGACTCCGGACATGTCGAACTATCCCAAAATGGTCAATATGGATGAAATTTTAACATTTAATCTTTTGACTCCAAATGACTGTTGGATGTGAATTATGACTTTGTCAACTAAAATAAGTGTGTTTAAAGTCATTTCTGTGCCTCAAAGGGGTCAAAATTGAAGCTTTTGAGTAAGCAAAACTCTGTAAAAATGGCAATTTTGGTCACTCTGAGGGTTTAAAAAGTGGTTATTCAACATGAGGCCTGATCCAATTGACATTTTGAATCATTTTTGGTACAGTCCAAAAAATAAATTTTCGGATGAAAAACGATGACTCCGGACCTATCGAACGTTCCCAAAATGGTCTATAATGATGAAATTTTAACATTTAATCTTTTGAATCTAAATGACTGTTGGATGTGAATTATGACTTTGTCAACTACAATAAGTGTGTTTAAAGCCGTTTCTGTGCCTCAAAGGGGTCAAAATTGAAGCTTTTGAGTAATCAAAACTCTGTAAAAATGGCAATTTTGGTCACTGTGAGGGTTTAAAAAGTGATTATTCAACATGAGCCACGATCCAATTGACATTTTGAATCATTTTTGGTACAGTCCAAAAAATCAATTTTCGGATGAAAAACGATGACTCCGGACATGTCGAACTATCCCAAAATGGTCAATATGGATGAAATTTTAACATTTAATCTTTTGACTCCAAATGACTGTTGGATGTGAATTATGACTTTGTCAACTAAAATAAGTGTGTTTAAAGTCATTTCTGTGCCTCAAAGGGGTCAAAATTGAAGCTTTTGAGTAAGTAAAACTCTGTAAAAATGGCAATTTTGGTCACTGTGAGGGTTTAAAAAGTGGTTATTCAACATGAGGCACGATCCAATTGAAATTTTGAATCATTTTTGGTACATTCCAAAAAATCAATTTTCGGATGAAAAACGATGACTCCGGACATGTCGAACGATCCCAAAAAGGTCAAAATGGATGAAATTTTAACATTTAATCTTTTGACTGTAAATGACTGTTGGATGTGAATTATGACTTTGTCAACTAAAATAAGTGTGTTTAAAGTCATTTCTGTGCCTGAAACGGGTCAAAATTGAAGCTTTTGAGTAAACAAAACTCTGTAAAAATTGCAATTTTGGTCACTCTGAGGGTTTAAAAAGTGGTTATTCAACATGAGGCACGATCCAATTGACATTTTGAATCATTTTTGGTACAGTCCAAAAAATCAATTTTCGGATGAAAAACGATGACTCCAGACATGTCGAACGATCCCAAAATGGTCAATATGGATGAAATTTTAACATTTAATCTTTTGACTGTAAATGACTGTTGGATGTGAATTATGACTTTGTCAACTAAAATAAGTGTGTTTAAAGTCGTTTCTGTGCCTCAAAGGGGTCAAAATTGAAGCTTTTGAGTAAGCAAAACTCTGTAAAAATGGCAATTTTGGTCACTCTGAGGGTTTAAAAAGTGGTTATTCAACATGAGGCCCGATCCAATTGACATTTTGAATCATTTTTGGTACAGTCCAAAAAATAAATTTTCGGATGAAAAACGATGACTCCGGACCTATCGAACGTTCCCAAAATGGTCTATAATGATGAAATTTTAACATTTAATCTTTTGAATCTAAATGACTGTTGGATGTGAATTATGACTTTGTCAACTACAATAAGTGTGTTTAAAGCCGTTTCTGTGCCTCAAAGGGGTCAAAATTGAAGCTTTTGAGTAATCAAAACTCTGTAAAAATGGCAATTTTGGTCACTGTGAGGGTTTAAAAAGTGGTTATTCAACATGAGCCACGATCCAATTGACATTTTGAATCATTTTTGGTACAGTCCAAAAAATCAATTTTCGGATGAAAAACGATGACTCCGGACATGTCGAACTATCCCAAAATGGTCAATATGGATGAAATTTTAACATTTAATCTTTTGACTCCAAATGACTGTTGGATGTGAATTATGACTTTGTCAACTAAAATAAGTGTGTTTAAAGTCATTTCTGTGCCTCAAAGGGGTCAAAATTGAAGCTTTTGAGTAAGTAAAACTCTGTAAAAATGGCAATTTTGGTCACTGTGAGGGTTTAAAAAGTGGTTATTCAACATGAGGCACAATCCAATTGACATTTTGAATCATTTTTGGTACAGTCCAAAAAATCAATTTTCGGATGAAAAACGATGACTCCGGACATGTCGAACGATCCCAAAATTGTCAATATGGATGAAATTTTAACATTTAATCTTTTGACTGTAAATGACTGTTGGATGTGAATTATGACTTTGTCAACTAAAATAAGTGTGTTTAAAGTCATTTCTGTGCCTGAAACGGGTCAAAATTGAAGCTTTTGAGTAAGCAAAACTCTGTAAAAATGGCAATTTTGGTCACTGTGAGGGTTTAAAAAGTGGTTATTCAACATGAGGCACGATCCAATTGACATTTTGAATCATTTTTGGTACAGTCCAAAAAATCAATTTTCGGATGAAAAACGATGACTCCGGACATGTCGAACGATCCCAAAATGGTCAATATGGATGAAATTTTAACATTTAATCTTTTGACTGTAAATGACTGTTGGATGTGAATTATGACTTTGTCAACTAAAATAAGTGTGTTTAAAGTCATTTCTGTGCCTGAAACGGGTCAAAATGGAAGCTTTTGAGTAAGCAAAACTCTGTAAAAATGGCAATTTTGGTCACTCTGAGGGTTTAAAAAGTGGTTATTCAACATGAGGCACGATCCAATTGACATTTTGAATCTTTTTTGGTACAGTCCAAAAAATCAATTTTCGAATGAAAAACGATGACTCCGGACATGTCGAACGATCCCAAAAAGGTCAAAATGGATGAAATTTTAACATTTAATCTTTTGACTGTAAATGACTGTTGGATGTGAATTATGACTTTGTCAACTAAAATAAGTGTGTTTAAAGTCATTTCTGTGCCTGAAACGGGTCAAAATTGAAGCTTTTGAGTAAGCAAAACTCTGTAAAAATGGCAATTTTGGTCACTGTGAGGGTTTAAAAAGTGGTTATTCAACATGAGGCACGATCCAATTGACATTTTGAATCATTTTTGGTACAGTCCAAAAAATCAATTTTCGGATGAAAAACGATGACTCCGGACATGTCGAACTATCCCAAAATGGTCAATATGGATGAAATTTTAACATTTAATCTTTTGACTGTAAATGACTGTTGGATGTGAATTATGACTTTGTCAACTAAAATAAGTGTGTTTAAAGTCATTTCTGTGCCTGAAACGGGTCAAAATTGAAGCTTTTGAGTAAGCAAAACTCTGTGAAAATGGCAATTTTGGTCACTCTGAGGGTTTAAAAAGTGGTTATTCAACATGAGGCACGATCCAATTGACATTTTGAATCATTTTTGGTACAGTCCAAAAAATCAATTTTCGGATGAAAAACGATGACTCCGGACATGTCGAACGATCCCAAAATGGTCAATATGGATGAAATTTTAACATTTAATCTTTTGACTGTAAATGACTGTTGGATGTGAATTATGACTTTGTCAACTAAAATAAGTGTGTTTAAAGTCATTTCTGTGCCTGAAACGGGTCAAAATTGAAGCTTTTGAGTAAGCAAAACTCTGTAAAAATGGCAATTTTGGTCACTCTGAGGGTTTAAAAAGTGGTTATTCAACATGGGGCACGATCCAATTGACATTTTGAATCATTTTTGGTACAGTCCAAAAAATCAATTTTCGGATGAAAAACGATGACTCCGGACATGTCGAACGATCCCAAAAAGGTCAAAATGGATGAAATTTTAACATTTAATCTTTTGACTGTAACTGACTATTGGATGTGAATTATGACTTTGTCAACTAAAATAAGTGTGTTTAAAGTCATTTCTGTGCCTGAAACGGGTCAAAATTGAAGCTTTTGAGTAAACAAACCTCTGTAAAAATGGCAATTTTGGTCACTCTGAGGGTTTAAAAAGTGGGTATTCAACATGAGGCACGATCCAATTGACATTTTGAATCATTTTTGGTACAGTCCAAAAAATCAATTTTCGGATGAAAAACTATGACTCCGGACATGTCGAACGATCCCAAAATGGTCAATATGGATGAAATTTTAACATTTAATCTTTTGACTGTAAATGACTGTTGGATGTGAATTATGACTTTGTCAACTAAAATAAGTGTGTTTAAAGTCATTTCTGTGCCTGAAACGGGTCACAATTGAAGCTTTTGAGTAAGCAAAACTCTGTAAAAATGTCAATTTTGGTCACTGTGAGGGTTTAAAAAGTGGTTATTCAACATGAGGCACGATCCAATTGACATTTTGAATCATTTTTGGTACAGTCCAAAAAATCAATTTTCGGATGAAAAACGATGACTCCGGACATGTCGAACTATCCCAAAATGGTCAATATGGATGAAATTTTAACATTTAATCTTTTGACTCCAAATGACTGTTGGATGTGAATTATGACTTTGTCAACTAAAATAAGTGTGTTTAAAGTCATTTCTGTGCCTCAAAGGGGTCAAAATTGAAGCTTTTGAGTAAGCAAAACTCTGTAAAAATGGCAATTTTGGTCACTCTGAGGGTTTAAAAAGTGGTTATTCAACATGAGGCCTGATCCAATTGACATTTTGAATCATTTTTGGTACAGTCCAAAAAATAAATTTTCGGATGAAAAACGATGACTCCGGACCTATCGAACGTTCCCAAAATGGTCTATAATGATGAAATTTTAACATTTAATCTTTTGAATCTAAATGACTGTTGGATGTGAATTATGACTTTGTCAACTACAATAAGTGTGTTTAAAGCCGTTTCTGTGCCTCAAAGGGGTCAAAATTGAAGCTTTTGAGTAATCAAAACTCTGTAAAAATGGCAATTTTGGTCACTGTGAGGGTTTAAAAAGTGATTATTCAACATGAGCCACGATCCAATTGACATTTTGAATCATTTTTGGTACAGTCCAAAAAATCAATTTTCGGATGAAAAACGATGACTCCGGACATGTCGAACTATCCCAAAATGGTCAATATGGATGAAATTTTAACATTTAATCTTTTGACTCCAAATGACTGTTGGATGTGAATTATGACTTTGTCAACTAAAATAAGTGTGTTTAAAGTCATTTCTGTGCCTCAAAGGGGTCAAAATTGAAGCTTTTGAGTAAGTAAAACTCTGTAAAAATGGCAATTTTGGTCACTGTGAGGGTTTAAAAAGTGGTTATTCAACATGAGGCACGATCCAATTGAAATTTTGAATCATTTTTGGTACATTCCAAAAAATCAATTTTCGGATGAAAAACGATGACTCCGGACATGTCGAACGATCCCAAAAAGGTCAAAATGGATGAAATTTTAACATTTAATCTTTTGACTGTAAATGACTGTTGGATGTGAATTATGACTTTGTCAACTAAAATAAGTGTGTTTAAAGTCATTTCTGTGCCTGAAACGGGTCAAAATTGAAGCTTTTGAGTAAACAAAACTCTGTAAAAATTGCAATTTTGGTCACTCTGAGGGTTTAAAAAGTGGTTATTCAACATGAGGCACGATCCAATTGACATTTTGAATCATTTTTGGTACAGTCCAAAAAATCAATTTTCGGATGAAAAACGATGACTCCAGACATGTCGAACGATCCCAAAATGGTCAATATGGATGAAATTTTAACATTTAATCTTTTGACTGTAAATGACTGTTGGATGTGAATTATGACTTTGTCAACTAAAATAAGTGTGTTTAAAGTCGTTTCTGTGCCTCAAAGGGGTCAAAATTGAAGCTTTTGAGTAAGCAAAACTCTGTAAAAATGGCAATTTTGGTCACTCTGAGGGTTTAAAAAGTGGTTATTCAACATGAGGCCCGATCCAATTGACATTTTGAATCATTTTTGGTACAGTCCAAAAAATAAATTTTCGGATGAAAAACGATGACTCCGGACCTATCGAACGTTCCCAAAATGGTCTATAATGATGAAATTTTAACATTTAATCTTTTGAATCTAAATGACTGTTGGATGTGAATTATGACTTTGTCAACTACAATAAGTGTGTTTAAAGCCGTTTCTGTGCCTCAAAGGGGTCAAAATTGAAGCTTTTGAGTAATCAAAACTCTGTAAAAATGGCAATTTTGGTCACTGTGAGGGTTTAAAAAGTGGTTATTCAACATGAGCCACGATCCAATTGACATTTTGAATCATTTTTGGTACAGTCCAAAAAATCAATTTTCGGATGAAAAACGATGACTCCGGACATGTCGAACTATCCCAAAATGGTCAATATGGATGAAATTTTAACATTTAATCTTTTGACTCCAAATGACTGTTGGATGTGAATTATGACTTTGTCAACTAAAATAAGTGTGTTTAAAGTCATTTCTGTGCCTCAAAGGGGTCAAAATTGAAGCTTTTGAGTAAGTAAAACTCTGTAAAAATGGCAATTTTGGTCACTGTGAGGGTTTAAAAAGTGGTTATTCAACATGAGGCACGATCCAATTGAAATTTTGAATCATTTTTGGTACATTCCAAAAAATCAATTTTCGGATGAAAAACGATGACTCCGGACATGTCGAACGATCCCAAAAAGGTCAAAATGGATGAAATTTTAACATTTAATCTTTTGACTGTAAATGACTGTTGGATGTGAATTATGACTTTGTCAACTAAAATAAGTGTGTTTAAAGTCATTTCTGTGCCTGAAACGGGTCAAAATTGAAGCTTTTGAGTAAACAAAACTCTGTAAAAATGGCAATTTTGGTCACTCTGAGGGTTTAAAAAGTGGTTATTCAACATGAGGCACGATCCAATTGACATTTTGAATCATTTTTGGTACAGTCCAAAAAATCAATTTTCGGATGAAAAACGATGACTCCAGACATGTCGAACGATCCCAAAATGGTCAATATGGATGAAATTTTAACATTTAATCTTTTGACTGTAAATGACTGTTGGATGTGAATTATGACTTTGTCAACTAAAATAAGTGTGTTTAAAGTCGTTTCTGTGCCTCAAAGGGGTCAAAATTGAAGCTTTTGAGTAAGCAAAACTCTGTAAAAATGGCAATTTTGGTCACTCTGAGGGTTTAAAAAGTGGTTATTCAACATGAGGCCCGATCCAATTGACATTTTGAATCATTTTTGGTACAGTCCAAAAAATAAATTTTCGGATGAAAAACGATGACTCCGGACCTATCGAACGTTCCCAAAATGGTCTATAATGATGAAATTTTAACATTTAATCTTTTGAATCTAAATGACTGTTGGATGTGAATTATGACTTTGTCAACTACAATAAGTGTGTTTAAAGCCGTTTCTGTGCCTCAAAGGGGTCAAAATTGAAGCTTTTGAGTAATCAAAACTCTGTAAAAATGGCAATTTTGGTCACTGTGAGGGTTTAAAAAGTGGTTATTCAACATGAGGCACGATCCAATTGACATTTTGAATCATTTTTGGTACAGTCCAAAAAATCAATTTTCGAATGAAAAACGATGACTCCGGACATGTTGAACGATCCCAAAAAGGTCAAAATGGATGAAATTTTAACATTTAATCTTTTGACTGTAAATGACTGTTGGATGTGAATTATGACTTTGTCAACTAAAATAAGTGTGTTTAAAGTCATTTCTGTGCCTGAAAAAGGGTCAAAATTGAAGCTTTTGAGTAAGCAAAACTCTGTAAAAATGGCAATTTTGGTCACTGTGAGGGTTTAAAAAGTGGTTATTCAACATGAGGCACGATCCAATTGACATTTTGAATAATTTTTGGTACAGTCCAAAAAATCAATTTTCGGATGAAAAACGATGACTCCGGACATGTCGAACTATCCCAAAATGGTCAATATGGATGAAATTTTAACATTTAATCTTTTGACTGTAAATGACTGTTGGATGTGAATTATGACTTTGTCAACTAAAATAAGTGTGTTTAAAGTCATTTCTGTGCCTGAAACGGGTCAAAAATGAAGCTTTTGAGTAAGCAAAACTCTGTAAAAATGGCAATTTTGGTCACTGTGAGGGTTTAAAAAGTGGTTATTCAACATGAGGCCCGATCCAATTGACATTTTGAATCATTTTTGGTACAGTCCAAAAAATCAATTTTCGGATGAAAAACCATGACTCCGGACATGTCGAATGATCCCAAAATGGTCAATATGGATGAAATTTTAACATTTAATCTTTTGACTGTAAATGACTGTTGGATGTGAATTATGACTTTGTCAACTAAAATAAGTGTGTTTAAAATCATTTCTGTGCCTGAAACGGGTCAAAATTGAAGCTTTTGAGTAAGCAAAACTCTGTAAAAATGGCAATTTTGGTCACTCTGAGGGTTTAAAAAGTGGTTATTCAACATGAGGCACGATCCAATTGACATTTTGAATCATTTTTGGTACAGTCCAAAAAATCAATTTTCGAATGAAAAACGATGACTCCGGACATGTTGAACGTTCCCAAAAAGGTCAAAATGGATGAAATTTTAACATTTAATCTTTTGACTGTAAATGACTGTTGGATGTGAATTATGACTTTGTCAACTAAAATAAGTGTGTTTAAAGTCATTTCTGTGCCTGAAACGGGTCAAAATTGAAGCTTTTGAGTAAGCAAAACTCTGTAAAAATGGCAATTTTGGTCACTGTGAGGGTTTAAAAAGTGGTTATTCAACATGAGGCACGATCCAATTGACATTTTGAATCATTTTTGGTACAGTCCAAAAAATCAATTTTCGGATGAAAAACGATGACTCCGGACATGTCGAACTATCCCAAAATGGTCAATATGGATGAAATTTTAACATTTAATCTTTTGACTGTAAATGACTGTTGGATGTGAATTATGACTTTGTCAACTAAAATAAGTGTGTTTAAAGTCATTTCTGTGCCTGAAACGGGTCAAAATTGAAGCTTTTGAGTAAGCAAAACTCTGTGAAAATGGCAATTTTGGTCACTCTGAGGGTTTAAAAAGTGGTTATTCAACATGAGGCACGATCCAATTGACATTTTGAATCATTTTTGGTACAGTCCAAAAAATCAATTTTCGGATGAAAAACGATGACTCCGGACATGTCGAACGATCCCAAAATGGTCAATATGGATGAAATTTTAACATTTAATCTTTTGACTGTAAATGACTGTTGGATGTGAATTATGACTTTGTCAACTAAAATAAGTGTGTTTAAAGTCATTTCTGTGCCTGAAACGGGTCAAAATTGAAGCTTTTGAGTAAGCAAAACTCTGTAAAAATGGCAATTTTGGTCACTCTGAGGGTTTAAAAAGTGGTTATTCAACATGAGGCACGATCCAATTGACATTTTGAATCATTTTTGGTACAGTCCAAAAAATCAATTTTCGAATGAAAAACGATGACTCCGGACATGTCGAACGATCCCAAAAAGGTCAAAATGGATGAAATTTTAACATTTAATCTTTTGACTGTAAATGACTGTTGGATGTGAATTATGACTTTGTCAACTAAAATAAGTGTGTTTAAAGTCATTTCTGTGCCTGAAACGGGTCAAAATTGAAGCTTTTGAGTAAGCAAAACTCTGTAAAAATGGCAATTTTGGTCACTGTGAGGGTTTAAAAAGTGGTTATTCAACATGAGGCACGATCCAATTGACATTTTGAATCATTTTTGGTACAGTCCAAAAAATCAATTTTCGGATGAAAAGCGATGACTCCGGACATGTCGAACTATCCCAAAATGGTCAATATGGATGAAATTTTAACATTTAATCTTTTGACTGTAAATGACTGTTGGATGTGAATTATGACTTTGTCAACTAAAATAAGTGTGTTTAAAGTCATTTCTGTGCCTGAAACGGGTCAAAATTGAAGCTTTTGAGTAAGCAAAACTCTGTAAAAATGGCAATTTTGGTCACTGTGAGGGTTTAAAAAGTGGTTATTCAACATGAGGCACGATCCAATTGACATTTTGAATCATTTTTGGTACAGTCCAAAAAATCAATTTTCGGATGAAAAACGATGACTCCGGACATGTCGAACGATCCCAAAATGGTCAATATGGATGAAATTTTAACATTTAATCTTTTGACTGTAAATGACTGTTGGATGTGAATTATGACTTTGTCAACTAAAATAAGTGTGTTTAAAGTCATTTCTGTGCCTGAAACGGGTCAAAATTGAAGCTTTTGAGTAAGCAAAACTCTGTAAAAATGGCAATTTTGGTCACTCTGAGGGTTTAAAAAGTGGTTATTCAACATGAGGCACGATCCAATTGACATTTTGAATCATTTTTGGTACAGTCCAAAAAATCAATTTTCGGATGAAAAACTATGACTCCGGACATGTCGAACGATCCCAAAATGGTCAATATGGATGAAATTTTAACATTTAATCTTTTGACTGTAAATGACTGTTGGATGTGAATTATGACTTTGTCAACTAAAATAAGTGTGTTTAAAGTCATTTCTGTGCCTGAAACGGGTCAAAATTGAAGCTTTTGAGTAAGCAAAACTCTGTAAAAATGGCAATTTTGGTCACTCTGAGGGTTTAAAAAGTGGTTATTCAACATGAGGCACGATCCAATTGACATTTTGAATCATTTTTGGTACAGTCCAAAAAATCAATTTTCGGATGAAAAACGATGACTCCGGACATGTCGAACTATCCCAAAATGGTCAATATGGATGAAATTTTAACATTTAATCTTTTGACTCCAAATGACTGTTGGATGTGAATTATGACTTTGTCAACTAAAATAAGTGTGTTTAAAGTCATTTCTGTGCCTCAAAGGGGTCAAAATTGAAGCTTTTGAGTAAGTAAAACTCTGTAAAAATGGCAATTTTGGTCACTGTGAGGGTTTAAAAAGTGGTTATTCAACATGAGGCACGATCCAATTGAAATTTTGAATCATTTTTGGTACAGTCCAAAAAATCAATTTTCGGATGAAAAACGATGACTCCGGACATGTCGAACGATCCCAAAAAGGTCAAAATGGATGAAATTTTAACATTTAATCTTTTGACTGTAAATGACTGTTGGATGTGAATTATGACTTTGTCAACTAAAATAAGTGTGTTTAAAGTCATTTCTGTGCCTGAAACGGGTCAAAATTGAAGCTTTTGAGTAAACAAAACTCTGTAAAAATGGCAATTTTGGTCACTCTGAGGGTTTAAAAAGTGGTTATTCAACATGAGGCACGATCCAATTGACATTTTGAATCATTTTTGGTACAGTCCAAAAAATCAATTTTCGGATGAAAAACGATGACTCCGGACATGTCGAACGATCCCAAAAAGGTCAAAATGGATGAAATTTTAACATTTAATCTTTTGACTGTAAATGACTGTTGGATGTGAATTATGACTTTGTCAACTAAAATAAGTGTGTTTAAAGTCATTTCTGTGCCTGAAACGGGTCAAAATTGAAGCTTTTGAGTAAACAAAACTCTGTAAAAATGGCAATTTTGGTCACTCTGAGGGTTTAAAAAGTGGTTATTCAACATGAGGCCCGATCCAATTGACATTTTGAATCATTTTTGGTACAGTCCAAAAAATAAATTTTCGGATGAAAAACGATGACTCCGGACCTATCGAACGTTCCCAAAATGGTCTATAATGATGAAATTTTAACATTTAATCTTTTGAATCTAAATGACTGTTGGATGTGAATTATGACTTTGTCAACTACAATAAGTGTGTTTAAAGCCGTTTCTGTGCCTCAAAGGGGTCAAAATTGAAGCTTTTGAGTAATCAAAACTCTGTAAAAATGGCAATTTTGGTCACTGTGAGGGTTTAAAAAGTGGTTATTCAACATGAGCCACGATCCAATTGACATTTTGAATCATTTTTGGTACAGTCCAAAAAATCAATTTTCGGATGAAAAACGATGACTCCGGACATGTCGAACTATCCCAAAATGGTCAATATGGATGAAATTTTAACATTTAATCTTTTGACTCCAAATGACTGTTGGATGTGAATTATGACTTTGTCAACTAAAATAAGTGTGTTTAAAGTCATTTCTGTGCCTCAAAGGGGTCAAAATTGAAGCTTTTGAGTAAGTAAAACTCTGTAAAAATGGCAATTTTGGTCACTGTGAGGGTTTAAAAAGTGGTTATTCAACATGAGGCACGATCCAATTGAAATTTTGAATCATTTTTGGTACAGTCCAAAAAATCAATTTTCGGATGAAAAACGATGACTCCGGACATGTCGAACGATCCCAAAAAGGTCAAAATGGATGAAATTTTAACATTTAATCTTTTGACTGTAAATGACTGTTGGATGTGAATTATGACTTTGTCAACTAAAATAAGTGTGTTTAAAGTCATTTCTGTGCCTGAAACGGGTCAAAATTGAAGCTTTTGAGTAAACAAAACTCTGTAAAAATGGCAATTTTGGTCACTCTGAGGGTTTAAAAAGTGGTTATTCAACATGAGGCACGATCCAATTGACATTTTGAATCATTTTTGGTACAGTCCAAAAAATCAATTTTCGGATGAAAAACGATGACTCCAGACATGTCGAACGATCCCAAAATGGTCAATATGGATGAAATTTTAACATTTAATCTTTTGACTGTAAATGACTGTTGGATGTGAATTATGACTTTGTCAACTAAAATAAGTGTGTTTAAAGTCGTTTCTGTGCCTCAAAGGGGTCAAAATTGAAGCTTTTGAGTAAGCAAAACTCTGTAAAAATGGCAATTTTGGTCACTCTGAGGGTTTAAAAAGTGGTTATTCAACATGAGGCCCGATCCAATTGACATTTTGAATCATTTTTGGTACAGTCCAAAAAATAAATTTTCGGATGAAAAACGATGACTCCGGACCTATCGAACGTTCCCAAAATGGTCTATAATGATGAAATTTTAACATTTAATCTTTTGAATCTAAATGACTGTTGGATGTGAATTATGACTTTGTCAACTACAATAAGTGTGTTTAAAGCCGTTTCTGTGCCTCAAAGGGGTCAAAATTGAAGCTTTTGAGTAATCAAAACTCTGTAAAAATGGCAATTTTGGTCACTGTGAGGGTTTAAAAAGTGGTTATTCAACATGAGCCACGATCCAATTGACATTTTGAATCATTTTTGGTACAGTCCAAAAAATCAATTTTCGGATGAAAAACGATGACTCCGGACATGTCGAACTATCCCAAAATGGTCAATATGGATGAAATTTTAACATTTAATCTTTTGACTCCAAATGACTGTTGGATGTGAATTATGACTTTGTCAACTAAAATAAGTGTGTTTAAAGTCATTTCTGTGCCTCAAAGGGGTCAAAATTGAAGCTTTTGAGTAAGTAAAACTCTGTAAAAATGGCAATTTTGGTCACTGTGAGGGTTTAAAAAGTGGTTATTCAACATGAGGCACGATCCAATTGAAATTTTGAATCATTTTTGGTACAGTCCAAAAAATCAATTTTCGGATGAAAAACGATGACTCCGGACATGTCGAACGATCCCAAAAAGGTCAAAATGGATGAAATTTTAACATTTAATCTTTTGACTGTAAATGACTGTTGGATGTGAATTATGACTTTGTCAACTAAAATAAGTGTGTTTAAAGTCATTTCTGTGCCTGAAACGGGTCAAAATTGAAGCTTTTGAGTAAACAAAACTCTGTAAAAATGGCAATTTTGGTCACTCTGAGGGTTTAAAAAGTGGTTATTCAACATGAGGCACGATCCAATTGACATTTTGAATCATTTTTGGTACAGTCCAAAAAATAAATTTTCGGATGAAAAACGATGACTCCGGACCTATCGAACGTTCCCAAAATGGTCTATAATGATGAAATTTTAACATTTAATCTTTTGAATCTAAATGACTGTTGGATGTGAATTATGACTTTGTCAACTAAAATAAGTGTGTTTAAAGTCATTTCTGTGCCTGAAACGGGTCAAAATTGAAGCTTTTGAGTAAGCAAAACTCTGTAAAAATGGCAATTTTGGTCACTGTGAGGGTTTAAAAAGTGGTTATTCAACATGAGGCCCGATCCAATTGACATTTTGAATCATTTTTGGTACAGTCCAAAAAATAAATTTTCGGATGAAAAACGATGACTCCGGACCTATCGAACGTTCCCAAAATGGTCTATAATGATGAAATTTTAACATTTAATCTTTTGAATCTAAATGACTGTTGGATGTGAATTATGACTTTGTCAACTACAATAAGTGTGTTTAAAGCCGTTTCTGTGCCTCAAAGGGGTCAAAATTGAAGCTTTTGAGTAATCAAAACTCTGTAAAAATGGCAATTTTGGTCACTGTGAGGGTTTAAAAAGTGGTTATTCAACATGAGCCACGATCCAATTGACATTTTGAATCATTTTTGGTACAGTCCAAAAAATCAATTTTCGGATGAAAAACGATGACTCCGGACATGTCGAACTATCCCAAAATGGTCAATATGGATGAAATTTTAACATTTAATCTTTTGACTCCAAATGACTGTTGGATGTGAATTATGACTTTGTCAACTAAAATAAGTGTGTTTAAAGTCATTTCTGTGCCTCAAAGGGGTCAAAATTGAAGCTTTTGAGAAAGTAAAACTCTGTAAAAATGGCAATTTTGGTCACTGTGAGGGTTTAAAAAGTGGTTATTCAACATGAGGCACGATCCAATTGAAATTTTGAATCATTTTTGGTACAGTCCAAAAAATCAATTTTCGGATGAAAAACGATGACTCCGGACATGTCGAACGATCCCAAAAAGGTCAAAATGGATGAAATTTTAACATTTAATCTTTTGACTGTAAATGACTGTTGGATGTGAATTATGACTTTGTCAACTAAAATAAGTGTGTTTAAAGTCATTTCTGTGCCTGAAACGGGTCAAAATTGAAGCTTTTGAGTAAACAAAACTCTGTAAAAATGGCAATTTTGGTCACTCTGAGGGTTTAAAAAGTGGTTATTCAACATGAGGCACGATCCAATTGACATTTTGAATCATTTTTGGTACAGTCCAAAAAATAAATTTTCGGATGAAAAACGATGACTCCGGACCTATCGAACGTTCCCAAAATGGTCTATAATGATGAAATTTTAACATTTAATCTTTTGAATCTAAATGACTGTTGGATGTGAATTATGACTTTGTCAACTAAAATAAGTGTGTTTAAAGTCATTTCTGTGCCTGAAACGGGTCAAAATTGAAGCTTTTGAGTAAGCAAAACTCTGTAAAAATGGCAATTTTGGTCACTGTGAGGGTTTAAAAAGTGGTTATTCAACATGAGGCACGATCCAATTGACATTTTGAATCATTTTTGGTACAGTCCAAAAAATCAATTTTCGGATGAAAAACTATGACTCCGGACATGTCGAACGATCCCAAAATGGTCAATATGGATGAAATTTTAACATTTAATCTTTTGACTGTAAATGACTGTTGGATGTGAATTATGACTTTGTCAACTAAAATAAGTGTGTTTAAAGTCATTTCTGTGCCTGAAACGGGTCAAAATTGAAGCTTTTGAGTAAGCAAAACTCTGTAAAAATGGCAATTTTGGTCATTCTGAGGGTTTAAAAAGTGGTTATTCAACATGAGGCCCGATCCAATTGACATTTTGAATCATTTTTGGTACAGTCCAAAAAATAAATTTTCGGATGAAAAACGATGACTCCGGACCTATCGAACGTTCCCAAAATGGTCTATAATGATGAAATTTTAACATTTAATCTTTTGAATCTAAATGACTGTTGGATGTGAATTATGACTTTGTCAACTACAATAAGTGTGTTTAAAGCCGTTTCTGTGCCTCAAAGGGGTCAAAATTGAAGCTTTTGAGTAATCAAAACTCTGTAAAAATGGCAATTTTGGTCACTGTGAGGGTTTAAAAAGTGGTTATTCAACATGAGCCACGATCCAATTGACATTTTGAATCATTTTTGGTACAGTCCAAAAAATCAATTTTCGGATGAAAAACGATGACTCCGGACATGTCGAACTATCCCAAAATGGTCAATATGGATGAAATTTTAACATTTAATCTTTTGACTCCAAATGACTGTTGGATGTGAATTATGACTTTGTCAACTAAAATAAGTGTGTTTAAAGTCATTTCTGTGCCTCAAAGGGGTCAAAATTGAAGCTTTTGAGTAAGTAAAACTCTGTAAAAATGGCAATTTTGGTCACTGTGAGGGTTTAAAAAGTGGTTATTCAACATGAGGCACGATCCAATTGAAATTTTGAATCATTTTTGGTACAGTCCAAAAAATCAATTTTCGGATGAAAAACGATGACTCCGGACATGTCGAACGATCCCAAAAAGGTCAAAATGGATGAAATTTTAACATTTAATCTTTTGACTGTAAATGACTGTTGGATGTGAATTATGACTTTGTCAACTAAAATAAGTGTGTTTAAAGTCATTTCTGTGCCTGAAACGGGTCAAAATTGAAGCTTTTGAGTAAACAAAACTCTGTAAAAATGGCAATTTTGGTCACTCTGAGGGTTTAAAAAGTGGTTATTCAACATGAGGCACGATCCAATTGACATTTTGAATCATTTTTGGTACAGTCCAAAAAATAAATTTTCGGATGAAAAACGATGACTCCGGACCTATCGAACGTTCCCAAAATGGTCTATAATGATGAAATTTTAACATTTAATCTTTTGAATCTAAATGACTGTTGGATGTGAATTATGACTTTGTCAACTAAAATAAGTGTGTTTAAAGTCATTTCTGTGCCTGAAACGGGTCAAAATTGAAGCTTTTGAGTAAGCAAAACTCTGTAAAAATGGCAATTTTGGTCACTGTGAGGGTTTAAAAAGTGGTTATTCAACATGAGGCACGATCCAATTGACATTTTGAATCATTTTTGGTACAGTCCAAAAAATCAATTTTCGGATGAAAAACTATGACTCCGGACATGTCGAACGATCCCAAAATGGTCAATATGGATGAAATTTTAACATTTAATCTTTTGACTGTAAATGACTGTTGGATGTGAATTATGACTTTGTCAACTAAAATAAGTGTGTTTAAAGTCATTTCTGTGCCTGAAACGGGTCAAAATTGAAGCTTTTGAGTAAGCAAAACTCTGTAAAAATGGCAATTTTGGTCATTCTGAGGGTTTAAAAAGTGGTTATTCAACATGAGGCCCGATCCAATTGACATTTTGAATCATTTTTGGTACAGTCCAAAAAATAAATTTTCGGATGAAAAACGATGACTCCGGACCTATCGAACGTTCCCAAAATGGTCTATAATGATGAAATTTTAACATTTAATCTTTTGAATCTAAATGACTGTTGGATGTGAATTATGACTTTGTCAACTACAATAAGTGTGTTTAAAGCCGTTTCTGTGCCTCAAAGGGGTCAAAATTGAAGCTTTTGAGTAATCAAAACTCTGTAAAAATGGCAATTTTGGTCACTGTGAGGGTTTAAAAAGTGGTTATTCAACATGAGCCACGATCCAATTGACATTTTGAATCATTTTTGGTACAGTCCAAAAAATCAATTTTCGGATGAAAAACGATGACTCCGGACATGTCGAACTATCCCAAAATGGTCAATATGGATGAAATTTTAACATTTAATCTTTTGACTCCAAATGACTGTTGGATGTGAATTATGACTTTGTCAACTAAAATAAGTGTGTTTAAAGTCATTTCTGTGCCTCAAAGGGGTCAAAATTGAAGCTTTTGAGTAAGTAAAACTCTGTAAAAATGGCAATTTTGGTCACTGTGAGGGTTTAAAAAGTGGTTATTCAACATGAGGCACGATCCAATTGAAATTTTGAATCATTTTTGGTACAGTCCAAAAAATCAATTTTCGGATGAAAAACGATGACTCCGGACATGTCGAACGATCCCAAAAAGGTCAAAATGGATGAAATTTTAACATTTAATCTTTTGACTGTAAATGACTGTTGGATGTGAATTATGACTTTGTCAACTAAAATAAGTGTGTTTAAAGTCATTTCTGTGCCTGAAACGGGTCAAAATTGAAGCTTTTGAGTAAACAAAACTCTGTAAAAATGGCAATTTTGGTCACTCTGAGGGTTTAAAAAGTGGTTATTCAACATGAGGCACGATCCAATTGACATTTTGAATCATTTTTGGTACAGTCCAAAAAATCAATTTTCGGATGAAAAACGATGACTCCAGACATGTCGAACGATCCCAAAATGGTCAATATGGATGAAATTTTAACATTTAATCTTTTGACTGTAAATGACTGTTGGATGTGAATTATGACTTTGTCAACTAAAATAAGTGTGTTTAAAGTCGTTTCTGTGCCTCAAAGGGGTCAAAATTGAAGCTTTTGAGTAAGCAAAACTCTGTAAAAATGGCAATTTTGGTCACTCTGAGGGTTTAAAAAGTGGTTATTCAACATGAGGCCCGATCCAATTGACATTTTGAATCATTTTTGGTACAGTCCAAAAAATAAATTTTCGGATGAAAAACGATGACTCCGGACCTATCGAACGTTCCCAAAATGGTCTATAATGATGAAATTTTAACATTTAATCTTTTGAATCTAAATGACTGTTGGATGTGAATTATGACTTTGTCAACTACAATAAGTGTGTTTAAAGCCGTTTCTGTGCCTCAAAGGGGTCAAAATTGAAGCTTTTGAGTAATCAAAACTCTGTAAAAATGGCAATTTTGGTCACTGTGAGGGTTTAAAAAGTGGTTATTCAACATGAGCCACGATCCAATTGACATTTTGAATCATTTTTGGTACAGTCCAAAAAATCAATTTTCGGATGAAAAACGATGACTCCGGACATGTCGAACTATCCCAAAATGGTCAATATGGATGAAATTTTAACATTTAATCTTTTGACTCCAAATGACTGTTGGATGTGAATTATGACTTTGTCAACTAAAATAAGTGTGTTTAAAGTCATTTCTGTGCCTCAAAGGGGTCAAAATTGAAGCTTTTGAGTAAGTAAAACTCTGTAAAAATGGCAATTTTGGTCACTGTGAGGGTTTAAAAAGTGGTTATTCAACATGAGGCACGATCCAATTGAAATTTTGAATCATTTTTGGTACAGTCCAAAAAATCAATTTTCGGATGAAAAACGATGACTCCGGACATGTCGAACGATCCCAAAAAGGTCAAAATGGATGAAATTTTAACATTTAATCTTTTGACTGTAAATGACTGTTGGATGTGAATTATGACTTTGTCAACTAAAATAAGTGTGTTTAAAGTCATTTCTGTGCCTGAAACGGGTCAAAATTGAAGCTTTTGAGTAAACAAAACTCTGTAAAAATGGCAATTTTGGTCACTCTGAGGGTTTAAAAAGTGGTTATTCAACATGAGGCACGATCCAATTGACATTTTGAATCATTTTTGGTACAGTCCAAAAAATAAATTTTCGGATGAAAAACGATGACTCCGGACCTATCGAACGTTCCCAAAATGGTCTATAATGATGAAATTTTAACATTTAATCTTTTGAATCTAAATGACTGTTGGATGTGAATTATGACTTTGTCAACTAAAATAAGTGTGTTTAAAGTCATTTCTGTGCCTGAAACGGGTCAAAATTGAAGCTTTTGAGTAAGCAAAACTCTGTAAAAATGGCAATTTTGGTCACTGTGAGGGTTTAAAAAGTGGTTATTCAACATGAGGCCCGATCCAATTGACATTTTGAATCATTTTTGGTACAGTCCAAAAAATAAATTTTCGGATGAAAAACGATGACTCCGGACCTATCGAACGTTCCCAAAATGGTCTATAATGATGAAATTTTAACATTTAATCTTTTGAATCTAAATGACTGTTGGATGTGAATTATGACTTTGTCAACTACAATAAGTGTGTTTAAAGCCGTTTCTGTGCCTCAAAGGGGTCAAAATTGAAGCTTTTGAGTAATCAAAACTCTGTAAAAATGGCAATTTTGGTCACTGTGAGGGTTTAAAAAGTGGTTATTCAACATGAGCCACGATCCAATTGACATTTTGAATCATTTTTGGTACAGTCCAAAAAATCAATTTTCGGATGAAAAACGATGACTCCGGACATGTCGAACTATCCCAAAATGGTCAATATGGATGAAATTTTAACATTTAATCTTTTGACTCCAAATGACTGTTGGATGTGAATTATGACTTTGTCAACTAAAATAAGTGTGTTTAAAGTCATTTCTGTGCCTCAAAGGGGTCAAAATTGAAGCTTTTGAGAAAGTAAAACTCTGTAAAAATGGCAATTTTGGTCACTGTGAGGGTTTAAAAAGTGGTTATTCAACATGAGGCACGATCCAATTGAAATTTTGAATCATTTTTGGTACAGTCCAAAAAATCAATTTTCGGATGAAAAACGATGACTCCGGACATGTCGAACGATCCCAAAAAGGTCAAAATGGATGAAATTTTAACATTTAATCTTTTGACTGTAAATGACTGTTGGATGTGAATTATGACTTTGTCAACTACAATAAGTGTGTTTAAAGCCGTTTCTGTGCCTCAAAGGGGTCAAAATTGAAGCTTTTGAGTAATCAAAACTCTGTAAAAATGGCAATTTTGGTCACTGTGAGGGTTTAAAAAGTGGTTATTCAACATGAGCCACGATCCAATTGACATTTTGAATCATTTTTGGTACAGTCCAAAAAATCAATTTTCGAATGAAAAACGATGACTCCGGACATGTTGAACGATCCCAAAAAGGTCAAAATGGATGAAATTTTAACATTTAATCTTTTGACTGTAAATGACTGTTGGATGTGAATTATGACTTTGTCAACTAAAATAAGTGTGTTTAAAGTCATTTCTGTGCCTGAAAAAGGGTCAAAATTGAAGCTTTTGAGTAAGCAAAACTCTGTAAAAATGGCAATTTTGGTCACTGTGAGGGTTTAAAAAGTGGTTATTCAACATGAGGCACGATCCAATTGACATTTTGAATAATTTTTGGTACAGTCCAAAAAATCAATTTTCGGATGAAAAACGATGACTCCGGACATGTCGAACTATCCCAAAATGGTCAATATGGATGAAATTTTAACATTTAATCTTTTGACTGTAAATGACTGTTGGATGTGAATTATGACTTTGTCAACTAAAATAAGTGTGTTTAAAGTCATTTCTGTGCCTGAAACGGGTCAAAAATGAAGCTTTTGAGTAAGCAAAACTCTGTAAAAATGGCAATTTTGGTCACTGTGAGGGTTTAAAAAGTGGTTATTCAACATGAGGCCCGATCCAATTGACATTTTGAATCATTTTTGGTACAGTCCAAAAAATCAATTTTCGGATGAAAAACCATGACTCCGGACATGTCGAATGATCCCAAAATGGTCAATATGGATGAAATTTTAACATTTAATCTTTTGACTGTAAATGACTGTTGGATGTGAATTATGACTTTGTCAACTAAAATAAGTGTGTTTAAAATCATTTCTGTGCCTGAAACGGGTCAAAATTGAAGCTTTTGAGTAAGCAAAACTCTGTAAAAATGGCAATTTTGGTCACTCTGAGGGTTTAAAAAGTGGTTATTCAACATGAGGCACGATCCAATTGACATTTTGAATCATTTTTGGTACAGTCCAAAAAATCAATTTTCGAATGAAAAACGATGACTCCGGACATGTTGAACGTTCCCAAAAAGGTCAAAATGGATGAAATTTTAACATTTAATCTTTTGACTGTAAATGACTGTTGGATGTGAATTATGACTTTGTCAACTAAAATAAGTGTGTTTAAAGTCATTTCTGTGCCTGAAACGGGTCAAAATTGAAGCTTTTGAGTAAGCAAAACTCTGTAAAAATGGCAATTTTGGTCACTGTGAGGGTTTAAAAAGTGGTTATTCAACATGAGGCACGATCCAATTGACATTTTGAATCATTTTTGGTACAGTCCAAAAAATCAATTTTCGGATGAAAAACGATGACTCCGGACATGTCGAACTATCCCAAAATGGTCAATATGGATGAAATTTTAACATTTAATCTTTTGACTGTAAATGACTGTTGGATGTGAATTATGACTTTGTCAACTAAAATAAGTGTGTTTAAAGTCATTTCTGTGCCTGAAACGGGTCAAAATTGAAGCTTTTGAGTAAGCAAAACTCTGTGAAAATGGCAATTTTGGTCACTCTGAGGGTTTAAAAAGTGGTTATTCAACATGAGGCACGATCCAATTGACATTTTGAATCATTTTTGGTACAGTCCAAAAAATCAATTTTCGGATGAAAAACGATGACTCCGGACATGTCGAACGATCCCAAAATGGTCAATATGGATGAAATTTTAACATTTAATCTTTTGACTGTAAATGACTGTTGGATGTGAATTATGACTTTGTCAACTAAAATAAGTGTGTTTAAAGTCATTTCTGTGCCTGAAACGGGTCAAAATTGAAGCTTTTGAGTAAGCAAAACTCTGTAAAAATGGCAATTTTGGTCACTCTGAGGGTTTAAAAAGTGGTTATTCAACATGAGGCACGATCCAATTGACATTTTGAATCATTTTTGGTACAGTCCAAAAAATCAATTTTCGAATGAAAAACGATGACTCCGGACATGTCGAACGATCCCAAAAAGGTCAAAATGGATGAAATTTTAACATTTAATCTTTTGACTGTAAATGACTGTTGGATGTGAATTATGACTTTGTCAACTAAAATAAGTGTGTTTAAAGTCATTTCTGTGCCTGAAACGGGTCAAAATTGAAGCTTTTGAGTAAGCAAAACTCTGTAAAAATGGCAATTTTGGTCACTGTGAGGGTTTAAAAAGTGGTTATTCAACATGAGGCACGATCCAATTGACATTTTGAATCATTTTTGGTACAGTCCAAAAAATCAATTTTCGGATGAAAAGCGATGACTCCGGACATGTCGAACTATCCCAAAATGGTCAATATGGATGAAATTTTAACATTTAATCTTTTGACTGTAAATGACTGTTGGATGTGAATTATGACTTTGTCAACTAAAATAAGTGTGTTTAAAGTCATTTCTGTGCCTGAAACGGGTCAAAATTGAAGCTTTTGAGTAAGCAAAACTCTGTAAAAATGGCAATTTTGGTCACTGTGAGGGTTTAAAAAGTGGTTATTCAACATGAGGCACGATCCAATTGACATTTTGAATCATTTTTGGTACAGTCCAAAAAATCAATTTTCGGATGAAAAACGATGACTCCGGACATGTCGAACGATCCCAAAATGGTCAATATGGATGAAATTTTAACATTTAATCTTTTGACTGTAAATGACTGTTGGATGTGAATTATGACTTTGTCAACTAAAATAAGTGTGTTTAAAGTCATTTCTGTGCCTGAAACGGGTCAAAATTGAAGCTTTTGAGTAAGCAAAACTCTGTAAAAATGGCAATTTTGGTCACTCTGAGGGTTTAAAAAGTGGTTATTCAACATGAGGCACGATCCAATTGACATTTTGAATCATTTTTGGTACAGTCCAAAAAATCAATTTTCGGATGAAAAACTATGACTCCGGACATGTCGAACGATCCCAAAATGGTCAATATGGATGAAATTTTAACATTTAATCTTTTGACTGTAAATGACTGTTGGATGTGAATTATGACTTTGTCAACTAAAATAAGTGTGTTTAAAGTCATTTCTGTGCCTGAAACGGGTCAAAATTGAAGCTTTTGAGTAAGCAAAACTCTGTAAAAATGGCAATTTTGGTCACTCTGAGGGTTTAAAAAGTGGTTATTCAACATGAGGCACGATCCAATTGACATTTTGAATCATTTTTGGTACAGTCCAAAAAATCAATTTTCGGATGAAAAACGATGACTCCGGACATGTCGAACTATCCCAAAATGGTCAATATGGATGAAATTTTAACATTTAATCTTTTGACTCCAAATGACTGTTGGATGTGAATTATGACTTTGTCAACTAAAATAAGTGTGTTTAAAGTCATTTCTGTGCCTCAAAGGGGTCAAAATTGAAGCTTTTGAGTAAGTAAAACTCTGTAAAAATGGCAATTTTGGTCACTGTGAGGGTTTAAAAAGTGGTTATTCAACATGAGGCACGATCCAATTGAAATTTTGAATCATTTTTGGTACAGTCCAAAAAATCAATTTTCGGATGAAAAACGATGACTCCGGACATGTCGAACGATCCCAAAAAGGTCAAAATGGATGAAATTTTAACATTTAATCTTTTGACTGTAAATGACTGTTGGATGTGAATTATGACTTTGTCAACTAAAATAAGTGTGTTTAAAGTCATTTCTGTGCCTGAAACGGGTCAAAATTGAAGCTTTTGAGTAAACAAAACTCTGTAAAAATGGCAATTTTGGTCACTCTGAGGGTTTAAAAAGTGGTTATTCAACATGAGGCACGATCCAATTGACATTTTGAATCATTTTTGGTACAGTCCAAAAAATCAATTTTCGGATGAAAAACGATGACTCCGGACATGTCGAACGATCCCAAAAAGGTCAAAATGGATGAAATTTTAACATTTAATCTTTTGACTGTAAATGACTGTTGGATGTGAATTATGACTTTGTCAACTAAAATAAGTGTGTTTAAAGTCATTTCTGTGCCTGAAACGGGTCAAAATTGAAGCTTTTGAGTAAACAAAACTCTGTAAAAATGGCAATTTTGGTCACTCTGAGGGTTTAAAAAGTGGTTATTCAACATGAGGCCCGATCCAATTGACATTTTGAATCATTTTTGGTACAGTCCAAAAAATAAATTTTCGGATGAAAAACGATGACTCCGGACCTATCGAACGTTCCCAAAATGGTCTATAATGATGAAATTTTAACATTTAATCTTTTGAATCTAAATGACTGTTGGATGTGAATTATGACTTTGTCAACTACAATAAGTGTGTTTAAAGCCGTTTCTGTGCCTCAAAGGGGTCAAAATTGAAGCTTTTGAGTAATCAAAACTCTGTAAAAATGGCAATTTTGGTCACTGTGAGGGTTTAAAAAGTGGTTATTCAACATGAGCCACGATCCAATTGACATTTTGAATCATTTTTGGTACAGTCCAAAAAATCAATTTTCGGATGAAAAACGATGACTCCGGACATGTCGAACTATCCCAAAATGGTCAATATGGATGAAATTTTAACATTTAATCTTTTGACTCCAAATGACTGTTGGATGTGAATTATGACTTTGTCAACTAAAATAAGTGTGTTTAAAGTCATTTCTGTGCCTCAAAGGGGTCAAAATTGAAGCTTTTGAGTAAGTAAAACTCTGTAAAAATGGCAATTTTGGTCACTGTGAGGGTTTAAAAAGTGGTTATTCAACATGAGGCACGATCCAATTGAAATTTTGAATCATTTTTGGTACAGTCCAAAAAATCAATTTTCGGATGAAAAACGATGACTCCGGACATGTCGAACGATCCCAAAAAGGTCAAAATGGATGAAATTTTAACATTTAATCTTTTGACTGTAAATGACTGTTGGATGTGAATTATGACTTTGTCAACTAAAATAAGTGTGTTTAAAGTCATTTCTGTGCCTGAAACGGGTCAAAATTGAAGCTTTTGAGTAAACAAAACTCTGTAAAAATGGCAATTTTGGTCACTCTGAGGGTTTAAAAAGTGGTTATTCAACATGAGGCACGATCCAATTGACATTTTGAATCATTTTTGGTACAGTCCAAAAAATCAATTTTCGGATGAAAAACGATGACTCCAGACATGTCGAACGATCCCAAAATGGTCAATATGGATGAAATTTTAACATTTAATCTTTTGACTGTAAATGACTGTTGGATGTGAATTATGACTTTGTCAACTAAAATAAGTGTGTTTAAAGTCGTTTCTGTGCCTCAAAGGGGTCAAAATTGAAGCTTTTGAGTAAGCAAAACTCTGTAAAAATGGCAATTTTGGTCACTCTGAGGGTTTAAAAAGTGGTTATTCAACATGAGGCCCGATCCAATTGACATTTTGAATCATTTTTGGTACAGTCCAAAAAATAAATTTTCGGATGAAAAACGATGACTCCGGACCTATCGAACGTTCCCAAAATGGTCTATAATGATGAAATTTTAACATTTAATCTTTTGAATCTAAATGACTGTTGGATGTGAATTATGACTTTGTCAACTACAATAAGTGTGTTTAAAGCCGTTTCTGTGCCTCAAAGGGGTCAAAATTGAAGCTTTTGAGTAATCAAAACTCTGTAAAAATGGCAATTTTGGTCACTGTGAGGGTTTAAAAAGTGGTTATTCAACATGAGCCACGATCCAATTGACATTTTGAATCATTTTTGGTACAGTCCAAAAAATCAATTTTCGGATGAAAAACGATGACTCCGGACATGTCGAACTATCCCAAAATGGTCAATATGGATGAAATTTTAACATTTAATCTTTTGACTCCAAATGACTGTTGGATGTGAATTATGACTTTGTCAACTAAAATAAGTGTGTTTAAAGTCATTTCTGTGCCTCAAAGGGGTCAAAATTGAAGCTTTTGAGTAAGTAAAACTCTGTAAAAATGGCAATTTTGGTCACTGTGAGGGTTTAAAAAGTGGTTATTCAACATGAGGCACGATCCAATTGAAATTTTGAATCATTTTTGGTACAGTCCAAAAAATCAATTTTCGGATGAAAAACGATGACTCCGGACATGTCGAACGATCCCAAAAAGGTCAAAATGGATGAAATTTTAACATTTAATCTTTTGACTGTAAATGACTGTTGGATGTGAATTATGACTTTGTCAACTAAAATAAGTGTGTTTAAAGTCATTTCTGTGCCTGAAACGGGTCAAAATTGAAGCTTTTGAGTAAACAAAACTCTGTAAAAATGGCAATTTTGGTCACTCTGAGGGTTTAAAAAGTGGTTATTCAACATGAGGCACGATCCAATTGACATTTTGAATCATTTTTGGTACAGTCCAAAAAATAAATTTTCGGATGAAAAACGATGACTCCGGACCTATCGAACGTTCCCAAAATGGTCTATAATGATGAAATTTTAACATTTAATCTTTTGAATCTAAATGACTGTTGGATGTGAATTATGACTTTGTCAACTAAAATAAGTGTGTTTAAAGTCATTTCTGTGCCTGAAACGGGTCAAAATTGAAGCTTTTGAGTAAGCAAAACTCTGTAAAAATGGCAATTTTGGTCACTGTGAGGGTTTAAAAAGTGGTTATTCAACATGAGGCCCGATCCAATTGACATTTTGAATCATTTTTGGTACAGTCCAAAAAATAAATTTTCGGATGAAAAACGATGACTCCGGACCTATCGAACGTTCCCAAAATGGTCTATAATGATGAAATTTTAACATTTAATCTTTTGAATCTAAATGACTGTTGGATGTGAATTATGACTTTGTCAACTACAATAAGTGTGTTTAAAGCCGTTTCTGTGCCTCAAAGGGGTCAAAATTGAAGCTTTTGAGTAATCAAAACTCTGTAAAAATGGCAATTTTGGTCACTGTGAGGGTTTAAAAAGTGGTTATTCAACATGAGCCACGATCCAATTGACATTTTGAATCATTTTTGGTACAGTCCAAAAAATCAATTTTCGGATGAAAAACGATGACTCCGGACATGTCGAACTATCCCAAAATGGTCAATATGGATGAAATTTTAACATTTAATCTTTTGACTCCAAATGACTGTTGGATGTGAATTATGACTTTGTCAACTAAAATAAGTGTGTTTAAAGTCATTTCTGTGCCTCAAAGGGGTCAAAATTGAAGCTTTTGAGAAAGTAAAACTCTGTAAAAATGGCAATTTTGGTCACTGTGAGGGTTTAAAAAGTGGTTATTCAACATGAGGCACGATCCAATTGAAATTTTGAATCATTTTTGGTACAGTCCAAAAAATCAATTTTCGGATGAAAAACGATGACTCCGGACATGTCGAACGATCCCAAAAAGGTCAAAATGGATGAAATTTTAACATTTAATCTTTTGACTGTAAATGACTGTTGGATGTGAATTATGACTTTGTCAACTAAAATAAGTGTGTTTAAAGTCATTTCTGTGCCTGAAACGGGTCAAAATTGAAGCTTTTGAGTAAACAAAACTCTGTAAAAATGGCAATTTTGGTCACTCTGAGGGTTTAAAAAGTGGTTATTCAACATGAGGCACGATCCAATTGACATTTTGAATCATTTTTGGTACAGTCCAAAAAATAAATTTTCGGATGAAAAACGATGACTCCGGACCTATCGAACGTTCCCAAAATGGTCTATAATGATGAAATTTTAACATTTAATCTTTTGAATCTAAATGACTGTTGGATGTGAATTATGACTTTGTCAACTAAAATAAGTGTGTTTAAAGTCATTTCTGTGCCTGAAACGGGTCAAAATTGAAGCTTTTGAGTAAGCAAAACTCTGTAAAAATGGCAATTTTGGTCACTGTGAGGGTTTAAAAAGTGGTTATTCAACATGAGGCACGATCCAATTGACATTTTGAATCATTTTTGGTACAGTCCAAAAAATCAATTTTCGGATGAAAAACTATGACTCCGGACATGTCGAACGATCCCAAAATGGTCAATATGGATGAAATTTTAACATTTAATCTTTTGACTGTAAATGACTGTTGGATGTGAATTATGACTTTGTCAACTAAAATAAGTGTGTTTAAAGTCATTTCTGTGCCTGAAACGGGTCAAAATTGAAGCTTTTGAGTAAGCAAAACTCTGTAAAAATGGCAATTTTGGTCATTCTGAGGGTTTAAAAAGTGGTTATTCAACATGAGGCCCGATCCAATTGACATTTTGAATCATTTTTGGTACAGTCCAAAAAATAAATTTTCGGATGAAAAACGATGACTCCGGACCTATCGAACGTTCCCAAAATGGTCTATAATGATGAAATTTTAACATTTAATCTTTTGAATCTAAATGACTGTTGGATGTGAATTATGACTTTGTCAACTACAATAAGTGTGTTTAAAGCCGTTTCTGTGCCTCAAAGGGGTCAAAATTGAAGCTTTTGAGTAATCAAAACTCTGTAAAAATGGCAATTTTGGTCACTGTGAGGGTTTAAAAAGTGGTTATTCAACATGAGCCACGATCCAATTGACATTTTGAATCATTTTGGTACAGTCCAAAAAATCAATTTTCGGATGAAAAACGATGACTCCGGACATGTCGAACTATCCCAAAATGGTCAATATGGATGAAATTTTAACATTTAATCTTTTGACTCCAAATGACTGTTGGATGTGAATTATGACTTTGTCAACTAAAATAAGTGTGTTTAAAGTCATTTCTGTGCCTCAAAGGGGTCAAAATTGAAGCTTTTGAGTAAGTAAAAACTCTGTAAAAATGGCAATTTTGGTCACTGTGAGGGTTTAAAAAGTGGTTATTCAACATGAGGCACGATCCAATTGAAATTTTGAATCATTTTTGGTACAGTCCCAAAAAATCAATTTTCGGATGAAAAACGATGACTCCGGACATGTCGAACGATCCCAAAAAGGTCAAAATGGATGAAATTTTAACATTTAATCTTTTGACTGTAAATGACTGTTGGATGTGAATTATGACTTTGTCAACTAAAATAAGTGTGTTTAAAGTCATTTCTGTGCCTGAAACGGGTCAAAATTGAAGCTTTTGAGTAAACAAAACTCTGTAAAAATGGCAATTTTGGTCACTCTGAGGGTTTAAAAAGTGGTTATTCAACATGAGGCACGATCCAATTGACATTTTGAATCATTTTTGGTACAGTCCAAAAAATAAATTTTCGGATGAAAAACGATGACTCCGGACCTATCGAACGTTCCCAAAATGGTCTATAATGATGAAATTTTAACATTTAATCTTTTGAATCTAAATGACTGTTGGATGTGAATTATGACTTTGTCAACTAAAATAAGTGTGTTTAAAGTCATTTCTGTGCCTGAAACGGGTCAAAATTGAAGCTTTTGAGTAAGCAAAACTCTGTAAAAATGGCAATTTTGGTCACTGTGAGGGTTTAAAAAGTGGTTATTCAACATGAGGCACGATCCAATTGACATTTTGAATCATTTTTGGTACAGTCCAAAAAAATCAATTTTCGGATGAAAAACTATGACTCCGGACATGTCGAACGATCCCAAAATGGTCAATATGGATGAAATTTTAACATTTAATCTTTTGACTGTAAATGACTGTTGGATGTGAATTATGACTTTGTCAACTAAAATAAGTGTGTTTAAAGTCATTTCTGTGCCTGAAACGGTCAAAATTGAAGCTTTTGAGTAAGCAAAACTCTGTAAAAATGGCAATTTTGGTCATTCTGAGGGTTTAAAAAGTGGTTATTCAACATGAGGCCCGATCCAATTGACATTTTGAATCATTTTTGGTACAGTCCAAAAAATAAATTTTCGGATGAAAAACGATGACTCCGGACCTATCGAACGTTCCCAAAATGGTCTATAATGATGAAATTTTAACATTTAATCTTTTGAATCTAAATGACTGTTGGATGTGAATTATGACTTTGTCAACTACAATAAGTGTGTTTAAAGCCGTTTCTGTGCCTCAAAGGGGTCAAAATTGAAGCTTTTGAGTAATCAAAACTCTGTAAAAATGGCAATTTTGGTCACTGTGAGGGTTTAAAAAGTGGTTATTCAACATGAGCCACGATCCAATTGACATTTTGAATCATTTTTGGTACAGTCCAAAAAATCAATTTTCGGATGAAAAACGATGACTCCGGACATGTCGAACTATCCCAAAATGGTCAATATGGATGAAATTTTAACATTTAATCTTTTGACTCCAAATGACTGTTGGATGTGAATTATGACTTTGTCAACTAAAATAAGTGTGTTTAAAGTCATTTCTGTGCCTCAAAGGGGTCAAAATTGAAGCTTTTGAGTAAGTAAAACTCTGTAAAAATGGCAATTTTGGTCACTGTGAGGGTTTAAAAAGTGGTTATTCAACATGAGGCACGATCCAATTGAAATTTTGAATCATTTTTGGTACAGTCCAAAAATCAATTTTCGGATGAAAAACGATGACTCCGGACATGTCGAACGATCCCAAAAAGGTCAAAATGGATGAAATTTTAACATTTAATCTTTTGACTGTAAATGACTGTTGGATGTGAATTATGACTTTGTCAACTAAAATAAGTGTGTTTAAAGTCATTTCTGTGCCTGAAACGGGTCAAAATTGAAGCTTTTGAGTAAACAAAACTCTGTAAAAATGGCAATTTTGGTCACTCTGAGGGTTTAAAAAGTGGTTATTCAACATGAGGCACGATCCAATTGACATTTTGAATCATTTTTGGTACAGTCCAAAAAATCAATTTTCGGATGAAAAACCATGACTCCGGACATGTCGAATGATCCCAAAATGGTCAATATGGATGAAATTTTAACATTTAATCTTTTGACTCTGAATGACTGTTGGATGTGAATTATGACTTTGTCAACTAAACTAAGTGTGTTTAAAGTCATTTCTGTGCCTCAAAGGGGTCAAAATTGAAGCTTTTGAGTAAGCAAAACTCTGTAAAAATGGCAATTTTGGTCACTCTGAGGGTTTAAAAAGTGGTTATTCAACATGAGGCACGATCCAATTGACATTTTGAATCATTTTTGGTACAGTCCAAAAAATCAATTTTCGAATGAAAAACGATGACTCCGGACATGTTGAACGATCCCAAAAAGGTCAAAATGGATGAAATTTTAACATTTAATCTTTTGACTGTAAATGACTGTTGGATGTGAATTATGACTTTGTCAACTAAAATAAGTGTGTTGAAAGTCATTTCTGTGCCTGAAACGGGTCAAAATTGAAGCTTTTGAGTAAGCAAAACTCTGTAAAAATGGCAATTTTGGTCACTCTGAGGGTTTAAAAAGTGGTTATTCAACATGAGGCACGATCCAATTGACATTTTGAATCATTTTTGGTACAGTCCAAAAAATCAATTTTCGGATGAAAAACGATGACTCCGGACATGTCGAACGATCCCAAAATGGTAAATATGGATGAAATTTTAACATTTAATCTTTTGACTGTAAATGACTGTTGGATGTGAATTATGACTTTGTCAACTAAAATAAGTGTGTTTAAAGTCATTTCTGTGCCTGAAACGGGTCAAAATTGAAGCTTTTGAGTAAGCAAAACTCTGTAAAAATGGCAATTTTGGTCACTCTGAGGGTTTAAAAAGTGGTTATTCAACATGAGGCACGATCCAATTGACATTTTGAATCATTTTTGGTACAGTCCAAAAAATCAATTTTCGGATGAAAAACCATGACTCCGGACATGTTGAACGATCCAAAAATGGTCAATATGGATGAAATTTTAACATTTAATCTTTTGACGCTAAATGACTGTTGGATGTGAATTATGACTTTGTCAACTAAAATAAGTGTGTTTAAAGTCATTTCTGTGCCTCAAAGGGGTCAAAATTAAAGCTTTTGAGTAAGCAAAACTCTGTAAAAATGGCAATTTTGGTCACTCTGAGGGTTTAAAAAGTGGTTATTCAACATGAGGCACGATCCAATTGACATTTTGAATCATTTTTGGTACAGTCCAAAAAATCAATTTTCGAATGAAAAACGATGACTCCGGACATGTTGAACGATCCCAAAAAGGTCAAAATGGATGAAATTTTAACATTTAATCTTTTGACTGTAAATGACTGTTGGATGTGAATTATGACTTTGTCAACTAAAGTAAGTGTGTTTAAAGTCATTTCTGTGCCTGAAACGGGTCAAAATTGAAGCTTTTGAGTAAGCAAAACTCTGTAAAAATGGCAATTTTGGTCAGTGTGAGGGTTTAAAAAGTGGTTATTCAACATGAGGCACGATCCAATTGACATTTTGAATCATTTTTGGTACAGTCCAAAAAATCAATTTTCGGATGAAAAACGATGACTCCGGACATGTCGAACTATCCCAAAATGGTCAATATGGATGAAATTTTAACATTTAATCTTTTGACTGTAAATGACTGTTGGATGTGAATTATGACTTTGTCAACTAAAATAAGTGTGTTTAAAGTCATTTCTGTGCCTGAAACGGGTCAAAATTGAAGCTTTTGAGTAAGCAAAACTCTGTAAAAATGGCAATTTTGGTCACTCTGAGGGTTTAAAAAGTGGTTATTCAACATGAGGCACGATCCAATTGACATTTTGAATCATTTTTGGTACAGTCCAAAAAATCAATTTTCGGATGAAAAACGATGACTCCGGACATGTCGAACGATCCCAAAATGGTAAATATGGATGAAATTTTAACATTTAATCTTTTGACTGTAAATGACTGTTGGATGTGAATTATGACTTTGTCAACTAAAATAAGTGTGTTTAAAGTAATTTCTGTGCCTCAAAGGGGTCAAAATTAAAGCTTTTGAGTAAGCAAAACTCTGTAAAAATGGCAATTTTGGTCACTGTGAGGGTTTAAAAAGTGGTTATTCAACATGAGGCACGATCCAATTGAAATTTTGAATCATTTTTGGTACAGTCCAAAAAATCAATTTTCGGATGAAAAACGATGACTCCGGACATGTCGAACGATCCCAAAAAGGTCAAAATGGATGAAATTTTAACATTTAATCTTTTGACTGTAAATGACTGTTGGATGTGAATTATGACTTTGTCAACTAAAATAAGTGTGTTTAAAGTCATTTCTGTGCCTGAAACGGGTCAAAATTGAAGCTTTTGAGTAAACAAAACTCTGTAAAAATGGCAATTTTGGTCACTCTGAGGGTTTAAAAAGTGGTTATTCAACATGAGGCACGATCCAATTGAAATTTTGAATCATTTTTGGTACAGTCCAAAAAATCAATTTTCGGATGAAAAACGATGACTCCGGACATGTCGAACGATCCCAAAAAGGTCAAAATGGATGAAATTTTAACATTTAATCTTTTGACTGTAAATGACTGTTGGATGTGAATTATGACTTTGTCAACTAAAATAAGTGTGTTTAAAGTCATTTCTGTGCCTGAAACGGGTCAAAATTGAAGCTTTTGAGTAAACAAAACTCTGTAAAAATGGCAATTTTGGTCACTCTGAGGGTTTAAAAAGTGGTTATTCAACATGAGGCACGATCCAATTGACATTTTGAATCATTTTTGGTACAGTCCAAAAAATCAATTTTCGGATGAAAAACGATGACTCCAGACATGTCGAACGATCCCAAAATGGTCAATATGGATGAAATTTTAACATTTAATCTTTTGACTGTAAATGACTGTTGGATGTGAATTATGACTTTGTCAACTAAAATAAGTGTGTTTAAAGTCGTTTCTGTGCCTCAAAGGGGTCAAAATTGAAGCTTTTGAGTAAGCAAAACTCTGTAAAAATGACAATTTTGGTCACTCTGAGGGTTTAAAAAGTGGTTATTCAACATGAGGCCCGATCCAATTGACATTTTGAATCATTTTTGGTACAGTCCAAAAAATAAATTTTCGGATGAAAAACGATGACTCCGGACCTATCGAACGTTCCCAAAATGGTCTATAATGATGAAATTTTAACATTTAATCTTTTGAATCTAAATGACTGTTGGATGTGAATTATGACTTTGTCAACTACAATAAGTGTGTTTAAAGCCGTTTCTGTGCCTCAAAGGGGTCAAAATTGAAGCTTTTGAGTAATCAAAACTCTGTAAAAATGGCAATTTTGGTCACTGTGAGGGTTTAAAAAGTGGTTATTCAACATGAGGCACGATCCAATTGACATTTTGAATCATTTTTGGTACAGTCCAAAAAATCAATTTTCGAATGAAAAACGATGACTCCGGACATGTTGAACGATCCCAAAAAGGTCAAAATGGATGAAATTTTAACATTTAATCTTTTGACTGTAAATGACTGTTAGATGTGAATTATGACTTTGTCAACTAAAATAAGTGTGTTTAAAGTCATTTCCGTGCCTGAAACGGGTCAAAATTGAAGCTTTTGAGTAAGCAAAACTCTGTAAAAATGGCAATTTTGGTCACTGTGAGGGTTTAAAAAGTGGTTATTCAACATGAGGCACGATCCAATTGACATTTTGAATCATTTTTGGTACAGTCCAAAAAATCAATTTTCGGATGAAAAACGATGACTCCGGACATGTCGAACTATCCCAAAATGGTCAATATGGATGAAATTTTAACATTTAATCTTTTGACTGTAAATGACTGTTGGATGTGAATTATGACTTTGTCAACTAAAATAAGTGTGTTTAAAGTCATTTCTGTGCCTGAAACGGGTCAAAATTGAAGCTTTTGAGTAAGCAAAACTCTGTAAAAATGGCAATTTTGGTCACTGTGAGGGTTTAAAAAGTGGTTATTCAACATGAGGCCCGATCCAATTGACATTTTGAATCATTTTTGGTACAGTCCAAAAAATCAATTTTCGAATGAAAAACGATGACTCCGGACATGTTGAACGTTCCCAAAAAGGTCAAAATGGATGAAATTTTAACATTTAATCTTTTGACTGTAAATGACTGTTGGATGTGAATTATGACTTTGTCAACTAAAATAAGTGTGTTTAAAGTCATTTCTGTGCCTGAAACGGGTCAAAATTGAAGCTTTTGAGTAAGCAAAACTCTGTAAAAATGGCAATTTTGGTCACTCTGAGGGTTTAAAAAGTGGTTATTCAACATGAGGCACGATCCAATTGACATTTTGAATCATTTTTGGTACAGTCCAAAAAATCAATTTTCAGATGAAAAACGATGACTCCGGACATGTCGAACTATCCCAAAATGGTCAATATGGATGAAATTTTAACATTTAATCTTTTGATTCCAAATGACTGTTGGATGTGAATTATGACTTTGTCAACTAAAATAAGTGTGTTTAAAGTCATTTCTGTGCCTCAAAGGGGTCAAAATTGAAGCTTTTGAGTAAGTAAAACTCTGTAAAAATGGCAATTTTGGTCACTGTGAGGGTTTAAAAAGTGGTTATTCAACATGAGGCACGATCCAATTGAAATTTTGAATCATTTTTGGTACAGTCCAAAAAATCAATTTTCGGATGAAAAACGATGACTCCGGACATGTCGAACGATCCCAAAAAGGTCAAAATGGATGAAATTTTAACATTTAATCTTTTGACTGTAAATGACTGTTGGATGTGAATTATGACTTTGTCAACTAAAATAAGTGTGTTTAAAGTCATTTCTGTGCCTGAAACGGGTCAAAATTGAAGCTTTTGAGTAAACAAAACTCTGTAAAAATGGCAATTTTGGTCACTCTGAGGGTTTAAAAAGTGGTTATTCAACATGAGGCACGATCCAATTGACATTTTGAATCATTTTTGGTACAGTCCAAAAAATCAATTTTCGGATGAAAAACGATGACTCCAGACATGTCGAACGATCCCAAAATGGTCAATATGGATGAAATTTTAACATTTAATCTTTTGACTGTAAATGACTGTTGGATGTGAATTATGACTTTGTCAACTAAAATAAGTGTGTTTAAAGTCGTTTCTGTGCCTCAAAGGGGTCAAAATTGAAGCTTTTGAGTAAGCAAAACTCTGTAAAAATGACAATTTTGGTCACTCTGAGGGTTTAAAAAGTGGTTATTCAACATGAGGCCCGATCCAATTGACATTTTGAATCATTTTTGGTACAGTCCAAAAAATAAATTTTCGGATGAAAAACGATGACTCCGGACCTATCGAACGTTCCCAAAATGGTCTATAATGATGAAATTTTAACATTTAATCTTTTGAATCTAAATGACTGTTGGATGTGAATTATGACTTTGTCAACTACAATAAGTGTGTTTAAAGCCGTTTCTGTGCCTCAAAGGGGTCAAAATTGAAGCTTTTGAGTAATCAAAACTCTGTAAAAATGGCAATTTTGGTCACTGTGAGGGTTTAAAAAGTGGTTATTCAACATGAGGCACGATCCAATTGACATTTTGAATCATTTTTGGTACAGTCCAAAAAATCAATTTTCGAATGAAAAACGATGACTCCGGACATGTTGAACGATCCCAAAAAGGTCAAAATGGATGAAATTTTAACATTTAATCTTTTGACTGTAAATGACTGTTGGATGTGAATTATGACTTTGTCAACTAAAATAAGTGTGTTTAAAGTCATTTCTGTGCCTGAAACGGGTCAAAATTGAAGCTTTTGAGTAAGCAAAACTCTGTAAAAATGGCAATTTTGGTCACTGTGAGGGTTTAAAAAGTGGTTATTCAACATGAGGCACGATCCAATTGACATTTTGAATCATTTTTGGTACAGTCCAAAAAATCAATTTTCGTATGAAAAACGATGACTCCGGACATGTCGAACTATCCCAAAATGGTCAATATGGATGAAATTTTAACATTTAATCTTTTGACTGTAAATGACTCTTGGATGTGAATTATGACTTTGTCAACTAAAATAAGTGTGTTTAAAGTCATTTCTGTGCCTGAAACGGGTCAAAATTGAAGCTTTTGAGTAAGCAAAACTCTGTAAAAATGGCAATTTTGGTCACTCTGAGGGTTTAAAAAGTGGTTATTCAACATGAGGCACGATCCAATTGACATTTTGAATCATTTTTGGTACAGTCCAAAAAATCAATTTTCGAATGAAAAACGATGACTCCGGACATGTTGAACGTTCCCAAAAAGGTCAAAATGGATGAAATTTTAACATTTAATCTTTTGACTGTAAATGACTGTTGGATGTGAATTATGACTTTGTCAACTAAAATAAGTGTGTTTAAAGTCATTTCTGTGCCTGAAACGGGTCAAAATTGAAGCTTTTGAGTAAGCAAAACTCTGTAAAAATGGCAATTTTGGTCACTCTGAGGGTTTAAAAAGTGGTTATTCAACATGAGGCACGATCCAATTGACATTTTGAATCATTTTTGGTACAGTCCAAAAAATCAATTTTCGGATGAAAAACGATGACTCCGGACATGTCGAACTATCCCAAAATGGTCAATATGGATGAAATTTTAACATTTAATCTTTTGACTGTAAATGACTGTTGGATGTGAATTATGACTTTGTCAACTAAAATAAGTGTGTTTAAAGTCAATTCTGTGCCTGAAACGGGTCAAAATTGAAGCTTTTGAGTAAGCAAAACTCTGTAAAAATGGCAATTTTGGTCACTCTGAGGGTTTAAAAAGTGGTTATTCAACATGAGGCACGATCCAATTGACATTTTGAATCATTTTTGGTACAGTCCAAAAAATCAATTTTCGGATGAAAAACGATGACTCCGGACATGTCGAACGATCCCAAAAAGGTCAAAATGGATGAAATTTTAACATTTAATCTTTTGACTGTAACTGACTGTTGGATGTGAATTATGACTTTGTCAACTAAAATAAGTGTGTTTAAAGTCATTTCTGTGCCTGAAACGGGTCAAAATTGAAGCTTTTGAGTAAACAAAACTCTGTAAAAATGGCAATTTTGGTCACTCTGAGGGTTTAAAAAGTGGTTATTCAACATGAGGCACGATCCAATTGACATTTTGAATCATTTTTGGTACAGTCCAAAAAATCAATTTTCGGATGAAAAACTATGACTCCGGACATGTCGAACGATCCCAAAATGGTCAATATGGATGAAATTTTAACATTTAATCTTTTGACTGTAAATGACTGTTGGATGTGAATTATGACTTTGTCAACTAAAATAAGTGTGTTTAAAGTCATTTCTGTGCCTGAAACGGGTCAAAATTGAAGCTTTTGAGTAAGCAAAACTCTGTAAAAATGGCAATTTTGGTCACTGTGAGGGTTTAAAAAGTGGTTATTCAACATGAGGCACGATCCAATTGACATTTTGAATCATGTTTGGTACAGTCCAAAAAATCAATTTTCGGATGAAAAACGATGACTCCGGACATGTCGAACTATCCCAAAATGGTCAATATGGATGAAATTTTAACATTTAATCTTTTGACTCCAAATGACTGTTGGATGTGAATTATGACTTTGTCAACTAAAATAAGTGTGTTTAAAGTCATTTCTGTGCCTCAAAGGGGTCAAAATTGAAGCTTTTGAGTAAGTAAAACTCTGTAAAAATGGCAATTTTGGTCACTGTGAGGGTTTAAAAAGTGGTTATTCAACATGAGGCACGATCCAATTGAAATTTTGAATCATTTTTGGTACAGTCCAAAAAATCAATTTTCGGATGAAAAACGATGACTCCGGACATGTCGAACGATCCCAAAAAGGTCAAAATGGATGAAATTTTAACATTTAATCTTTTGACTGTAAATGACTGTTGGATGTGAATTATGACTTTGTCAACTAAAATAAGTGTGTTTAAAGTCATTTCTGTGCCTGAAACGGGTCAAAATTGAAGCTTTTGAGTAAACAAAACTCTGTAAAAATGGCAATTTTGGTCACTCTGAGGGTTTAAAAAGTGGTTATTCAACATGAGGCACGATCCAATTGACATTTTGAATCATTTTTGGTACAGTCCAAAAAATCAATTTTCGGATGAAAAACGATGACTCCAGACATGTCGAACGATCCCAAAATGGTCAATATGGATGAAATTTTAACATTTAATCTTTTGACTGTAAATGACTGTTGGATGTGAATTATGACTTTGTCAACTAAAATAAGTGTGTTTAAAGTTGTTTCTGTGCCTCAAAGGGGTCAAAATTGAAGCTTTTGAGTAAGCAAAACTCTGTAAAAATGGCAATTTTGGTCACTCTGAGGGTTTAAAAAGTGGTTATTCAACATGAGGCCCGATCCAATTGACATTTTGAATCATTTTTGGTACAGTCCAAAAAATAAATTTTCGGATGAAAAACGATGACTCCGGACCTATCGAACGTTCCCAAAATGGTCTATAATGATAACATTTTGACATTTAATCTTTTGAATCTAAATGACTGTTGGATGTGAATTATGACTTTGTCAACTACAATAAGTGTGTTTAAAGCCGTTTCTGTGCCTCAAAGGGGTCAAAATTGAAGCTTTTGAGTAATCAAAACTCTGTAAAAATGGCAATTTTGGTCACTGTGAGGGTTTAAAAAGTGGTTATTCAACATGAGCCACGATCCAATTGACATTTTGAATCATTTTTGGTACAGTCCAAAAAATCAATTTTCGGATGAAAAACCATGACTCCGGACATGTCGAATGATCCCAAAATGGTCAATATGGATGAAATTTTAACATTTAATCTTTTGACTCTGAATGACTGTTGGATGTGAATTATGACTTTGTCAACTAAACTAAGTGTGTTTAAAGTCATTTCTGTGCCTCAAAGGGGTCAAAATTGAAGCTTTTGAGTAAGCAAAACCCTGTAAAAATGGCAATTTTGGTCACTCTGAGGGTTTAAAAAGTGGTTATTCAACATGAGGCACGATCCAATTGACATTTTGAATCATTTTTGGTACAGTCCAAAAAATCAATTTTCGAATGAAAAACGATGACTCCGGACATGTTGAACGATCCCAAAAAGGTCAAAATGGATGAAATTTTAACATTTAATCTTTTGACTGTAAATGACTGTTGGATGTGAATTATGACTTTGTCAACTAAAATAAGTGTGTTGAAAGTCATTTCTGTGCCTGAAACGGGTCAAAATTGAAGCTTTTGAGTAAGCAAAACTCTGTAAAAATGGCAATTTTGGTCACTCTGAGGGTTTAAAAAGTGGTTATTCAACATGAGGCACGATCCAATTGACATTTTGAATCATTTTTGGTACAGTCCAAAAAATCAATTTTCGGATGAAAAACGATGACTCCGGACATGTCGAACGATCCCAAAATGGTAAATATGGATGAAATTTTAACATTTAATCTTTTGACTGTAAATGACTGTTGGATGTGAATTATGACTTTGTCAACTAAAATAAGTGTGTTTAAAGTCATTTCTGTGCCTGAAACGGGTCAAAATTGAAGCTTTTGAGTAAGCAAAACTCTGTAAAAATGGCAATTTTGGTCACTCTGAGGGTTTAAAAAGTGGTTATTCAACATGAGGCACGATCCAATTGACATTTTGAATCATTTTTGGTACAGTCCAAAAAATCAATTTTCGGATGAAAAACCATGACTCCGGACATGTTGAACGATCCAAAAATGGTCAATATGGATGAAATTTTAACATTTAATCTTTTGACGCTAAATGACTGTTGGATGTGAATTATGACTTTGTCAACTAAAATAAGTGTGTTTAAAGTCATTTCTGTGCCTCAAAGGGGTCAAAATTAAAGCTTTTGAGTAAGCAAAACTCTGTAAAAATGGCAATTTTGGTCACTGTGAGGGTTTAAAAAGTGGTTATTCAACATGAGGCACGATCCAATTGACATTTTGAATCATTTTTGGTACAGTCCAAAAAATCAATTTTCGAATGAAAAACGATGACTCCGGACATGTTGAACGATCCCAAAAAGGTCAAAATGGATGAAATTTTAACATTTAATCTTTTGACTGTAAATGACTGTTGGATGTGAATTATGACTTTGTCAACTAAAGTAAGTGTGTTTAAAGTCATTTCTGTGCCTGAAACGGGTCAAAATTGAAGCTTTTGAGTAAGCAAAACTCTGTAAAAATGGCAATTTTGGTCACTGTGAGGGTTTAAAAAGTGGTTATTCAACATGAGGCACGATCCAATTGACATTTTGAATCATTTTTGGTACAGTCCAAAAAATCAATTTTCGGATGAAAAACGATGACTCCGGACATGTCGAACTATCCCAAAATGGTCAATATGGATGAAATTTTAACATTTAATCTTTTGACTGTAAATGACTGTTGGATGTGAATTATGACTTTGTCAACTAAAATAAGTGTGTTTAAAGTCATTTCTGTGCCTGAAACGGGTCAAAATTGAAGCTTTTGAGTAAGCAAAACTCTGTAAAAATGGCAATTTTGGTCACTCTGAGGGTTTAAAAAGTGGTTATTCAACATGAGGCACGATCCAATTGACATTTTGAATCATTTTTGGTACAGTCCAAAAAATCAATTTTCGGATGAAAAACGATGACTCCGGACATGTCGAACGATCCCAAAATGGTAAATATGGATGAAATTTTAACATTTAATCTTTTGACTGTAAATGACTGTTGGATGTGAATTATGACTTTGTCAACTAAAATAAGTGTGTTTAAAGTCATTTCTGTGCCTGAAACGGGTCAAAATTGAAGCTTTTGAGTAAGCAAAACTCTGTAAAAATGGCAATTTTGGTCACTCTGAGGGTTTAAAAAGTGGTTATTCAACATGAGGCACGATCCAATTGACATTTTGAATCATTTTTGGTACAGTCCAAAAAATCAATTTTCGGATGAAAAACCATGACTCCGGACATGTTGAACGATCCCAAAATGGTCAATATGGATGAAATTTTAACATTTAATCTTTTGACGCTAAATGACTGTTGGATGTGAATTATGACTTTGTCAACTAAAATAAGTGTGTTTAAAGTCATTTCTCTGCCTCAAAGGGGTCAAAATTAAAGCTTTTGAGTAAGCAAAACTCTGTAAAAATGGCAATTTTGGTCACTGTGAGGGTTTAAAAAGTGGTTATTCAACATGAGGCACGATCCAATTGAAATTTTGAATCATTTTTGGTACAGTCCAAAAAATCAATTTTCGGATGAAAAACGATGACTCCGGACATGTCGAACGATCCCAAAAAGGTCAAAATGGATGAAATTTTAACATTTAATCTTTTGACTGTAAATGACTGTTGGATGTGAATTATGACTTTGTCAACTAAAATAAGTGTGTTTAAAGTCATTTCTGTGCCTGAAACGGGTCAAAATTGAAGCTTTTGAGTAAGCAAAACTCTGTAAAAATGGCAATTTTGGTCACTGTGAGGGTTTAAAAAGTGGTTATTCAACATGAGGCACGATCCAATTGACATTTTGAATCATTTTTGGTACAGTCCAAAAAATCAATTTTCAGATGAAAAACAATGACTCCGGACATGTCGAACTATCCCAAAATGGTCAATATGGATGAAATTTTAACATTTAATCTTTTGACTCTAAATGACTGTTGGATGTAAATTATGACTTTGTCAACTAAAATAAGTGTGTTTAAAGTCATTTCTGTGCCTCAAAGGGGTCAAAATTGAAGCTTTTGAGTAAGTAAAACTCTGTAAAAATGGCAATTTTGGTCACTGTGAGGGTTTAAAAAGTGGTTATTCATCATGAGGCACGATCCAATTGACATTTTGAATCATTTTTGGTACAGTCCAAAAAATCAATTTTCGGATGAAAAACGATGACTCCGGACATGTTGAACGATCCCAAAAAGGTCAAAATGGATGAAATTTTAACATTTAATCTTTTGACTGTAAATGACTGTTGGATGTGAATTATGACTTTGTCAACTAAAATAAGTGTGTTTAAAGTCATTTCTGTGCCTGAAACGGGTCAAAATTGAAGCTTTTGAGTAAGCAAAACTCTGTAAAAATGGCAATTTTGGTCACTCTGAGGGTTTAAAAAGTGGTTATTCAACATGAGGCACGATCCAATTGACATTTTGAATCATTTTTGGTACAGTCCAAAAAATCAATTTTCGGATGAAAAACCATGACTCCGGACATGTTGAACGATCCCAAAATGGTCAATATGGATGAAATTTTAACATTTAATCTTTTGACGCTAAATGACTGTTGGATGTGAATTATGACTTTGTCAACTAAAATAAGTGTGTTTAAAGTCATTTCTGTGCCTCAAAGGGGTCAAAATTAAAGCTTTTGAGTAAGCAAAACTCGGTAAAAATGGCAATTTTGGTCACTGTGAGGGTTTAAAAAGTGGTTATTCAACATGAGGCACGATCCAATTGAATTTTTGAATCATTTTTGGTACAGTCCAAAAAATCAATTTTCGGATGAAAAACGATGACTCCGGACATGTCGAACGATCCCAAAAAGGTCAAAATGGATGAAATTTTAACATTTAATCTTTTGACTGTAAATGACTGTTGGATGTGAATTATGACTTTGTCAACTAAAATAAGTGTGTTTAAAGTCATTTCTGTGCCTGAAACGGGTCAAAATTGAAGCTTTTGAGTAAGCAAAACTCTGTAAAAATTGCAATTTTGGTCACTGTGAGGGTTTAAAAAGTGGTTATTCAACATGAGGCACGATCCAATTGACATTTTGAATCATTTTTGGTACAGTCCAAAAAATCAATTTTCGGATGAAAAACGATGACTCCGGACATGTCGAACGATCCCAAAATGGTCAATATGGATGACATTTTAACATTTAATCTTTTGACTGTAAATGACTGTTGGATGTGAATTATGACTTTGTCAACTAAAATAAGTGTGTTTAAAGTCATTTCTGTGCCTGAAACGGGTCAAAATTGAAGCTTTTGAGTAAGCAAAACTCTGTAAAAATGGCAATTTTGGTCACTGTGAGGGTTTAAAAAGTGGTTATTCAACATGAGGCACGATCCAATTGACATTTTGAATCATTTTTGGTACAGTCCAAAAAATCAATTTTCGGATGAAAAACGATGACTCCGGACATGTCGAACTATCCCAAAATGGTCAATATGGATGAAATTTTAACATTTAATCTTTTGACTCTAAATGACTGTTGGATGTGAATTATGACTTTGTCAACTAAAATAAGTGTGTTTAAAGTCATTTCTGTGCCTGAAACGGGTCAAAATTGAAGCTTTTGAGTAAGCAAAACTCTGTAAAAATGGCAATTTTGGTCACTCTGAGGGTTTAAAAAGTGGTTATTCAACATGAGGCACGATCCAATTGACATTTTGAATCATTTTTGGTACAGTCCAAAAAATCAATTTTCGGATGAAAAACCATGACTCCGGACATGTTGAACGATCCCAAAATGGTCAATATGGATGAAATTTTAACATTTAATCTTTTGACGCTAAATGACTGTTGGATGTGAATTATGACTTTGTCAACTAAAATAAGTGTGTTTAAAGTCATTTCTGTGCCTCAAAGGGGTCAAAATTAAAGCTTTTGAGTAAGCAAAACTCTGTAAAAATGGCAATTTTGGTCACTGTGAGGGTTTAAAAAGTGGTTATTCAACATGAGGCACGATCCAATTGAAATTTTGAATCATTTTTGGTACAGTCCAAAAAATCAATTTTCGGATGAAAAACCATGACTCCGGACATGTTGAACGATCCCAAAATGGTCAATATGGATGAAATTTTAACATTTAATCTTTTGACGCTAAATGACTGTTGGATGTGAATTATGACTTTGTCAACTAAAATAAGTGTGTTTAAAGTCATTTCTGTGCCTCAAAGGGGTCAAAATTAAAGCTTTTGAGTAAGCAAAACTCTGTAAAAATGGCAATTTTGGTCACTGTGAGGGTTTAAAAAGTGGTTATTCAACATGAGGCACGATCCAATTGAAATTTTGAATCATTTTTGGTACAGTCCAAAAAATCAATTTTCGGATGAAAAACGATGACTCCGGACATGTCGAACGATCCCAAAAAGGTCAAAATGGATGAAATTTTAACATTTAATCTTTTGACTGTAAATGACTGTTGGATGTGAATTATGACTTTGTCAACTAAAATAAGTGTGTTTAAAGTCATTTCTGTGCCTGAAACGGGTCAAAATTGAAGCTTTTGAGTAAGCAAAACTCTGTAAAAATGGCAATTTTGGTCACTGTGAGGGTTTAAAAAGTGGTTATTCAACATGAGGCACGATCCAATTGACATTTTGAATCATTTTTGGTACAGTCCAAAAAATCAATTTTCAGATGAAAAACGATGACTCCGGACATGTCGAACTATCCCAAAATGGTCAATATGGATGAAATTTTAACATTTAATCTTTTGACTCTAAATGACTGTTGGATGTAAATTATGACTTTGTCAACTAAAATAAGTGTGTTTAAAGTCATTTCTGTGCCTCAAAGGGGTCAAAATTGAAGCTTTTGAGTAAGCAAAACTCTGTAAAAATGGCAATTTTGGTCACTGTGAGGGTTTAAAAAGTGGTTATTCAACATGAGGCACGATCCAATTGACATTTTGAATCATTTTTGGTACAGTCCAAAAAATCAATTTTCGGATGAAAAACTATGACTCCGGACATGTCGAACGATCCCAAAATGGTCAATATGGATGAAATTTTAACATTTAATCTTTTGACTGTAAATGACTGTTGGATGTGAATTATGACTTTGTCAACTAAAATAAGTGTGTTTAAAGTCATTTCTGTGCCTGAAACGGGTCAAAATTGAAGCTTTTGAGTAAGCAAAACTCTGTAAAAATGGCAATTTTGGTCACTGTGAGGGTTTAAAAAGTGGTTATTCAACATGAGGCACGATCCAATTGACATTTTGAATCATGTTTGGTACAGTCCAAAAAATCAATTTTCGGATGAAAAACGATGACTCCGGACATGTCGAACTATCCCAAAATGGTCAATATGGATGAAATTTTAACATTTAATCTTTTGACTCCAAATGACTGTTGGATGTGAATTATGACTTTGTCAACTAAAATAAGTGTGTTTAAAGTCATTTCTGTGCCTCAAAGGGGTCAAAATTGAAGCTTTTGAGTAAGTAAAACTCTGTAAAGATGGCAATTTTGGTCACTGTGAGGGTTTAAAAAGTGGTTATTCAACATGAGGCACGATCCAATTGAAATTTTGAATCATTTTTGGTACAGTCCAAAAAATCAATTTTCGGATGAAAAACGATGACTCCGGACATGTCGAACGATCCCAAAAAGGTCAAAATGGATGAAATTTTAACATTTAATCTTTTGACTGTAAATGACTGTTGGATGTGAATTATGACTTTGTCAACTAAAATAAGTGTGTTTAAAGTCATTTCTGTGCCTGAAACGGGTCAAAATTGAAGCTTTTGAGTAAACAAAACTCTGTAAAAATTGCAATTTTGGTCACTCTGAGGGTTTAAAAAGTGGTTATTCAACATGAGGCACGATCCAATTGACATTTTGAATCATTTTTGGTACAGTCCAAAAAATCAATTTTCGGATGAAAAACGATGACTCCAGACATGTCGAACGATCCCAAAATGGTCAATATGGATGAAATTTTAACATTTAATCTTTTGACTGTAAATGACTGTTGGATGTGAATTATGACTTTGTCAACTAAAATAAGTGTGTTTAAAGTTGTTTCTGTGCCTCAAAGGGGTCAAAATTGAAGCTTTTGAGTAAGCAAAACTCTGTAAAAATGGCAATTTTGGTCACTCTGAGGGTTTAAAAAGTGGTTATTCAACATGAGGCCCGATCCAATTGACATTTTGAATCATTTTTGGTACAGTCCAAAAAATAAATTTTCGGATGAAAAACGATGACTCCGGACCTATCGAACGTTCCCAAAATGGTCTATAATGATAAAATTTTGACATTTAATCTTTTGAATCTAAATGACTGTTGGATGTGAATTATGACTTTGTCAACTACAATAAGTGTGTTTAAAGCCGTTTCTGTGCCTCAAAGGGGTCAAAATTGAAGCTTTTGAGTAATCAAAACTCTGTAAAAATGGCAATTTTGGTCACTGTGAGGGTTTAAAAAGTGGTTATTCAACATGAGCCACGATCCAATTGACATTTTGAATCATTTTTGGTACAGTCCAAAAAATCAATTTTCGGATGAAAAACCATGACTCCGGACATGTCGAATGATCCCAAAATGGTCAATATGGATGAAATTTTAACATTTAATCTTTTGACTCTGAATGACTGTTGGATGTGAATTATGACTTTGTCAACTAAACTAAGTGTGTTTAAAGTCATTTCTGTGCCTCAAAGGGGTCAAAATTGAAGCTTTTGAGTAAGCAAAACTCTGTAAAAATGGCAATTTTGGTCACTCTGAGGGTTTAAAAAGTGGTTATTCAACATGAGGCACGATCCAATTGACATTTTGAATCATTTTTGGTACAGTCCAAAAAATCAATTTTCGAATGAAAAACGATGACTCTGGACATGTTGAACGATCCCAAAAAGGTCAAAATGGATGAAATTTTAACATTTAATCTTTTGACTGTAAATGACTGTTGGATGTGAATTATGACTTTGTCAACTAAAATAAGTGTGTTGAAAGTCATTTCTGTGCCTGAAACGGGTCAAAATTGAAGCTTTTGAGTAAGCAAAACTCTGTAAAAATGGCAATTTTGGTCACTCTGAGGGTTTAAAAAGTGGTTATTCAACATGAGGCACGATCCAATTGACATTTTGAATCATTTTTGGTACAGTCCAAAAAATCAATTTTCGGATGAAAAACGATGACTCCGGACATGTCGAACGATCCCAAAATGGTAAATATGGATGAAATTTTAACATTTAATCTTTTGACTGTAAATGACTGTTGGATGTGAATTATGACTTTGTCAACTAAAATAAGTGTGTTTAAAGTCATTTCTGTGCCTGAAACGGGTCAAAATTGAAGCTTTTGAGTAAGCAAAACTCTGTAAAAATGGCAATTTTGGTCACTCTGAGGGTTTAAAAAGTGGTTATTTAACATGAGGCACGATCCAATTGACATTTTGAATCATTTTTGGTACAGTCCAAAAAATCTATTTTCGGATGAAAAACCATGACTCCGGACATGTTGAACGATCCAAAAATGGTCAATATGGATGAAATTTTAACATTTAATCTTTTGACGCTAAATGACTGTTGGATGTGAATTATGACTTTGTCAACTAAAATAAGTGTGTTTAAAGTCATTTCTGTGCCTCAAAGGGGTCAAAATTAAAGCTTTTGAGTAAGCAAAACTCTGTAAAAATGGCAATTTTGGTCACTGTGAGGGTTTAAAAAGTGGTTATTCAACATGAGGCACGATCCAATTGAAATTTTGAATCATTTTTGGTACAGTCCAAAAAATCAATTTTCGGATGAAAAACCATGACTCCGGACATGTTGAACGATCCCAAAATGGTCAATATGGATGAAATTTTAACATTTAATCTTTTGACGCTAAATGACTGTTGGATGTGAATTATGACTTTGTCAACTAAAATAAGTGTGTTTAAAGTCATTTCTGTGCCTCAAAGGGGTCAAAATTAAAGCTTTTGAGTAAGCAAAACTCTGTAAAAATGGCAATTTTGGTCACTGTGAGGGTTTAAAAAGTGGTTATTCAACATGAGGCACGATCCAATTGAAATTTTGAATCATTTTTGGTACAGTCCAAAAAATCAATTTTCGGATGAAAAACGATGACTCCGGACATGTCGAACGATCCCAAAAAGGTCAAAATGGATGAAATTTTAACATTTAATCTTTTGACTGTAAATGACTGTTGGATGTGAATTATGACTTTGTCAACTAAAATAAGTGTGTTTAAAGTCATTTCTGTGCCTGAAACGGGTCAAAATTGAAGCTTTTGAGTAAGCAAAACTCTGTAAAAATGGCAATTTTGGTCACTGTGAGGGTTTAAAAAGTGGTTATTCAACATGAGGCACGATCCAATTGACATTTTGAATCATTTTTGGTACAGTCCAAAAAATCAATTTTCGGATGAAAAACGATGACTCCGGACATGTCGAACGATCCCAAAATGGTCAATATGGATGACATTTTAACATTTAATCTTTTGACTGTAAATGACTGTTGGATGTGAATTATGACTTTGTCAACTAAAATAAGTGTGTTTAAAGTCATTTCTGTGCCTGAAACGGGTCAAAATTGAAGCTTTTGAGTAAGCAAAACTCTGTAAAAATGGCAATTTTGGTCACTGTGAGGGTTTAAAAAGTGGTTATTCAACATGAGGCACGATCCAATTGACATTTTGAATCATTTTTGGTACAGTCCAAAAAATCAATTTTCGGATGAAAAACGATGACTCCGGACATGTCGAACTATCCCAAAATGGTCAATATGGATGAAATTTTAACATTTAATCTTTTGACTCTAAATGACTGTTGGATGTGAATTATGACTTTGTCAACTAAAATAAGTGTGTTTAAAGTCATTTCTGTGCCTGAAACGGGTCAAAATTGAAGCTTTTGAGTAAGCAAAACTCTGTAAAAATGGCAATTTTGGTCACTCTGAGGGTTTAAAAAGTGGTTATTCAACATGAGGCACGATCCAATTGACATTTTGAATCATTTTTGGTACAGTCCAAAAAATCAATTTTCGGATGAAAAACCATGACTCCGGACATGTTGAACGATCCCAAAATGGTCAATATGGATGAAATTTTAACATTTAATCTTTTGACGCTAAATGACTGTTGGATGTGAATTATGACTTTGTCAACTAAAATAAGTGTGTTTAAAGTCATTTCTGTGCCTCAAAGGGGTCAAAATTAAAGCTTTTGAGTAAGCAAAACTCTGTAAAAATGGCAATTTTGGTCACTGTGAGGGTTTAAAAAGTGGTTATTCAACATGAGGCACGATCCAATTGAAATTTTGAATCATTTTTGGTACAGTCCAAAAAATCAATTTTCGGATGAAAAACCATGACTCCGGACATGTTGAACGATCCCAAAATGGTCAATATGGATGAAATTTTAACATTTAATCTTTTGACGCTAAATGACTGTTGGATGTGAATTATGACTTTGTCAACTAAAATAAGTGTGTTTAAAGTCATTTCTGTGCCTCAAAGGGGTCAAAATTAAAGCTTTTGAGTAAGCAAAACTCTGTAAAAATGGCAATTTTGGTCACTGTGAGGGTTTAAAAAGTGGTTATTCAACATGAGGCACGATCCAATTGAAATTTTGAATCATTTTTGGTACAGTCCAAAAAATCAATTTTCGGATGAAAAACGATGACTCCGGACATGTCGAACGATCCCAAAAAGGTCAAAATGGATGAAATTTTAACATTTAATCTTTTGACTGTAAATGACTGTTGGATGTGAATTATGACTTTGTCAACTAAAATAAGTGTGTTTAAAGTCATTTCTGTGCCTGAAACGGGTCAAAATTGAAGCTTTTGAGTAAGCAAAACTCTGTAAAAATGGCAATTTTGGTCACTGTGAGGGTTTAAAAAGTGGTTATTCAACATGAGGCACGATCCAATTGACATTTTGAATCATTTTTGGTACAGTCCAAAAAATCAATTTTCAGATGAAAAACGATGACTCCGGACATGTCGAACTATCCCAAAATGGTCAATATGGATGAAATTTTAACATTTAATCTTTTGACTCTAAATGACTGTTGGATGTAAATTATGACTTTGTCAACTAAAATAAGTGTGTTTAAAGTCATTTCTGTGCCTCAAAGGGGTCAAAATTGAAGCTTTTGAGTAAGCAAAACTCTGTAAAAATGGCAATTTTGGTCACTGTGAGGGTTTAAAAAGTGGTTATTCAACATGAGGCACGATCCAATTGACATTTTGAATCATTTTTGGTACAGTCCAAAAAATCAATTTTCGGATGAAAAACTATGACTCCGGACATGTCGAACGATCCCAAAATGGTCAATATGGATGAAATTTTAACATTTAATCTTTTGACTGTAAATGACTGTTGGATGTGAATTATGACTTTGTCAACTAAAATAAGTGTGTTTAAAGTCATTTCTGTGCCTGAAACGGGTCAAAATTGAAGCTTTTGAGTAAGCAAAACTCTGTAAAAATGGCAATTTTGGTCACTGTGAGGGTTTAAAAAGTGGTTATTCAACATGAGGCACGATCCAATTGACATTTTGAATCATGTTTGGTACAGTCCAAAAAATCAATTTTCGGATGAAAAACGATGACTCCGGACATGTCGAACTATCCCAAAATGGTCAATATGGATGAAATTTTAACATTTAATCTTTTGACTCCAAATGACTGTTGGATGTGAATTATGACTTTGTCAACTAAAATAAGTGTGTTTAAAGTCATTTCTGTGCCTCAAAGGGGTCAAAATTGAAGCTTTTGAGTAAGTAAAACTCTGTAAAAATGGCAATTTTGGTCACTGTGAGGGTTTAAAAAGTGGTTATTCAACATGAGGCACGATCCAATTGAAATTTTGAATCATTTTTGGTACAGTCCAAAAAATCAATTTTCGGATGAAAAACGATGACTCCGGACATGTCGAACGATCCCAAAAAGGTCAAAATGGATGAAATTTTAACATTTAATCTTTTGACTGTAAATGACTGTTGGATGTGAATTATGACTTTGTCAACTAAAATAAGTGTGTTTAAAGTCATTTCTGTGCCTGAAACGGGTCAAAATTGAAGCTTTTGAGTAAACAAAACTCTGTAAAAATGGCAATTTTGGTCACTCTGAGGGTTTAAAAAGTGGTTATTCAACATGAGGCACGATCCAATTGACATTTTGAATCATTTTTGGTACAGTCCAAAAAATCAATTTTCGGATGAAAAACGACTCCAGACATGTCGAACGATCCCAAAATGGTCAATATGGATGAAATTTTAACATTTAATCTTTTGACTGTAAATGACTGTTGGATGTGAATTATGACTTTGTCAACTAAAATAAGTGTGTTTAAAGTTGTTTCTGTGCCTCAAAGGGGTCAAAATTGAAGCTTTTGAGTAAGCAAAACTCTGTAAAAATGGCAATTTTGGTCACTCTGAGGGTTTAAAAAGTGGTTATTCAACATGAGGCCCGATCCAATTGACATTTTGAATCATTTTTGGTACAGTCCAAAAAATAAATTTTCGGATGAAAAACGATGACTCCGGACCTATCGAACGTTCCCAAAATGGTCTATAATGATAAAATTTTGACATTTAATCTTTTGAATCTAAATGACTGTTGGATGTGAATTATGACTTTGTCAACTACAATAAGTGTGTTTAAAGCCGTTTCTGTGCCTCAAAGGGGTCAAAATTGAAGCTTTTGAGTAATCAAAACTCTGTAAAAATGGCAATTTTGGTCACTGTGAGGGTTTAAAAAGTGGTTATTCAACATGAGCCACGATCCAATTGACATTTTGAATCATTTTTGGTACAGTCCAAAAAAATCAATTTTCGGATGAAAAACCATGACTCCGGACATGTCGAATGATCCCAAAATGGTCAATATGGATGAAATTTTAACATTTAATCTTTTGACTCTGAATGACTGTTGGATGTGAATTATGACTTTGTCAACTAAACTAAGTGTGTTTAAAGTCATTTCTGTGCCTCAAAGGGGTCAAAATTGAAGCTTTTGAGTAAGCAAAACTCTGTAAAAATGGCAATTTTGGTCACTCTGAGGGTTTAAAAAGTGGTTATTCAACATGAGGCACGATCCAATTGACATTTTGAATCATTTTTGGTACAGTCCAAAAAATCAATTTTCGAATGAAAAACGATGACTCCGGACATGTTGAACGATCCCAAAAAGGTCAAAATGGATGAAATTTTAACATTTAATCTTTTGACTGTAAATGACTGTTGGATGTGAATTATGACTTTGTCAACTAAAATAAGTGTGTTGAAAGTCATTTCTGTGCCTGAAACGGGTCAAAATTGAAGCTTTTGAGTAAGCAAAACTCTGTAAAAATGGCAATTTTGGTCACTCTGAGGGTTTAAAAAGTGGTTATTCAACATGAGGCACGATCCAATTGACATTTTGAATCATTTTTGGTACAGTCCAAAAAATCAATTTTCGGATGAAAAACGATGACTCCGGACATGTCGAGCGATCCCAAAATGGTAAATATGGATGAAATTTTAACATTTAATCTTTTGACTGTAAATGACTGTTGGATGAGAATTATGACTTTGTCAACTAAAATAAGTGTGTTTAAAGTCATTTCTGTGCCTGAAACGGGTCAAAATTGAAGCTTTTGAGTAAGCAAAACTCTGTAAAAATGGCAATTTTGGTCACTCTGAGGGTTTAAAAAGTGGTTATTCAACATGAGGCACGATCCAATTGACATTTTGAATCATTTTTGGTACAGTCCAAAAAATCTATTTTCGGATGAAAAACCATGACTCCGGACATGTTGAACGATCCAAAAATGGTCAATATGGATGAAATTTTAACATTTAATCTTTTGACGCTAAATGACTGTTGGATGTGAATTATGACTTTGTCAACTAAAATAAGTGTGTTTAAAGTCATTTCTGTGCCTCAAAGGGGTCAAAATTAAAGCTTTTGAGTAAGCAAAACTCTGTAAAAATGGCAATTTTGGTCACTGTGAGGGTTTAAAAAGTGGTTATTCAACATGAGGCACGATCCAATTGACATTTTGAATCATTTTTGGTACAGTCCAAAAAATCAATTTTCGAATGAAAAACGATGACTCCGGATATGTTGAACGATCCCAAAAAGGTCAAAATGGATGAAATTTTAACATTTAATCTTTTGACTGTAAATGACTGTTGGATGTGAATTATGACTTTGTCAACTAAAGTAAGTGTGTTTAAAGTCATTTCTGTGCCTGAAACGGGTCAAAATTGAAGCTTTTGAGTAAGCAAAACTCTGTAAAAATGGCAATTTTGGTCACTGTGAGGGTTTAAAAAGTGGTTATTCAACATGAGGCACGATCCAATTGACATTTTGAATCATTTTTGGTACAGTCCAAAAAATCAATTTTCGGATGAAAAACGATGACTCCGGACATGTCGAACTATCCCAAAATGGTCAATATGGATGAAATTTTAACATTTAATCTTTTGACTGTAAATGACTGTTGGATGTGAATTATGACTTTGTCAACTAAAATAAGTGTGTTTAAAGTCATTTCTGTGCCTGAAACGGGTCAAAATTGAAGCTTTTGAGTAAGCAAAACTCTGTAAAAATGGCAATTTTGGTCACTCTGAGGGTTTAAAAAGTGGTTATTCAACATGAGGCACGATCCAATTGACATTTTGAATCATTTTTGGTACAGTCCAAAAAATCAATTTTCGGATGAAAAACCATGACTCCGGACATGTCGAACGATCCCAAAAAGGTCAAAATGGATGAAATTTTAACATTTAATCTTTTGACTGTAAATGACTGTTGGATGTGAATTATGACTTTGTCAACTAAAATAAGTGTGTTTAAAGTCATTTCTGTGCCTGAAACGGGTCAAAATTGAAGCTTTTGAGTAAGCAAAACTCTGTAAAAATGGCAATTTTGGTCACTCTGAGGGTTTAAAAAGTGGTTATTCAACATGAGGCACGATCCAATTGACATTTTGAATCATTTTTGGTACAGTCCAAAAAATCAATTTTCGGATGAAAAACCATGACTCCGGACATGTTGAACGATCCCAAAATGGTCAATATGGATGAAATTTTAACATTTAATCTTTTGACGCTAAATGACTGTTGGATGTGAATTATGACTTTGTCAACTAAAATAAGTGTGTTTAAAGTCATTTCTGTGCCTCAAAGGGGTCAAAATTAAAGCTTTTGAGTAAGCAAAACTCTGTAAAAATGGCAATTTTGGTCACTGTGAGGGTTTAAAAAGTGGTTATTCAACATGAGGCACGATCCAATTGAAATTTTGAATCATTTTTGGTACAGTCCAAAAAATCAATTTTCGGATGAAAAACGATGACTCCGGACATGTCGAACGATCCCAAAAAGGTCAAAATGGATGAAATTTTAACATTTAATCTTTTGACTGTAATTGACTGTTGGATGTGAATTATGACTTTGTCAACTAAAATAAGTGTGTTTAAAGTCATTTCTGTGCCTGAAACGGGTCAAAATTGAAGCTTTTGAGTAAGCAAAACTCTGTAAAAATGGCAATTTTGGTCACTGTGAGGGTTTAAAAAGTGGTTATTCAACATGAGGCACGATCCAATTGACATTTTGAATCATTTTTGGTACAGTCCAAAAAATCAATTTTCAGATGAAAAACGATGACTCCGGACATGTCGAACTATCCCAAAATGGTCAATATGGATGAAATTTTAACATTTAATCTTTTGACTCTAAATGACTGTTGGATGTAAATTATGACTTTGTCAACTAAAATAAGTGTGTTTAAAGTCATTTCTGTGCCTCAAAGGGGTCAAAATTGAAGCTTTTGAGTAAGTAAAACTCTGTAAAAATGGCAATTTTGGTCACTGTGAGGGTTTAAAAAGTGGTTATTCATCATGAGGCACGATCCAATTGACATTTTGAATCATTTTTGGTACAGTCCAAAAAATCAATTTTCGGATGAAAAACGATGACTCCGGACATGTTGAACGATCCCAAAAAGGTCAAAATGGATGAAATTTTAACATTTAATCTTTTGACTGTAAATGACTGTTGGATGTGAATTATGACTTTGTCAACTAAAATAAGTGTGTTTAAAGTCATTTCTGTGCCTGAAACGGGTCAAAATTGAAGCTTTTGAGTAAGCAAAACTCTGTAAAAATGGCAATTTTGGTCACTGTGAGGGTTTAAAAAGTGGTTATTCAACATGAGGCACGATCCAATTGACATTTTGAATCATTTTTGGTACAGTCCAAAAAATCAATTTTCGGATGAAAAACCATGACTCCGGACATGTCGAACGATCCCAAAATGGTCAATATGGATGACATTTTAACATTTAATCTTTTGACTGTAAATGACTGTTGGATGTGAATTATGACTTTGTCAACTAAAATAAGTGTGTTTAAAGTCATTTCTGTGCCTGAAACGGGTCAAAATTGAAGCTTTTGAGTAAGCAAAACTCTGTAAAAATGGCAATTTTGGTCACTGTGAGGGTTTAAAAAGTGGTTATTCAACATGAGGCACGATCCAATTGACATTTTGAATCATTTTTGGTACAGTCCAAAAAATCAATTTTCGGATGAAAAACGATGACTCCGGACATGTCGAACTATCCCAAAATGGTCAATATGGATGAAATTTTAACATTTAATCTTTTGACGCTAAATGACTGTTGGATGTGAATTATGACTTTGTCAACTAAAATAAGTGTGTTTAAAGTCATTTCTGTGCCTCAAAGGGGTCAAAATTAAAGCTTTTGAGTAAGCAAAACTCTGTAAAAATGGCAATTTTGGTCACTGTGAGGGTTTAAAAAGTGGTTATTCAACATGAGGCACGATCCAATTGAAATTTTGAATCATTTTTGGTACAGTCCAAAAAATCAATTTTCGGATGAAAAACCATGACTCCGGACATGTTGAACGATCCCAAAATGGTCAATATGGATGAAATTTTAACATTTAATCTTTTGACGCTAAATGACTGTTGGATGTGAATTATGACTTTATCAACTAAAATAAGTGTGTTTAAAGTCATTTCTGTGCCTCAAAGGGGTCAAAATTAAAGCTTTTGAGTAAGCAAAACTCTGTAAAAATGGCAATTTTGGTCACTGTGAGGGTTTAAAAAGTGGTTATTTAACATGAGGCACGATCCAATTGAAATTTTGAATCATTTTTGGTACAGTCCAAAAAATCAATTTTCGGATGAAAAACGATGACTCCGGACATGTCGAACGATCCCAAAAAGGTCAAAATGGATGAAATTTTAACATTTAATCTTTTGACTGTAAATGACTGTTGGATGTGAATTATGACTTTGTCAACTAAAATAAGTGTGTTGAAAGTCATTTCTGTGCCTGAAACGGGTCAAAATTGAAGCTTTTGAGTAAGCAAAACTCTGTAAAAATGGCAATTTTGGTCACTCTGAGGGTTTAAAAAGTGGTTATTCAACATGAGGCACGATCCAATTGACATTTTGAATCATTTTTGGTACAGTCCAAAAAATCAATTTTCGGATGAAAAACGATGACTCCGGACATGTCGAACGATCCCAAAATGGTAAATATGGATGAAATTTTAACATTTAATCTTTTGACTGTAAATGACTGTTGGATGAGAATTATGACTTTGTCAACTAAAATAAGTGTGTTTAAAGTCATTTCTGTGCCTGAAACGGGTCAAAATTGAAGCTTTTGAGTAAGCAAAACTCTGTAAAAATGGCAATTTTGGTCACTCTGAGGGTTTAAAAAGTGGTTATTCAACATGAGGCACGATCCAATTGACATTTTGAATCATTTTTGGTACAGTCCAAAAAATCTATTTTCGGATGAAAAACCATGACTCCGGACATGTTGAACGATCCAAAAATGGTCAATATGGATGAAATTTTAACATTTAATCTTTTGACGCTAAATGACTGTTGGATGTGAATTATGACTTTGTCAACTAAAATAAGTGTGTTTAAAGTCATTTCTGTGCCTCAAAGGGGTCAAAATTAAAGCTTTTGAGTAAGCAAAACTCTGTAAAAATGGCAATTTTGGTCACTGTGAGGGTTTAAAAAGTGGTTATTCAACATGAGGCACGATCCAATTGACATTTTGAATCATTTTTGGTACAGTCCAAAAAATCAATTTTCGAATGAAAAACGATGACTCCGGATATGTTGAACGATCCCAAAAAGGTCAAAATGGATGAAATTTTAACATTTAATCTTTTGACTGTAAATGACTGTTGGATGTGAATTATGACTTTGTCAACTAAAGTAAGTGTGTTTAAAGTCATTTCTGTGCCTGAAACGGGTCAAAATTGAAGCTTTTGAGTAAGCAAAACTCTGTAAAAATGGCAATTTTGGTCACTGTGAGGGTTTAAAAAGTGGTTATTCAACATGAGGCACGATCCAATTGACATTTTGAATCATTTTTGGTACAGTCCAAAAAATCAATTTTCGGATGAAAAACGATGACTCCGGACATGTCGAACTATCCCAAAATGGTCAATATGGATGAAATTTTAACATTTAATCTTTTGACTGTAAATGACTGTTGGATGTGAATTATGACTTTGTCAACTAAAATAAGTGTGTTTAAAGTCATTTCTGTGCCTGAAACGGGTCAAAATTGAAGCTTTTGAGTAAGCAAAACTCTGTAAAAATGGCAATTTTGGTCACTCTGAGGGTTTAAAAAGTGGTTATTCAACATGAGGCACGATCCAATTGACATTTTGAATCATTTTTGGTACAGTCCAAAAAATCAATTTTCGGATGAAAAACCATGACTCCGGACATGTCGAACGATCCCAAAAAGGTCAAAATGGATGAAATTTTAACATTTAATCTTTTGACTGTAAATGACTGTTGGATGTGAATTATGACTTTGTCAACTAAAATAAGTGTGTTTAAAGTCATTTCTGTGCCTGAAACGGGTCAAAATTGAAGCTTTTGAGTAAGCAAAACTCTGTAAAAATGGCAATTTTGGTCACTCTGAGGGTTTAAAAAGTGGTTATTCAACATGAGGCACGATCCAATTGACATTTTGAATCATTTTTGGTACAGTCCAAAAAATCAATTTTCGGATGAAAAACCATGACTCCGGACATGTTGAACGATCCCAAAATGGTCAATATGGATGAAATTTTAACATTTAATCTTTTGACGCTAAATGACTGTTGGATGTGAATTATGACTTTGTCAACTAAAATAAGTGTGTTTAAAGTCATTTCTGTGCCTCAAAGGGGTCAAAATTAAAGCTTTTGAGTAAGCAAAACTCTGTAAAAATGGCAATTTTGGTCACTGTGAGGGTTTAAAAAGTGGTTATTCAACATGAGGCACGATCCAATTGAAATTTTGAATCATTTTTGGTACAGTCCAAAAAATCAATTTTCGGATGAAAAACGATGACTCCGGACATGTCGAACGATCCCAAAAAGGTCAAAATGGATGAAATTTTAACATTTAATCTTTTGACTGTAAATGACTGTTGGATGTGAATTATGACTTTGTCAACTAAAATAAGTGTGTTTAAAGTCATTTCTGTGCCTGAAACGGGTCAAAATTGAAGCTTTTGAGTAAGCAAAACTCTGTAAAAATGGCAATTTTGGTCACTGTGAGGGTTTAAAAAGTGGTTATTCAACATGAGGCACGATCCAATTGACATTTTGAATCATTTTTGGTACAGTCCAAAAAATCAATTTTCAGATGAAAAACGATGACTCCGGACATGTCGAACTATCCCAAAATGGTCAATATGGATGAAATTTTAACATTTAATCTTTTGACTCTAAATGACTGTTGGATGTAAATTATGACTTTGTCAACTAAAATAAGTGTGTTTAAAGTCATTTCTGTGCCTCAAAGGGGTCAAAATTGAAGCTTTTGAGTAAGTAAAACTCTGTAAAAATGGCAATTTTGGTCACTGTGAGGGTTTAAAAAGTGGTTATTCATCATGAGGCACGATCCAATTGACATTTTGAATCATTTTTGGTACAGTCCAAAAAATCAATTTTCGGATGAAAAACGATGACTCCGGACATGTTGAACGATCCCAAAAAGGTCAAAATGGATGAAATTTTAACATTTAATCTTTTGACTGTAAATGACTGTTGGATGTGAATTATGACTTTGTCAACTAAAATAAGTGTGTTTAAAGTCATTTCTGTGCCTGAAACGGGTCAAAATTGAAGCTTTTGAGTAAGCAAAACTCTGTAAAAATGGCAATTTTGGTCACTCTGAGGGTTTAAAAAGTGGTTATTCAACATGAGGCACGATCCAATTGACATTTTGAATCATTTTTGGTACAGTCCAAAAAATCAATTTTCGGATGAAAAACCATGACTCCGGACATGTTGAACGATCCCAAAATGGTCAATATGGATGAAATTTTAACATTTAATCTTTTGAGGCTAAATGACTGTTGGATGTGAATTATGACTTTGTCAACTAAAATAAGTGTGTTTAAAGTCATTTCTGTGCCTCAAAGGGGTCAAAATTAAAGCTTTTGAGTAAGCAAACTCTGTAAAAATGGCAATTTTGGTCACTGTGAGGGTTTAAAAAGTGGTTATTCAACATGAGGCACGATCCAATTGAAATTTTGAATCATTTTTGGTACAGTCCAAAAAATCAATTTTCGGATGAAAAACGATGACTCCGGACATGTCGAACGATCCCAAAAAGGTCAAAATGGATGAAATTTTAACATTTAATCTTTTGACTGTAAATGACTGTTGGATGTGAATTATGACTTTGTCAACTAAAATAAGTGTGTTTAAAGTCATTTCTGTGCCTGAAACGGTTCAAAATTGAAGCTTTTGAGTAAGCAAAACTCTGTAAAAATGGCAATTTTGGTCACTGTGAGGGTTTAAAAAGTGGTTATTCAACATGAGGCACGATCCAATTGACATTTTGAATCATTTTTGGTACAGTCCAAAAAATCAATTTTCGGATGAAAAACGATGACTCCGGACATGTCGAACGATCCCAAAATGGTCAATATGGATGACATTTTAACATTTAATCTTTTGACTGTAAATGACTGTTGGATGTGAATTATGACTTTGTCAACTAAAATAAGTGTGTTTAAAGTCATTTCTGTGCCTGAAACGGGTCAAAATTGAAGCTTTTGAGTAAGCAAAACTCTGTAAAAATGGCAATTTTGGTCACTGTGAGGGTTTAAAAAGTGGTTATTCAACATGAGGCACGATCCAATTGACATTTTGAATCATTTTTGGTACAGTCCAAAAAATCAATTTTCGGATGAAAAACGATGACTCCGGACATGTCGAACTATCCCAAAATGGTCAATATGGATGAAATTTTAACATTTAATCTTTTGACTCTAAATGACTGTTGGATGTGAATTATGACTTTGTCAACTAAAATAAGTGTGTTTAAAGTCATTTCTGTGCCTGAAACGGGTCAAAATTGAAGCTTTTGAGTAAGCAAAACTCTGTAAAAATGGCAATTTTGGTCACTCTGAGGGTTTAAAAAGTGGTTATTCAACATGAGGCACGATCCAATTGACATTTTGAATCATTTTTGGTACAGTCCAAAAAATCAATTTTCGGATGAAAAACCATGACTCCGGACATGTTGAACGATCCCAAAATGGTCAATATGGATGAAATTTTAACATTTAATCTTTTGACGCTAAATGACTGTTGGATGTGAATTATGACTTTGTCAACTAAAATAAGTGTGTTTAAAGTCATTTCTGTGCCTCAAAGGGGTCAAAATTAAAGCTTTTGAGTAAGCAAAACTCTGTAAAAATGGCAATTTTGGTCACTGTGAGGGTTTAAAAAGTGGTTATTCAACATGAGGCACGATCCAATTGAAATTTTGAATCATTTTTGGTACAGTCCAAAAAATCAATTTTCGGATGAAAAACCATGACTCCGGACATGTTGAACGATCCCAAAATGGTCAATATGGATGAAATTTTAACATTTAATCTTTTGACGCTAAATGACTGTTGGATGTGAATTATGACTTTGTCAACTAAAATAAGTGTGTTTAAAGTCATTTCTGTGCCTCAAAGGGGTCAAAATTAAAGCTTTTGAGTAAGCAAAACTCTGTAAAAATGGCAATTTTGGTCACTGTGAGGGTTTAAAAAGTGGTTATTCAACATGAGGCACGATCCAATTGAAATTTTGAATCATTTTTGGTACAGTCCAAAAAATCAATTTTTGGATGAAAAACGATGACTCCGGACATGTCGAACGATCCCAAAAAGGTCAAAATGGATGAAATTTTAACATTTAATCTTTTGACTGTAAATGACTGTTGGATGTGAATTATGACTTTGTCAACTAAAATAAGTGTGTTTAAAGTCATTTCTGTGCCTGAAACGGGTCAAAATTGAAGCTTTTGAGTAAGCAAAACTGTAAAAATGGCAATTTTGGTCACTGTGAGGGTTTAAAAAGTGGTTATTCAACATGAGGCACGATCCAATTGACATTTTGAATCATTTTTGGTACAGTCCAAAAAATCAATTTTCAGATGAAAAACGATGACTCCGGACATGTCGAACTATCCCAAAATGGTCAATATGGATGAAATTTTAACATTTAATCTTTTGACTCTAAATGACTGTTGGATGTAAATTATGACTTTGTCAACTAAAATAAGTGTGTTTAAAGTCATTTCTGTGCCTCAAAGGGGTCAAAATTGAAGCTTTTGAGTAAGTAAAACTCTGTAAAAATGGCAATTTTGGTCACTGTGAGGGTTTAAAAAGTGGTTATTCATCATGAGGCACGATCCAATTGACATTTTGAATCATTTTTGGTACAGTCCAAAAAATCAATTTTCGGATGAAAAACGATGACTCCGGACATGTTGAACGATCCCAAAAAGGTCAAAATGGATGAAATTTTAACATTTAATCTTTTGACTGTAAATGACTGTTGGATGTGAATTATGACTTTGTCAACTAAAATAAGTGTGGTTAAAGTCATTTCTGTGCCTGAAACGGGTCCAAATTGAAGCTTTTGAGTAAGCAAAACTCTGTAAAAATGGCAATTTTGGTCACTGTGAGGGTTTAAAAAGTGGTTATTCAACATGAGGCACGATCCAATTGACATTTTGAATCATTTTTGGTACAGTCCAAAAAATCAATTTTCGGATGAAAAACGATGACTCCGGACATGTCGAACTATCCCAAAATGGTCAATATGGATGAAATTTTAACATTTAATCTTTTGACTCTAAATGACTGTTGGATGTGAATTATGACTTTGTCAACTAAAATAAGTGTGTTTAAAGTCATTTCTGTGCCTGAAACGGGTCAAAATTGAAGCTTTTGAGTAAGCAAAACTCTGTAAAAATGGCAATTTTGGTCACTCTGAGGGTTTAAAAAGTGGTTATTCAACATGAGGCACGATCCAATTGACATTTTGAATCATTTTTGGTACAGTCCAAAAAATCAATTTTCGGATGAAAAACCATGACTCCGGACATGTTGAACGATCCCAAAATGGTCAATATGGATGAAATTTTAACATTTAATCTTTTGACGCTAAATGACTGTTGGATGTGAATTATGACTTTGTCAACTAAAATAAGTGTGTTTAAAGTCATGTCTGTGCCTCAAAGGGGTCAAAATTAAAGCTTTTGAGTAAGCAAAACTCTGTAAAAATGGCAATTTTGGTCACTGTGAGGGTTTAAAAAGTGGTTATTCAACATGAGGCACGATCCAATTGAAATTTTGAATCATTTTTGGTACAGTCCAAAAAATCAATTTTCGGATGAAAAACCATGACTCCGGACATGTTGAACGATCCCAAAATGGTCAATATGGATGAAATTTTAACATTTAATCTTTTGACGCTAAATGACTGTTGGATGTGAATTATGACTTTGTCAACTAAAATAAGTGTGTTTAAAGTCATTTCTGTGCCTCAAAGGGGTCAAAATTAAAGCTTTTGAGTAAGCAAAACTCTGTAAAAATGGCAATTTTGGTCACTGTGAGGGTTTAAAAAGTGGTTATTCAACATGAGGCACGATCCAATTGAAATTTTGAATCATTTTTGGTACAGTCCAAAAAATCAATTTTCGGATGAAAAACGATGACTCCGGACATGTCGAACGATCCCAAAAAGGTCAAAATGGATGAAATTTTAACATTTAATCTTTTGACTGTAAATGACTGTTGGATGTGAATTATGACTTTGTCAACTAAAATAAGTGTGTTTAAAGTCATTTCTGTGCCTGAAACGGGTCAAAATTGAAGCTTTTGAGTAAGCAAAACTCTGTAAAAATGGCAATTTTGGTCACTGTGAGGGTTTAAAAAGTGGTTATTCAACATGAGGCACGATCCAATTGACATTTTGAATCATTTTTGGTACAGTCCAAAAAATCAATTTTCAGATGAAAAACGATGACTCCGGACATGTCGAACTATCCCAAAATGGTCAATATGGATGAAATTTTAACATTTAATCTTTTGACTCTAAATGACTGTTGGATGTAAATTATGACTTTGTCAACTAAAATAAGTGTGTTTAAAGTCATTTCTGTGCCTCAAAGGGGTCAAAATTGAAGCTTTTGAGTAAGTAAAACTCTGTAAAAATGGCAATTTTGGTCACTGTGAGGGTTTAAAAAGTGGTTATTCATCATGAGGCACGATCCAATTGACATTTTGAATCATTTTTGGTACAGTCCAAAAAATCAATTTTCGGATGAAAAACGATGACTCCGGACATGTTGAACGACCCCAAAAAGGTCAAAATGGATGAAATTTTAACATTTAATCTTTTGACTGTAAATGACTGTTGGATGTGAATTATGACTTTGTCAACTAAAATAAGTGTGGTTAAAGTCATTTCTGTGCCTGAAACGGGTCCAAATTGAAGCTTTTGAGTAAGCAAAACTCTGTAAAAATGGCAATTTTGGTCACTGTGAGGGTTTAAAAAGTGGTTATTCAACATGAGGCACGATCCAATTGACATTTTGAATCATTTTTGGTACAGTCCAAAAAATCAATTTTCAGATGAAAAACCATGACTCCGGACATGTCGAACTATCCCAAAATGGTCAATATGGATGAAATTTTAACATTTAATCTTTTGACTCTAAATGACTGTTGGATGTAAATTATGACTTTGTCAACTAAAATAAGTGTGTTTAAAGTCATTTCTGTGCCTCAAAGGGGTCAAAATTGAAGCTTTTGAGTAAGTAAAACTCTGTAAAAATGGCAATTTTGGTCACTGTGAGGGTTTAAAAAGTGGTTATTCATCATGAGGCATGATCCAATTGACATTTTGAATCATTTTTGGTACAGTCCAAAAAATCAATTTTCGGATGAAAAACGATGACTCCGGACATGTTGAACGATCCCAAAAAGGTCAAAATGGATGAAATTTTAACATTTAATCTTTTGACTGTAAATGACTGTTGGATGTGAATTATGACTTTGTCAACTAAAATAAGTGTGGTTAAAGTCATTTCTGTGCCTGAAACGGGTCAAAATTGAAGCTTTTGAGTAAGCAAAACTCTGTAAAAATGGCAATTTTGGTCACTGTGAGGGTTTAAAAAGTGGTTATTCAACATGAGGCACGATCCAATTGACATTTTGAATCATTTTTGGTACAGTCCAAAAAATCAATTTTCGGATGAAAAACCATGACTCCGGACATGTCGAACGATCCCAAAATGGTCAATATGGATGACATTTTAACATTTAATCTTTTGACTGTAAATGACTGTTGGATGTGAATTATGACTTTGTCAACTAAAATAAGTGTGTTTAAAGTCATTTCTGTGCCTGAAACGGGTCAAAATTGTAGCTTTTGAGTAAGCAAAACTCTGTAAAAATGGCAATTTTGGTCACTGTGAGGGTTTAAAAAGTGGTTATTCAACATGAGGCACGATCCAATTGACATTTTGAATCATTTTTGGTACAGTCCAAAAAATCAATTTTCGGATGAAAAACGATGACTCCGGACATGTCGAACTATCCCAAAATGGTCAATATGGATGAAATTTTAACATTTAATCTTTTGACTCTAAATGACTGTTGGATGTGAATTATGACTTTGTCAACTAAAATAAGTGTGTTTAAAGTCATTTCTGTGCCTCAAAGGGGTCAAAATTGAAGCTTTTGAGTAAGTAAAACTCTGTAAAAATGGCAATTTTGGTCACTGTGAGGGTTTAAAAAGTGGTTATTCATCATGAGGCACGATCCAATTGACATTTTGAATCATTTTTGGTACAGTCCAAAAAATCAATTTTCGGATGAAAAACGATGACTCCGGACATGTTGAACGATCCCAAAAAGGTCAAAATGGATGAAATTTTAACATTTAATCTTTTGACTCTAAATGACTGTTGGATGTGAATTATGACTTTGTCAACTAAAATAAGTGTGTTTAAAGTCATTTCTGTGCCTCAAAGGGGTCAAAATTGAAGCTTTTGAGTAAGTAAAACTCTGTAAAAATGGCAATTTTGGTCACTGTGAGGGTTTAAAAAGTGGTTATTCAACATGAGGCACGATCCAATTGAAATTTTGAATCATTTTTGGTACAGTCCAAAAAATCAATTTTCGGATGAAAAACGATGACTCCGGACATGTCGAACGACCCCAAAAAGGTCAAAATGGATGAAATTTTAACATTTAATCTTTTGACTGTAAATGACTGTTGGATGTGAATTATGACTTTGTCAACTAAAATAAGTGTGTTTAAAGTCATTTCTGTGCCTGAAACGGGTCAAAATTGAAGCTTTTGAGTAAGCAAAACTCTGTAAAAATGGCAATTTTGGTCACTCTGAGGGTTTAAAAAGTGGTTATTCAACATGAGGCACGATCCAATTGACATTTTGAATCATTTTTGGTACAGTCCAAAAAATCAATTTTCGTATGAAAAACGAAAACTCCGGACATGTCGAACGATCCCAAAAAGGTCAAAATGGATGAAATTTTAACATTTATTCTTTTGACTGTAACTGACTGTTGGATGTGAATTATGACTTTGTCAACTAAAATAAGTGTGTTTAAAGTCATTTCTGTGCCTGAAACGGGTCAAAATTGAAGCTTTCGAGTAAACAAAACTCTGTAAAAATGGCAATTTTGGTCACTCTGAGGGTTTAAAAAGTGGTTATTCAACATGAGGCACGATCCAATTGACATTTTGAATCATTTTTGGTACAGTCCAAAAAATCAATTTTCGGATGAAAAACGATGACTCCGGACATGTCGAACGATCCGAAAAAGGTCAAAATGGATGAAATTTTAACATTTAATCTTTTGACTGTAAATGACTTTTGGATGTGAATTATGACTTTGTCAACTAAAATAAGTGTGTTTAAAGTCATTTCTGTGCCTGAAACGGGTCAAAATTGAAGCTTTTGAGTAAGCAAAACTCTGTAAAAATGGCAATTTTGGTCACTGTGAGGGTTTAAAAAGTGGTTATTCAACATGAGGCACGATCCAATTGACATTTTGAATCATTTTTGGTACAGTCCAAAAAATCAATTTTCGGATGAAAAACGATGACTCCGGACATGTCGAACGATCCCAAAATGGTCAATATGGATTAAATTTTAACATTTAATCTTTTGACTGTAAATGACTGTTGGATGTGAATTATGACTTTGTCAACTAAAATAAGTGTGTTTAAAGTCATTTCTGTGCCTGAAACGGGTCAAAATTGAAGCTTTTGAGTAAGCAAAACTCTGTAAAAATGGCAATTTTGGTCACTCTGAGGGTTTAAAAAGTGGTTATTCAACATGAGGCACGATCCAATTGACATTTTGAATCATTTTTGGTACAGTCCAAAAAATCAATTTTCGGATGAAAAACGATGACTCCGGACATGTCGAACTATCCCAAAATGGTCAATATGGATGAAATTTTAACATTTAATCTTTTGACTCTAAATGACTGTTGGATGTGAATTATGACTTTGTCAACTAAAATAAGTGTGTTTAAAGTCATTTCTGTGCCTCAAAGGGGTCAAAATTGAAGCTTTTGAGTAAGTAAAACTCTGTAAAAATGGCAATTTTGGTCACTGTGAGGGTTTAAAAAGTGGTTATTCATCATGAGGCACGATCCAATTGACATTTTGAATCATTTTTGGTACAGTCCAAAAAATCAATTTTCGGATGAAAAACGATGACTCCGGACATGTCGAACTATCCCAAAATGGTCAATATGGATGAAATTTTAACATTTAATCTTTTGACTGTAAATGACTGTTGGATGTGAATTATGACTTTGTCAACTAAAATAAGTGTGTTTAAAGTCATTTCTGTGCCTGAAACGGGTCAAAATTGAAGCTTTTGAGTAAGCAAAACTCTGTAAAAATGGCAATTTTGGTCACTCTCAGGGTTTAAAAAGTGGTTATTCAACATGAGGCACGATCCAATTGACATTTTGAATCATTTTTGGTACAGTCCAAAAAATCAATTTTCGTATGAAAAACGATGACTCCGGACATGTCGAACGATCCCAAAAAGGTCAAAATGGATGAAATTTTAACATTTAATCTTTTGACTGTAACTGACTGTTGGATGTGAATTATGACTTTGTCAACTAAAATAAGTGTGTTTAAAGTCATTTCTGTGCCTGAAACGGGTCAAAATTGAAGCTTTTGAGTAAACAAAACTTTGTAAAAATGGCAATTTTGGTCACTCTGAGGGTTTAAAAAGTGGTTATTCAACATGAGGCACGATCCAATTGACATTTTGAATCATTTTTGGTACAGTCCAAAAAATCAATTTTCGAATGAAAAACGATGACTCCGGACATGTTGAACGATCCCAAAAAGGTCAAAATGGATGAAATTTTAACATTTAATCTTTTGACTGTAAATGACTGTTGGATGTGAATTATGATTTTGTCAACTAAAATAAGTGTGTTTAAAGTCATTTCTGTGCCTGAAACGGGTCAAAATTGAAGCTTTTGAGTAAGCAAAACTCTGTAAAAATGGCAATTTTGGTCACTGTGAGGGTTTAAAAAGTGGTTATTCAACATGAGGCACGATCCAATTGACATTTTGAATCATTTTTGGTACAGTCCAAAAAATCAATTTTCGGATGAAAAACGATGACTCCGGACATGTCGAACGATCCCAAAATGGTCAATATGGATGAAATTTTAACATTTAATCTTTTGACTGTAAATGACTGTTGGATGTGAATTATGACTTTGTCAACTAAAATAAGTGTGTTTAAAGTCATTTCTGTGCCTGAAACGGGTCAAAATTGAAGCTTTTGAGTAAGCAAAACTCTGTAAAAATGGCAATTTTGGTCACTCTGAGGGTTTAAAAAGTGGTTATTCAACATGAGGCACGATCCAATTGACATTTTGAATCATTTTTGGTACAGTCCAAAAAATCAATTTTCGGATGAAAAACTATGACTCCGGACATGTCGAACGATCCCAAAATGGTCAATATGGATGAAATTTTAACATTTAATCTTTTGACTGTAAATGACTGTTGGATGTGAATTATGACTTTGTCAACTAAAATAAGTGTGTTTAAAGTCATTTCTGTGCCTGAAACGGGTCAAAATTGAAGCTTTTGAGTAAGCAAAACTCTGTAAAAATGGCAATTTTGGTCACTCTGAGGGTTTAAAAAGTGGTTATTCAACATGAGGCACGATCCAATTGACATTTTGAATCATTTTTGGTACAGTCCAAAAAATCAATTTTCGAATGAAAAACGATGACTCCGGACATGTCGAACGATCCCAAAAAGGTCAAAATGGATGAAATTTAAACATTTAATCTTTTGACTGTAAATGACTGTTGGATGTGAATTATGAATTTGTCAACTAAAATAAGTGTGTTTAAAGTCATTTCTGTGCCTGAAACGGGTCAAAATTGAAGCTTTTGAGTAAGCAAAACTCTGTAAAAATGGCAATTTTGGTCACTGTGAGGGTTTAAAAAGTGGTTATTCACCATGAGGCACGATCCAATTGACATTTTGAATCATTTTTGGTACAGTCCAAAAAATCAATTTTCGGATGAAAAACGATGACTCCGGACATGTCGAACGATCCCAAAATGGTCAATATGGATGAAATTTTAACATTTAATCTTTTGACTGTAAATGACTGTTGGATGTGAATTATGACTTTGTCAACTAAAATAAGTGTGTTTAAAGTCAATTCTGTGCCTGAAACGGGTCAAAATTGAAGCTTTTGAGTAAGCAAAACTCTGTAAAAATGGCAATTTTGGTCACTCTGAGGGTTTAAAAAGTGGTTATTCAACATGAGGCACGATCCAATTGACATTTTGAATCATTTTTGGTACAGTTCAAAAAATCAATTTTCGGATGAAAAACGATGACTCCGGACATGTCGAACGATCCCAAAATGGTCAATATGGATGAAATTTTAACATTAAATCTTTTGACTGTAAATGACTGTTGGATGTGAATTATGACTTTGTCAACTAAAATAAGTGTGTTTAAAGTCATTTCTGTGCCTGAAACGGGTCAAAATTGAAGCTTTTGAGTAAGCAAAACTCTGTAAAAATGGCAATTTTGGTCACTCTGAGGGTTTAAAAAGTGGTTATTCAACATGAGGCACGATCCAATTGACATTTTGAATCATTTTTGGTACAGTCCAAAAAATCAATTTTCGAATGAAAAACGATGACTCCGGACATGTTGAACGATCCCAAAAAGGTCAAAATGGATGAAATTTTAACATTTAATCTTTTGACTGTAAATGACTGTTGGATGTGAATTATGACTTTGTCAACTAAAATAAGTGTGTTTAAAGTCATTTCTGTGCCTGAAACGGGTAAAAATTGAAGCTTTTGAGTAAGCAAAACTCTGTAAAAATGGCAATTTTGGTCACTGTGAGGGTTTAAAAAGTGGTTATTCAACATGAGGCACGATCCAATTGACATTTTGAATCATTTTTGGTACAGTCCAAAAAATCAATTTTCGGATGAAAAACGATGGCTCCGGACATGTCGAACTATCCCAAAATGGTCAATATGGATGAAATTTTAACATTTAATCTTTTGACTGTAAATGACTGTTGGATGTGAATTATGACTTTGTCAACTAAAATAAGTGTGTTTAAAGTAATTTCTGTGCCTGAAACGGGTCAAAATTGAAGCTTTTGAGTAAGCAAAACTCTGTAAAAATGGCAATTTTGGTCACTCTGAGGGTTTAAAAAGTGGTTATTCAACATGAGGCACGATCCAATTGACATTTTGAATCATTTTTGGTACAGTCCAAAAAATCAATTTTCGGATGAAAAACGATGACTCCGGACATGTCGAACGATCCCAAAATGGTCAATATGGATGAAATTTTAACATTTAATCTTTTGACTGTAAATGACTGTTGGATGTGAATTATGACTTTGTCAACTAAAATAAGTGTGTTTAAAGTCATTTCTGTGCCTGAAACAGGTCAAAATTGAAGCTTTTGAGTAAGCAAAACTCTGTAAAAATGGCAATTTTGGTCACTGTGAGGGTTTAAAAAGTGGTTATTCAACATGAGGCACGATCCAATTGACATTTTGAATCATTTTTAGTACAGTCCAAAAAATCAATTTTCGGATGAAAAACGATGACTCCGGACATGTCGAACTATCCCAAAATGGTCAATATGGATGAAATTTTAACATTTAATCTTTTGACTGTAAATGACTGTTGGATGTGAATTATGACTTTGTCAACTAAAATAAGTGTGTTTAAAGTCATTTCTGTGCCTGAAACGGGTCAAAATTGAAGCTTTTGAGTAAGCAAAACTCTGTAAAAATGGCAATTTTGGTCACTCTGAGGGTTTAAAAAGTGGTTATTCAACATGAGGCACGATCCAATTGACATTTTGAATCATTTTTGGTACAGTCCAAAAAATCAATTTTCGGATGAAAAACGATGACTCCGGACATGTCGAACGATCCCAAAATGGTCAATATGGATGAAATTTTAACATTTAATCTTTTGACTGTAAATGACTGTTGGATGTGAATTATGACTTTGTCAACTAAAATAAGTGTGTTTAAAGTCATTTCTGTGCCTGAAACGGGTCAAAATTGAAGCTTTTGAGTAAGCAAAACTCTGTAAAAATGGCAATTTTGGTCACTCTGAGGGTTTAAAAAGTGGTTATTCAACATGAGGCACGATCCAATTGACATTTTGAATCATTTTTGGTACAGTCCAAAAAATCAATTTTCAAATGAAAAACGATGACTCCGGACATGTCGAACGATCCCAAAAAGGTCAAAATGGATGAAATTTTAACATTTAATCTTTTGACTGTAAATGACTGTTGGATGTGAATTATGACTTTGTCAACTAAAATAAGTGTGTTTAAAGTCATTTCTGTGCCTGAAACGGGTCAAAATTGAAGCTTTTGAGTAAGCAAAACTTTGTAAAAATGGCAATTTTGGTCACTGTGAGGGTTTAAAAAGTGGTTATTCAACATGAGGCACGATCCAATTGACATTTTGAATCATTTTTGGTACAGTCCAAAAAATCAATTTTTGGATGAAAAACGATGACTCCGGACATGTCGAACTATCCCAAAATGGTCAATATGGATGAAATTTTAACATTTAATCTTTTGACTGTAAATGACTGTTGGATGTGAATTATGACTTTGTCAACTAAAATAAGTGTGTTTAAAGTCAATTCTGTGCCTGAAACGGGTCAAAATTGAAGCTTTTGAGTAAGCAAAACTCTGTAAAAATGGCAATTTTGGTCACTCTGAGGGTTTAAAAAGTAGTTATTCAACATGAGGCACGATCCAATTGACATTTTGAATCATTTTTGGTACAGTCCAAAAAATCAATTTTCGGATGAAAAACGATGACTCCGGACATGTCGAACGATCCCAAAATGGTCAATATGGATGAAATTTTAACATTTAATCTTTTGACTGTAAATGACTGTTGGATGTGAATTATGACTTTGTCAACTAAAATAAGTGTGTTTAAAGTCATTTCTGTGCCTGAAACGGGTCAAAATTGAAGCTTTTGAGTAAACAAAACTTTGTAAAAATGGCAATTTTGGTCACTCTGAGGGTTTAAAAAGTGGTTATTCAACATGAGGCACGATCCAATTGACATTTTGAATCATTTTTGGTACAGTCCAAAAAATCAATTTTCGGATGAAAAACTATGACTCCGGACATGTCGAACGATCCCAAAATGGTCAATATGGATGAAATTTTAACATTTAATCTTTTGACTGTAAATGACTGTTGGATGTGAATTATGACTTTGTCAACTAAAATAAGTGTGTTTAAAGTCATTTCTGTGCCTGAAATGGGTCAAAATTGAAGCTTTTGAGTAAGCAAAACTCTGTAAAAATGGCAATTTTGGTCACTCTGAGGGTTTAAAAAGTGGTTATTCAACATGAGGCACGATCCAATTGACATTTTGAATCATTTTTGGTACAGTCCAAAAAATCAATTTTCGAATGAAAAACGATGACTCCGGACATGTTGAACGATCCCAAAAAGGTCAAAATGGATGAAATTTTAACATTTAATCTTTTGACTGTAAATGACTGTTGGATGTGAATTATGACTTTGTCAACTAAAATAAGTGTGTTTAAAGTCATTTCTGTGCCTGAAACGGGTCAAAATTGAAGCTTTTGAGTAAGCAAAACTCTGTAAAAATGGCAATTTTGGTCACTATGAGGGTTTAAAAAGTGGTTATTCAACATGAGGCACGATCCAATTGACTTTTTGAATCATTTTTGGTACAGTCCAAAAAATCAATTTTCGGATGAAAAACGATGACTCCGGACATGTCGAACTATCCCAAAATGGTCAATATGGATGAAATTTTAACATTTAATCTTTTGACTGTAAATGACTGTTGGATGTGAATTATGACTTTGTCAACTAAAATAAGTGTGTTTAAAGTAATTTCTGTGCCTGAAACGGGTCAAAATTGAAGCTTTTGAGTAAGCAAAACTCTGTAAAAATGGCAATTTTGGTCACTCTGAGGGTTTAAAAAGTGGTTATTCAACATGAGGCATGATCCAATTGACATTTTGAATCGTTTTTGGTACAGTCCAAAAAATCAATTTTCGGATGAAAAACGATGACTCCGGACATGTTGAACGATCCCAAAATGGTCAATATGGATGAAATTTTAACATTTAATCTTTTGACTGTAAATGACTGTTGGATGTGAATTATGACTTTGTCAACTAAAATAAGTGTGTTTAAAGTCATTTCTGTGCCTGAAACGGGTCAAAATGGAAGCTTTTGAGTAAGCAAAACTCTGTAAAAATGGCAATTTTGGTCACTCTGAGGGTTTAAAAAGTGGTTATTCAACATGAGGCACGATCCAATTGACATTTTGAATCATTTTTGGTACAGTCCAAAAAATCAATTTTCGGATGAAAAACTATGACTCCGGACATGTCGAACGATCCCAAAATGGTCAATATGGATGAAATTTTAACATTTAATCTTTTGACTGTAAATGACTATTGGATGTGAATTATGACTTTGTCAACTAAAATAAGTGTGTTTAAAGTCATTTCTGTGCCTGAAACGGGTCAAAATTGAAGCTTTTGAGTAAGCAAAACTCTGTAAAAATGGCAATTTTGGTCACTCTGAGGGTTTAAAAAGTGGTTATTCAACATGAGGCACGATCCAATTGACATTTTGAATCATTTTTGGTACAGTCCAAAAAATCAATTTTCGGAATGAAAAACGATGACTCCGGACATGTTGAACGATCCCAAAAAGGTCAAAATGGATGAAATTTTAACATTTAATCTTTTGACTGTAAATGACTGTTGGATGTGAATTATGACTTTGTCAACTAAAATAAGTGTGTTTAAAGTCATTTCTGTGCCTGAAACGGGTCAAAATTGAAGCTTTTGAGTAAGCAAAACTCTGTAAAAATGGCAATTTTGGTCACTGTGAGGGTTTAAAAAGTGGTTATTCAACATGAGGCACGATCCAATTGACATTTTGAATCATTTTTGGTACAGTCCAAAAAATCAATTTTCGGATGAAAAACGATGACTCCGGACATGTCGAACTATCCCAAAATGGTCAATATGGATGAAATTTTAACATTTATTCTTTTGACTGTAAATGACTGTTGGATGTGAATTATGACTTTGTCAACTAAAATAAGTGTGTTTAAAGTAATTTCTGTGCCTGAAACGGGTCAAAATTGAAGCTTTTGAGTAAGCAAAACTCTGTAAAAATGGCAATTTTGGTCACTCTGAGGGTTTAAAAAGTGGTTATTCAACATGAGGCACGATCCAATTGACATTTTGAATCTTTTTTGGTACAGTCCAAAAAATCAATTTTCGAATGAAAAACGATGACTCCGGACATGTTGAACGATCCCAAAAAGGTCAAAATGGATGAAGTTTTAACATTTAATCTTTTGACTGTAAATGACTGTTGGATGTGAATTATGACTTTGTCAACTAAAATAAGTGTGTTTAAAGTCATTTCTGTGCCTGAAACGGGTCAAAATTGAAGCTTTTGAGTAAGCAAAACTCTGTAAAAATGGCAATTTTGGTCACTGTGAGGGTTTAAAAAGTGGTTATTCAACATGAGGCACGATCCAATTGACATTTTGAATCATTTTTGGTACAGTCCAAAAAATCAATTTTCGGATGAAAAACGATGACTCCGGACATGTCGAACTATCCCAAAATGGTCAATATGGATGAAATTTTAACATTTAATCTTTTGACTGTAAATGACTGTTGGATGTGAATTATGACTTTGTCAACTAAAATAAGTGTGTTTAAAGTAATTTCTGTGCCTGAAACGGGTAAAAATTGAAGCTTTTGAGTAAGCAAAACTCTGTAAAAATGGCAATTTTGGTCACTGTGAGGGTTTAAAAAGTGGTTATTCAACATGAGGCACGATCCAATTGACATTTTGAATCATTTTTGGTACAGTCCAAAAAATCAATTTTCGGATGAAAAACGATGACTCCGGACATGTCGAACTATCCCAAAATGGTCAATATGGATGAAATTTTAACATTTAATCTTTTGACTGTAAATGACTGTTGGATGTGAATTATGACTTTGTCAACTAAAATAAGTGTGTTTAAAGTAATTTCTGTGCCTGAAACGGGTCAAAATTGAAGCTTTTGAGTAAGCAAAACTCTGTAAAAATGGCAATTTTGGTCACTGTGAGGGTTTAAAAAGTGGTTATTTAACATGAGGCACGATCCAATTGAAATTTTGAATCATTTTTGGTACAGTCCAAAAAATCAATTTTCGGATGAAAAACGATGACTCCGGACATGTCGAACGATCCCAAAAAGGTCAAAATGGATGAAATTTTAACATTTAATCTTTTGACTGTAAATGACTGTTGGATGTGAATTATGACTTTGTCAACTAAAATAAGTGTGTTGAAAGTCATTTCTGTGCCTGAAACGGGTCAAAATTGAAGCTTTTGAGTAAGCAAAACTCTGTAAAAATGGCAATTTTGGTCACTCTGAGGGTTTAAAAAGTGGTTATTCAACATGAGGCACGATCCAATTGACATTTTGAATCATTTTTGGTACAGTCCAAAAAATCAATTTTCGGATGAAAAACGATGACTCCGGACATGTCGAACGATCCCAAAATGGTAAATATGGATGAAATTTTAACATTTAATCTTTTGACTGTAAATGACTGTTGGATGAGAATTATGACTTTGTCAACTAAAATAAGTGTGTTTAAAGTCATTTCTGTGCCTGAAACGGGTCAAAATTGAAGCTTTTGAGTAAGCAAAACTCTGTAAAAATGGCAATTTTGGTCACTCTGAGGGTTTAAAAAGTGGTTATTCAACATGAGGCACGATCCAATTGACATTTTGAATCATTTTTGGTACAGTCCAAAAAATCTATTTTCGGATGAAAAACCATGACTCCGGACATGTTGAACGATCCAAAAATGGTCAATATGGATGAAATTTTAACATTTAATCTTTTGACGCTAAATGACTGTTGGATGTGAATTATGACTTTGTCAACTAAAATAAGTGTGTTTAAAGTCATTTCTGTGCCTCAAAGGGGTCAAAATTAAAGCTTTTGAGTAAGCAAAACTCTGTAAAAATGGCAATTTTGGTCACTGTGAGGGTTTAAAAAGTGGTTATTCAACATGAGGCACGATCCAATTGACATTTTGAATCATTTTTGGTACAGTCCAAAAAATCAATTTTCGAATGAAAAACGATGACTCCGGATATGTTGAACGATCCCAAAAAGGTCAAAATGGATGAAATTTTAACATTTAATCTTTTGACTGTAAATGACTGTTGGATGTGAATTATGACTTTGTCAACTAAAGTAAGTGTGTTTAAAGTCATTTCTGTGCCTGAAACGGGTCAAAATTGAAGCTTTTGAGTAAGCAAAACTCTGTAAAAATGGCAATTTTGGTCACTGTGAGGGTTTAAAAAGTGGTTATTCAACATGAGGCACGATCCAATTGACATTTTGAATCATTTTTGGTACAGTCCAAAAAATCAATTTTCGGATGAAAAACGATGACTCCGGACATGTCGAACTATCCCAAAATGGTCAATATGGATGAAATTTTAACATTTAATCTTTTGACTGTAAATGACTGTTGGATGTGAATTATGACTTTGTCAACTAAAATAAGTGTGTTTAAAGTCATTTCTGTGCCTGAAACGGGTCAAAATTGAAGCTTTTGAGTAAGCAAAACTCTGTAAAAATGGCAATTTTGGTCACTCTGAGGGTTTAAAAAGTGGTTATTCAACATGAGGCACGATCCAATTGACATTTTGAATCATTTTTGGTACAGTCCAAAAAATCAATTTTCGGATGAAAAACCATGACTCCGGACATGTCGAACGATCCCAAAAAGGTCAAAATGGATGAAATTTTAACATTTAATCTTTTGACTGTAAATGACTGTTGGATGTGAATTATGACTTTGTCAACTAAAATAAGTGTGTTTAAAGTCATTTCTGTGCCTGAAACGGGTCAAAATTGAAGCTTTTGAGTAAGCAAAACTCTGTAAAAATGGCAATTTTGGTCACTCTGAGGGTTTAAAAAGTGGTTATTCAACATGAGGCACGATCCAATTGACATTTTGAATCATTTTTGGTACAGTCCAAAAAATCAATTTTCGGATGAAAAACCATGACTCCGGACATGTTGAACGATCCCAAAATGGTCAATATGGATGAAATTTTAACATTTAATCTTTTGACGCTAAATGACTGTTGGATGTGAATTATGACTTTGTCAACTAAAATAAGTGTGTTTAAAGTCATTTCTGTGCCTCAAAGGGGTCAAAATTAAAGCTTTTGAGTAAGCAAAACTCTGTAAAAATGGCAATTTTGGTCACTGTGAGGGTTTAAAAAGTGGTTATTCAACATGAGGCACGATCCAATTGAAATTTTGAATCATTTTTGGTACAGTCCAAAAAATCAATTTTCGGATGAAAAACGATGACTCCGGACATGTCGAACGATCCCAAAAAGGTCAAAATGGATGAAATTTTAACATTTAATCTTTTGACTGTAAATGACTGTTGGATGTGAATTATGACTTTGTCAACTAAAATAAGTGTGTTTAAAGTCATTTCTGTGCCTGAAACGGGTCAAAATTGAAGCTTTTGAGTAAGCAAAACTCTGTAAAAATGGCAATTTTGGTCACTGTGAGGGTTTAAAAAGTGGTTATTCAACATGAGGCACGATCCAATTGACATTTTGAATCATTTTTGGTACAGTCCAAAAAATCAATTTTCAGATGAAAAACGATGACTCCGGACATGTCGAACTATCCCAAAATGGTCAATATGGATGAAATTTTAACATTTAATCTTTTGACTCTAAATGACTGTTGGATGTAAATTATGACTTTGTCAACTAAAATAAGTGTGTTTAAAGTCATTTCTGTGCCTCAAAGGGGTCAAAATTGAAGCTTTTGAGTAAGTAAAACTCTGTAAAAATGGCAATTTTGGTCACTGTGAGGGTTTAAAAAGTGGTTATTCATCATGAGGCACGATCCAATTGACATTTTGAATCATTTTTGGTACAGTCCAAAAAATCAATTTTCGGATGAAAAACGATGACTCCGGACATGTTGAACGATCCCAAAAAGGTCAAAATGGATGAAATTTTAACATTTAATCTTTTGACTGTAAATGACTGTTGGATGTGAATTATGACTTTGTCAACTAAAATAAGTGTGTTTAAAGTCATTTCTGTGCCTGAAACGGGTCAAAATTGAAGCTTTTGAGTAAGCAAAACTCTGTAAAAATGGCAATTTTGGTCACTCTGAGGGTTTAAAAAGTGGTTATTCAACATGAGGCACGATCCAATTGACATTTTGAATCATTTTTGGTACAGTCCAAAAAATCAATTTTCGGATGAAAAACCATGACTCCGGACATGTTGAACGATCCCAAAATGGTCAATATGGATGAAATTTTAACATTTAATCTTTTGAGGCTAAATGACTGTTGGATGTGAATTATGACTTTGTCAACTAAAATAAGTGTGTTTAAAGTCATTTCTGTGCCTCAAAGGGGTCAAAATTAAAGCTTTTGAGTAAGCAAACTCTGTAAAAATGGCAATTTTGGTCACTGTGAGGGTTTAAAAAGTGGTTATTCAACATGAGGCACGATCCAATTGAAATTTTGAATCATTTTTGGTACAGTCCAAAAAATCAATTTTCGGATGAAAAACGATGACTCCGGACATGTCGAACGATCCCAAAAAGGTCAAAATGGATGAAATTTTAACATTTAATCTTTTGACTGTAAATGACTGTTGGATGTGAATTATGACTTTGTCAACTAAAATAAGTGTGTTTAAAGTCATTTCTGTGCCTGAAACGGTTCAAAATTGAAGCTTTTGAGTAAGCAAAACTCTGTAAAAATGGCAATTTTGGTCACTGTGAGGGTTTAAAAAGTGGTTATTCAACATGAGGCACGATCCAATTGACATTTTGAATCATTTTTGGTACAGTCCAAAAAATCAATTTTCGGATGAAAAACGATGACTCCGGACATGTCGAACGATCCCAAAATGGTCAATATGGATGACATTTTAACATTTAATCTTTTGACTGTAAATGACTGTTGGATGTGAATTATGACTTTGTCAACTAAAATAAGTGTGTTTAAAGTCATTTCTGTGCCTGAAACGGGTCAAAATTGAAGCTTTTGAGTAAGCAAAACTCTGTAAAAATGGCAATTTTGGTCACTGTGAGGGTTTAAAAAGTGGTTATTCAACATGAGGCACGATCCAATTGACATTTTGAATCATTTTTGGTACAGTCCAAAAAATCAATTTTCGGATGAAAAACGATGACTCCGGACATGTCGAACTATCCCAAAATGGTCAATATGGATGAAATTTTAACATTTAATCTTTTGACTCTAAATGACTGTTGGATGTGAATTATGACTTTGTCAACTAAAATAAGTGTGTTTAAAGTCATTTCTGTGCCTGAAACGGGTCAAAATTGAAGCTTTTGAGTAAGCAAAACTCTGTAAAAATGGCAATTTTGGTCACTCTGAGGGTTTAAAAAGTGGTTATTCAACATGAGGCACGATCCAATTGACATTTTGGATCATTTTTGGTACAGTCCAAAAAATCAATTTTCGGATGAAAAACCATGACTCCGGACATGTTGAACGATCCCAAAATGGTCAATATGGATGAAATTTTAACATTTAATCTTTTGACGCTAAATGACTGTTGGATGTGAATTATGACTTTGTCAACTAAAATAAGTGTGTTTAAAGTCATTTCTGTGCCTCAAAGGGGTCAAAATTAAAGCTTTTGAGTAAGCAAAACTCTGTAAAAATGGCAATTTTGGTCACTGTGAGGGTTTAAAAAGTGGTTATTCAACATGAGGCACGATCCAATTGAAATTTTGAATCATTTTTGGTACAGTCCAAAAAATCAATTTTCGGATGAAAAACCATGACTCCGGACATGTTGAACGATCCCAAAATGGTCAATATGGATGAAATTTTAACATTTAATCTTTTGACGCTAAATGACTGTTGGATGTGAATTATGACTTTGTCAACTAAAATAAGTGTGTTTAAAGTCATTTCTGTGCCTCAAAGGGGTCAAAATTAAAGCTTTTGAGTAAGCAAAACTCTGTAAAAATGGCAATTTTGGTCACTGTGAGGGTTTAAAAAGTGGTTATTCAACATGAGGCACGATCCAATTGAAATTTTGAATCATTTTTGGTACAGTCCAAAAAATCAATTTTTGGATGAAAAACGATGACTCCGGACATGTCGAACGATCCCAAAAAGGTCAAAATGGATGAAATTTTAACATTTAATCTTTTGACTGTAAATGACTGTTGGATGTGAATTATGACTTTGTCAACTAAAATAAGTGTGTTTAAAGTCATTTCTGTGCCTGAAACGGGTCAAAATTGAAGCTTTTGAGTAAGCAAAACTCTGTAAAAATGGCAATTTTGGTCACTGTGAGGGTTTAAAAAGTGGTTATTCAACATGAGGCACGATCCAATTGACATTTTGAATCATTTTTGGTACAGTCCAAAAAATCAATTTTCAGATGAAAAACGATGACTCCGGACATGTCGAACTATCCCAAAATGGTCAATATGGATGAAATTTTAACATTTAATCTTTTGACTCTAAATGACTGTTGGATGTAAATTATGACTTTGTCAACTAAAATAAGTGTGTTTAAAGTCATTTCTGTGCCTCAAAGGGGTCAAAATTGAAGCTTTTGAGTAAGTAAAACTCTGTAAAAATGGCAATTTTGGTCACTGTGAGGGTTTAAAAAGTGGTTATTCATCATGAGGCACGATCCAATTGACATTTTGAATCATTTTTGGTACAGTCCAAAAAATCAATTTTCGGATGAAAAACGATGACTCCGGACATGTTGAACGATCCCAAAAAGGTCAAAATGGATGAAATTTTAACATTTAATCTTTTGACTGTAAATGACTGTTGGATGTGAATTATGACTTTGTCAACTAAAATAAGTGTGGTTAAAGTCATTTCTGTGCCTGAAACGGGTCCAAATTGAAGCTTTTGAGTAAGCAAAACTCTGTAAAAATGGCAATTTTGGTCACTGTGAGGGTTTAAAAAGTGGTTATTCAACATGAGGCACGATCCAATTGACATTTTGAATCATTTTTGGTACAGTCCAAAAAATCAATTTTCGGATGAAAAACGATGACTCCGGACATGTCGAACTATCCCAAAATGGTCAATATGGATGAAATTTTAACATTTAATCTTTTGACTCTAAATGACTGTTGGATGTGAATTATGACTTTGTCAACTAAAATAAGTGTGTTTAAAGTCATTTCTGTGCCTGAAACGGGTCAAAATTGAAGCTTTTGAGTAAGCAAAACTCTGTAAAAATGGCAATTTTGGTCACTCTGAGGGTTTAAAAAGTGGTTATTCAACATGAGGCACGATCCAATTGACATTTTGAATCATTTTTGGTACAGTCCAAAAAATCAATTTTCGGATGAAAAACCATGACTCCGGACATGTTGAACGATCCCAAAATGGTCAATATGGATGAAATTTTAACATTTAATCTTTTGACGCTAAATGACTGTTGGATGTGAATTATGACTTTGTCAACTAAAATAAGTGTGTTTAAAGTCATGTCTGTGCCTCAAAGGGGTCAAAATTAAAGCTTTTGAGTAAGCAAAACTCTGTAAAAATGGCAATTTTGGTCACTGTGAGGGTTTAAAAAGTGGTTATTCAACATGAGGCACGATCCAATTGAAATTTTGAATCATTTTTGGTACAGTCCAAAAAATCAATTTTCGGATGAAAAACCATGACTCCGGACATGTTGAACGATCCCAAAATGGTCAATATGGATGAAATTTTAACATTTAATCTTTTGACGCTAAATGACTGTTGGATGTGAATTATGACTTTGTCAACTAAAATAAGTGTGTTTAAAGTCATTTCTGTGCCTCAAAGGGGTCAAAATTAAAGCTTTTGAGTAAGCAAAACTCTGTAAAAATGGCAATTTTGGTCACTGTGAGGGTTTAAAAAGTGGTTATTCAACATGAGGCACGATCCAATTGAAATTTTGAATCATTTTTGGTACAGTCCAAAAAATCAATTTTCGGATGAAAAACGATGACTCCGGACATGTCGAACGATCCCAAAAAGGTCAAAATGGATGAAATTTTAACATTTAATCTTTTGACTGTAAATGACTGTTGGATGTGAATTATGACTTTGTCAACTAAAATAAGTGTGTTTAAAGTCATTTCTGTGCCTGAAACGGGTCAAAATTGAAGCTTTTGAGTAAGCAAAACTCTGTAAAAATGGCAATTTTGGTCACTGTGAGGGTTTAAAAAGTGGTTATTCAACATGAGGCACGATCCAATTGACATTTTGAATCATTTTTGGTACAGTCCAAAAAATCAATTTTCAGATGAAAAACGATGACTCCGGACATGTCGAACTATCCCAAAATGGTCAATATGGATGAAATTTTAACATTTAATCTTTTGACTCTAAATGACTGTTGGATGTAAATTATGACTTTGTCAACTAAAATAAGTGTGTTTAAAGTCATTTCTGTGCCTCAAAGGGGTCAAAATTGAAGCTTTTGAGTAAGTAAAACTCTGTAAAAATGGCAATTTTGGTCACTGTGAGGGTTTAAAAAGTGGTTATTCATCATGAGGCACGATCCAATTGACATTTTGAATCATTTTTGGTACAGTCCAAAAAATCAATTTTCGGATGAAAAACGATGACTCCGGACATGTTGAACGACCCCAAAAAGGTCAAAATGGATGAAATTTTAACATTTAATCTTTTGACTGTAAATGACTGTTGGATGTGAATTATGACTTTGTCAACTAAAATAAGTGTGGTTAAAGTCATTTCTGTGCCTGAAACGGGTCCAAATTGAAGCTTTTGAGTAAGCAAAACTCTGTAAAAATGGCAATTTTGGTCACTGTGAGGGTTTAAAAAGTGGTTATTCAACATGAGGCACGATCCAATTGACATTTTGAATCATTTTTGGTACAGTCCAAAAAATCAATTTTCAGATGAAAAACCATGACTCCGGACATGTCGAACTATCCCAAAATGGTCAATATGGATGAAATTTTAACATTTAATCTTTTGACTCTAAATGACTGTTGGATGTAAATTATGACTTTGTCAACTAAAATAAGTGTGTTTAAAGTCATTTCTGTGCCTCAAAGGGGTCAAAATTGAAGCTTTTGAGTAAGTAAAACTCTGTAAAAATGGCAATTTTGGTCACTGTGAGGGTTTAAAAAGTGGTTATTCATCATGAGGCATGATCCAATTGACATTTTGAATCATTTTTGGTACAGTCCAAAAAATCAATTTTCGGATGAAAAACGATGACTCCGGACATGTTGAACGATCCCAAAAAGGTCAAAATGGATGAAATTTTAACATTTAATCTTTTGACTGTAAATGACTGTTGGATGTGAATTATGACTTTGTCAACTAAAATAAGTGTGGTTAAAGTCATTTCTGTGCCTGAAACGGGTCAAAATTGAAGCTTTTGAGTAAGCAAAACTCTGTAAAAATGGCAATTTTGGTCACTGTGAGGGTTTAAAAAGTGGTTATTCAACATGAGGCACGATCCAATTGACATTTTGAATCATTTTTGGTACAGTCCAAAAAATCAATTTTCGGATGAAAAACCATGACTCCGGACATGTCGAACGATCCCAAAATGGTCAATATGGATGACATTTTAACATTTAATCTTTTGACTGTAAATGACTGTTGGATGTGAATTATGACTTTGTCAACTAAAATAAGTGTGTTTAAAGTCATTTCTGTGCCTGAAACGGGTCAAAATTGTAGCTTTTGAGTAAGCAAAACTCTGTAAAAATGGCAATTTTGGTCACTGTGAGGGTTTAAAAAGTGGTTATTCAACATGAGGCACGATCCAATTGACATTTTGAATCATTTTTGGTACAGTCCAAAAAATCAATTTTCGGATGAAAAACGATGACTCCGGACATGTCGAACTATCCCAAAATGGTCAATATGGATGAAATTTTAACATTTAATCTTTTGACTCTAAATGACTGTTGGATGTGAATTATGACTTTGTCAACTAAAATAAGTGTGTTTAAAGTCATTTCTGTGCCTCAAAGGGGTCAAAATTGAAGCTTTTGAGTAAGTAAAACTCTGTAAAAATGGCAATTTTGGTCACTGTGAGGGTTTAAAAAGTGGTTATTCATCATGAGGCACGATCCAATTGACATTTTGAATCATTTTTGGTACAGTCCAAAAAATCAATTTTCGGATGAAAAACGATGACTCCGGACATGTTGAACGATCCCAAAAAGGTCAAAATGGATGAAATTTTAACATTTAATCTTTTGACTCTAAATGACTGTTGGATGTGAATTATGACTTTGTCAACTAAAATAAGTGTGTTTAAAGTCATTTCTGTGCCTCAAAGGGGTCAAAATTGAAGCTTTTGAGTAAGTAAAACTCTGTAAAAATGGCAATTTTGGTCACTGTGAGGGTTTAAAAAGTGGTTATTCAACATGAGGCACGATCCAATTGAAATTTTGAATCATTTTTGGTACAGTCCAAAAAATCAATTTTCGGATGAAAAACGATGACTCCGGACATGTCGAACGACCCCAAAAAGGTCAAAATGGATGAAATTTTAACATTTAATCTTTTGACTGTAAATGACTGTTGGATGTGAATTATGACTTTGTCAACTAAAATAAGTGTGTTTAAAGTCATTTCTGTGCCTGAAACGGGTCAAAATTGAAGCTTTTGAGTAAGCAAAACTCTGTAAAAATGGCAATTTTGGTCACTCTGAGGGTTTAAAAAGTGGTTATTCAACATGAGGCACGATCCAATTGACATTTTGAATCATTTTTGGTACAGTCCAAAAAATCAATTTTCGTATGAAAAACGAAAACTCCGGACATGTCGAACGATCCCAAAAAGGTCAAAATGGATGAAATTTTAACATTTATTCTTTTGACTGTAACTGAATGTTGGATGTGAATTATGACTTTGTCAACTAAAATAAGTGTGTTTAAAGTCATTTCTGTGCCTGAAACGGGTCAAAATTGAAGCTTTTGAGTAAACAAAACTCTGTAAAAATGGCAATTTTGGTCACTCTGAGGGTTTAAAAAGTGGTTATTCAACATGAGGCACGATCCAATTGACATTTTGAATCATTTTTGGTACAGTCCAAAAAATCAATTTTCGGATGAAAAACGATGACTCCGGACATGTCGAACGATCCGAAAAAGGTCAAAATGGATGAAATTTTAACATTTAATCTTTTGACTGTAAATGACTTTTGGATGTGAATTATGACTTTGTCAACTAAAATAAGTGTGTTTAAAGTCATTTCTGTGCCTGAAACGGGTCAAAATTGAAGCTTTTGAGTAAGCAAAACTCTGTAAAAATGGCAATTTTGGTCACTGTGAGGGTTTAAAAAGTGGTTATTCAACATGAGGCACGATCCAATTGACATTTTGAATCATTTTTGGTACAGTCCAAAAAATCAATTTTCGGATGAAAAACGATGACTCCGGACATGTCGAACGATCCCAAAATGGTCAATATGGATTAAATTTTAACATTTAATCTTTTGACTGTAAATGACTGTTGGATGTGAATTATGACTTTGTCAACTAAAATAAGTGTGTTTAAAGTCATTTCTGTGCCTGAAACGGGTCAAAATTGAAGCTTTTGAGTAAGCAAAACTCTGTAAAAATGGCAATTTTGGTCACTCTGAGGGTTTAAAAAGTGGTTATTCAACATGAGGCACGATCCAATTGACATTTTGAATCATTTTTGGTACAGTCCAAAAAATCAATTTTCGGATGAAAAACGATGACTCCGGACATGTCGAACTATCCCAAAATGGTCAATATGGATGAAATTTTAACATTTAATCTTTTGACTCTAAATGACTGTTGGATGTGAATTATGACTTTGTCAACTAAAATAAGTGTGTTTAAAGTCATTTCTGTGCCTCAAAGGGGTCAAAATTGAAGCTTTTGAGTAAGTAAAACTCTGTAAAAATGGCAATTTTGGTCACTGTGAGGGTTTAAAAAGTGGTTATTCATCATGAGGCACGATCCAATTGACATTTTGAATCATTTTTGGTACAGTCCAAAAAATCAATTTTCGGATGAAAAACGATGACTCCGGACATGTCGAACTATCCCAAAATGGTCAATATGGATGAAATTTTAACATTTAATCTTTTGACTGTAAATGACTGTTGGATGTGAATTATGACTTTGTCAACTAAAATAAGTGTGTTTAAAGTCATTTCTGTGCCTGAAACGGGTCAAAATTGAAGCTTTTGAGTAAGCAAAACTCTGTAAAAATGGCAATTTTGGTCACTCTCAGGGTTTAAAAAGTGGTTATTCAACATGAGGCACGATCCAATTGACATTTTGAATCATTTTTGGTACAGTCCAAAAAATCAATTTTCGTATGAAAAACGATGACTCCGGACATGTCGAACGATCCCAAAAAGGTCAAAATGGATGAAATTTTAACATTTAATCTTTTGACTGTAACTGACTGTTGGATGTGAATTATGACTTTGTCAACTAAAATAAGTGTGTTTAAAGTCATTTCTGTGCCTGAAACGGGTCAAAATTGAAGCTTTTGAGTAAACAAAACTTTGTAAAAATGGCAATTTTGGTCACTCTGAGGGTTTAAAAAGTGGTTATTCAACATGAGGCACGATCCAATTGACATTTTGAATCATTTTTGGTACAGTCCAAAAAATCAATTTTCGGATGAAAAACTATGACTCCGGACATGTCGAACGATCCCAAAATGGTCAATATGGATGAAATTTTAACATTTAATCTTTTGACTGTAAATGACTGTTGGATGTGAATTATGACTTTGTCAACTAAAATAAGTGTGTTTAAAGTCATTTCTGTGCCTGAAACGGGTCAAAATTGAAGCTTTTGAGTAAGCAAAACTCTGTAAAAATGGCAATTTTGGTCACTCTGAGGGTTTAAAAAGTGGTTATTCAACATGAGGCACGATCCAATTGACATTTTGAATCATTTTTGGTACAGTCCAAAAAATCAATTTTCGAATGAAAAACGATGACTCCGGACATGTTGAACGATCCCAAAAAGGTCAAAATGGATGAAATTTTAACATTTAATCTTTTGACTGTAAATGACTGTTGGATGTGAATTATGATTTTGTCAACTAAAATAAGTGTGTTTAAAGTCATTTCTGTGCCTGAAACGGGTCAAAATTGAAGCTTTTGAGTAAGCAAAACTCTGTAAAAATGGCAATTTTGGTCACTGTGAGGGTTTAAAAAGTGGTTATTCAACATGAGGCACGATCCAATTGACATTTTGAATCATTTTTGGTACAGTCCAAAAAATCAATTTTCGGATGAAAAACGATGACTCCGGACATGTCGAACGATCCCAAAATGGTCAATATGGATGAAATTTTAACATTTAATCTTTTGACTGTAAATGACTGTTGGATGTGAATTATGACTTTGTCAACTAAAATAAGTGTGTTTAAAGTCATTTCTGTGCCTGAAACGGGTCAAAATTGAAGCTTTTGAGTAAGCAAAACTCTGTAAAAATGGCAATTTTGGTCACTCTGAGGGTTTAAAAAGTGGTTATTCAACATGAGGCACGATCCAATTGACATTTTGAATCATTTTTGGTACAGTCCAAAAAATCAATTTTCGGATGAAAAACTATGACTCCGGACATGTCGAACGATCCCAAAATGGTCAATATGGATGAAATTTTAACATTTAATCTTTTGACTGTAAATGACTGTTGGATGTGAATTATGACTTTGTCAACTAAAATAAGTGTGTTTAAAGTCATTTCTGTGCCTGAAACGGGTCAAAATTGAAGCTTTTGAGTAAGCAAAACTCTGTAAAAATGGCAATTTTGGTCACTCTGAGGGTTTAAAAAGTGGTTATTCAACATGAGGCACGATCCAATTGACATTTTGAATCATTTTTGGTACAGTCCAAAAAATCAATTTTCGAATGAAAAACGATGACTCCGGACATGTCGAACGATCCCAAAAAGGTCAAAATGGATGAAATTTAAACATTTAATCTTTTGACTGTAAATGACTGTTGGATGTGAATTATGAATTTGTCAACTAAAATAAGTGTGTTTAAAGTCATTTCTGTGCCTGAAACGGGTCAAAATTGAAGCTTTTGAGTAAGCAAAACTCTGTAAAAATGGCAATTTTGGTCACTGTGAGGGTTTAAAAAGTGGTTATTCACCATGAGGCACGATCCAATTGACATTTTGAATCATTTTTGGTACAGTCCAAAAAATCAATTTTCGGATGAAAAACGATGACTCCGGACATGTCGAACGATCCCAAAATGGTCAATATGGATGAAATTTTAACATTTAATCTTTTGACTGTAAATGACTGTTGGATGTGAATTATGACTTTGTCAACTAAAATAAGTGTGTTTAAAGTCAATTCTGTGCCTGAAACGGGTCAAAATTGAAGCTTTTGATTAAGCAAAACTCTGTAAAAATGGCAATTTTGGTCACTCTGAGGGTTTAAAAAGTGGTTATTCAACATGAGGCACGATCCAATTGACATTTTGAATCATTTTTGGTACAGTTCAAAAAATCAATTTTCGGATGAAAAACGATGACTCCGGACATGTCGAACGATCCCAAAATGGTCAATATGGATGAAATTTTAACATTAAATCTTTTGACTGTAAATGACTGTTGGATGTGAATTATGACTTTGTCAACTAAAATAAGTGTGTTTAAAGTCATTTCTGTGCCTGAAACGGGTCAAAATTGAAGCTTTTGAGTAAGCAAAACTCTGTAAAAATGGCAATTTTGGTCACTCTGAGGGTTTAAAAAGTGGTTATTCAACATGAGGCACGATCCAATTGACATTTTGAATCATTTTTGGTACAGTCCAAAAAATCAATTTTCGAATGAAAAACGATGACTCCGGACATGTTGAACGATCCCAAAAAGGTCAAAATGGATGAAATTTTAACATTTAATCTTTTGACTGTAAATGACTGTTGGATGTGAATTATGACTTTGTCAACTAAAATAAGTGTGTTTAAAGTCATTTCTGTGCCTGAAACGGGTAAAAATTGAAGCTTTTGAGTAAGCAAAACTCTGTAAAAATGGCAATTTTGGTCACTGTGAGGGTTTAAAAAGTGGTTATTCAACATGAGGCACGATCCAATTGACATTTTGAATCATTTTTGGTACAGTCCAAAAAATCAATTTTCGGATGAAAAACGATGGCTCCGGACATGTCGAACTATCCCAAAATGGTCAATATGGATGAAATTTTAACATTTAATCTTTTGACTGTAAATGACTGTTGGATGTGAATTATGACTTTGTCAACTAAAATAAGTGTGTTTAAAGTAATTTCTGTGCCTGAAACGGGTCAAAATTGAAGCTTTTGAGTAAGCAAAACTCTGTAAAAATGGCAATTTTGGTCACTCTGAGGGTTTAAAAAGTGGTTATTCAACATGAGGCACGATCCAATTGACATTTTGAATCATTTTTGGTACAGTCCAAAAAATCAATTTTCGGATGAAAAACGATGACTCCGGACATGTCGAACGATCCCAAAATGGTCAATATGGATGAAATTTTAACATTTAATCTTTTGACTGTAAATGACTGTTGGATGTGAATTATGACTTTGTCAACTAAAATAAGTGTGTTTAAAGTCATTTCTGTGCCTGAAACAGGTCAAAATTGAAGCTTTTGAGTAAGCAAAACTCTGTAAAAATGGCAATTTTGGTCACTGTGAGGGTTTAAAAAGTGGTTATTCAACATGAGGCACGATCCAATTGACATTTTGAATCATTTTTAGTACAGTCCAAAAAATCAATTTTCGGATGAAAAACGATGACTCCGGACATGTCGAACTATCCCAAAATGGTCAATATGGATGAAATTTTAACATTTAATCTTTTGACTGTAAATGACTGTTGGATGTGAATTATGACTTTGTCAACTAAAATAAGTGTGTTTAAAGTCATTTCTGTGCCTGAAACGGGTCAAAATTGAAGCTTTTGAGTAAGCAAAACTCTGTAAAAATGGCAATTTTGGTCACTCTGAGGGTTTAAAAAGTGGTTATTCAACATGAGGCACGATCCAATTGACATTTTGAATCATTTTTGGTACAGTCCAAAAAATCAATTTTCGGATGAAAAACGATGACTCCGGACATGTCGAACGATCCCAAAATGGTCAATATGGATGAAATTTTAACATTTAATCTTTTGACTGTAAATGACTGTTGGATGTGAATTATGACTTTGTCAACTAAAATAAGTGTGTTTAAAGTCATTTCTGTGCCTGAAACGGGTCAAAATTGAAGCTTTTGAGTAAGCAAAACTCTGTAAAAATGGCAATTTTGGTCACTCTGAGGGTTTAAAAAGTGGTTATTCAACATGAGGCACGATCCAATTGACATTTTGAATCATTTTTGGTACAGTCCAAAAAATCAATTTTCAAATGAAAAACGATGACTCCGGACATGTCGAACGATCCCAAAAAGGTCAAAATGGATGAAATTTTAACATTTAATCTTTTGACTGTAAATGACTGTTGGATGTGAATTATGACTTTGTCAACTAAAATAAGTGTGTTTAAAGTCATTTCTGTGCCTGAAACGGGTCAAAATTGAAGCTTTTGAGTAAGCAAAACTTTGTAAAAATGGCAATTTTGGTCACTGTGAGGGTTTAAAAAGTGGTTATTCAACATGAGGCACGATCCAATTGACATTTTGAATCATTTTTGGTACAGTCCAAAAAATCAATTTTTGGATGAAAAACGATGACTCCGGACATGTCGAACTATCCCAAAATGGTCAATATGGATGAAATTTTAACATTTAATCTTTTGACTGTAAATGACTGTTGGATGTGAATTATGACTTTGTCAACTAAAATAAGTGTGTTTAAAGTCAATTCTGTGCCTGAAACGGGTCAAAATTGAAGCTTTTGAGTAAGCAAAACTCTGTAAAAATGGCAATTTTGGTCACTCTGAGGGTTTAAAAAGTAGTTATTCAACATGAGGCACGATCCAATTGACATTTTGAATCATTTTTGGTACAGTCCAAAAAATCAATTTTCGGATGAAAAACGATGACTCCGGACATGTCGAACGATCCCAAAATGGTCAATATGGATGAAATTTTAACATTTAATCTTTTGACTGTAAATGACTGTTGGATGTGAATTATGACTTTGTCAACTAAAATAAGTGTGTTTAAAGTCATTTCTGTGCCTGAAACGGGTCAAAATTGAAGCTTTTGAGTAAACAAAACTTTGTAAAAATGGCAATTTTGGTCACTCTGAGGGTTTAAAAAGTGGTTATTCAACATGAGGCACGATCCAATTGACATTTTGAATCATTTTTGGTACAGTCCAAAAAATCAATTTTCGGATGAAAAACTATGACTCCGGACATGTCGAACGATCCCAAAATGGTCAATATGGATGAAATTTTAACATTTAATCTTTTGACTGTAAATGACTGTTGGATGTGAATTATGACTTTGTCAACTAAAATAAGTGTGTTTAAAGTCATTTCTGTGCCTGAAATGGGTCAAAATTGAAGCTTTTGAGTAAGCAAAACTCTGTAAAAATGGCAATTTTGGTCACTCTGAGGGTTTAAAAAGTGGTTATTCAACATGAGGCACGATCCAATTGACATTTTGAATCATTTTTGGTACAGTCCAAAAAATCAATTTTCGAATGAAAAACGATGACTCCGGACATGTTGAACGATCCCAAAAAGGTCAAAATGGATGAAATTTTAACATTTAATCTTTTGACTGTAAATGACTGTTGGATGTGAATTATGACTTTGTCAACTAAAATAAGTGTGTTTAAAGTCATTTCTGTGCCTGAAACGGGTCAAAATTGAAGCTTTTGAGTAAGCAAAACTCTGTAAAAATGGCAATTTTGGTCACTATGAGGGTTTAAAAAGTGGTTATTCAACATGAGGCACGATCCAATTGACTTTTTGAATCATTTTTGGTACAGTCCAAAAAATCAATTTTCGGATGAAAAACGATGACTCCGGACATGTCGAACTATCCCAAAATGGTCAATATGGATGAAATTTTAACATTTAATCTTTTGACTGTAAATGACTGTTGGATGTGAATTATGACTTTGTCAACTAAAATAAGTGTGTTTAAAGTAATTTCTGTGCCTGAAACGGGTCAAAATTGAAGCTTTTGAGTAAGCAAAACTCTGTAAAAATGGCAATTTTGGTCACTCTGAGGGTTTAAAAAGTGGTTATTCAACATGAGGCATGATCCAATTGACATTTTGAATCGTTTTTGGTACAGTCCAAAAAATCAATTTTCGGATGAAAAACGATGACTCCGGACATGTTGAACGATCCCAAAATGGTCAATATGGATGAAATTTTAACATTTAATCTTTTGACTGTAAATGACTGTTGGATGTGAATTATGACTTTGTCAACTAAAATAAGTGTGTTTAAAGTCATTTCTGTGCCTGAAACGGGTCAAAATGGAAGCTTTTGAGTAAGCAAAACTCTGTAAAAATGGCAATTTTGGTCACTCTGAGGGTTTAAAAAGTGGTTATTCAACATGAGGCACGATCCAATTGACATTTTGAATCATTTTTGGTACAGTCCAAAAAATCAATTTTCGGATGAAAAACTATGACTCCGGACATGTCGAACGATCCCAAAATGGTCAATATGGATGAAATTTTAACATTTAATCTTTTGACTGTAAATGACTATTGGATGTGAATTATGACTTTGTCAACTAAAATAAGTGTGTTTAAAGTCATTTCTGTGCCTGAAACGGGTCAAAATTGAAGCTTTTGAGTAAGCAAAACTCTGTAAAAATGGCAATTTTGGTCACTCTGAGGGTTTAAAAAGTGGTTATTCAACATGAGGCACGATCCAATTGACATTTTGAATCATTTTTGGTACAGTCCAAAAAATCAATTTTCGGAATGAAAAACGATGACTCCGGACATGTTGAACGATCCCAAAAAGGTCAAAATGGATGAAATTTTAACATTTAATCTTTTGACTGTAAATGACTGTTGGATGTGAATTATGACTTTGTCAACTAAAATAAGTGTGTTTAAAGTCATTTCTGTGCCTGAAACGGGTCAAAATTGAAGCTTTTGAGTAAGCAAAACTCTGTAAAAATGGCAATTTTGGTCACTGTGAGGGTTTAAAAAGTGGTTATTCAACATGAGGCACGATCCAATTGACATTTTGAATCATTTTTGGTACAGTCCAAAAAATCAATTTTCAAATGAAAAACGATGACTCCGGACATGTCGAACGATCCCAAAAAGGTCAAAATGGATGAAATTTTAACATTTAATCTTTTGACTGTAAATGACTGTTGGATGTGAATTATGACTTTGTCAACTAAAATAAGTGTGTTTAAAGTCATTTCTGTGCCTGAAACGGGTCAAAATTGAAGCTTTTGAGTAAGCAAAACTTTGTAAAAATGGCAATTTTGGTCACTGTGAGGGTTTAAAAAGTGGTTATTCAACATGAGGCACGATCCAATTGACATTTTGAATCATTTTTGGTACAGTCCAAAAAATCAATTTTTGGATGAAAAACGATGACTCCGGACATGTCGAACTATCCCAAAATGGTCAATATGGATGAAATTTTAACATTTAATCTTTTGACTGTAAATGACTGTTGGATGTGAATTATGACTTTGTCAACTAAAATAAGTGTGTTTAAAGTCAATTCTGTGCCTGAAACGGGTCAAAATTGAAGCTTTTGAGTAAGCAAAACTCTGTAAAAATGGCAATTTTGGTCACTCTGAGGGTTTAAAAAGTAGTTATTCAACATGAGGCACGATCCAATTGACATTTTGAATCATTTTTGGTACAGTCCAAAAAATCAATTTTCGGATGAAAAACGATGACTCCGGACATGTCGAACGATCCCAAAATGGTCAATATGGATGAAATTTTAACATTTAATCTTTTGACTGTAAATGACTGTTGGATGTGAATTATGACTTTGTCAACTAAAATAAGTGTGTTTAAAGTCATTTCTGTGCCTGAAACGGGTCAAAATTGAAGCTTTTGAGTAAACAAAACTTTGTAAAAATGGCAATTTTGGTCACTCTGAGGGTTTAAAAAGTGGTTATTCAACATGAGGCACGATCCAATTGACATTTTGAATCATTTTTGGTACAGTCCAAAAAATCAATTTTCGGATGAAAAACTATGACTCCGGACATGTCGAACGATCCCAAAATGGTCAATATGGATGAAATTTTAACATTTAATCTTTTGACTGTAAATGACTGTTGGATGTGAATTATGACTTTGTCAACTAAAATAAGTGTGTTTAAAGTCATTTCTGTGCCTGAAATGGGTCAAAATTGAAGCTTTTGAGTAAGCAAAACTCTGTAAAAATGGCAATTTTGGTCACTCTGAGGGTTTAAAAAGTGGTTATTCAACATGAGGCACGATCCAATTGACATTTTGAATCATTTTTGGTACAGTCCAAAAAATCAATTTTCAGATGAAAACGATGACTCCGGACATGTCGAACTATCCCAAAAATGGTCAATATGGATGAAATTTTAACATTTAATCTTTTGACTCTAAATGACTGTTGGATGTAAATTATGACTTTGTCAACTAAAATAAGTGTGTTTAAAGTCATTTCTGTGCCTCAAAGGGGTCAAAATTGAAGCTTTTGAGTAAGTAAAACTCTGTAAAAATGGCAATTTTGGTCACTGTGAGGGTTTAAAAAGTGGTTATTCATCATGAGGCACGATCCAATTGACATTTTGAATCATTTTTGGTACAGTCCAAAAAATCAATTTTCGGATGAAAAACGATGACTCCGGACATGTTGAACGACCCCAAAAAGGTCAAAATGGATGAAATTTTAACATTTAATCTTTTGACTGTAAATGACTGTTGGATGTGAATTATGACTTTGTCAACTAAAATAAGTGTGGTTAAAAGTCATTTCTGTGCCTGAAACGGGTCCAAATTGAAGCTTTTGAGTAAGCAAAACTCTGTAAAAATGGCAATTTTGGTCACTGTGAGGGTTTAAAAAGTGGTTATTCAACATGAGGCACGATCCAATTGACATTTTGAATCATTTTTGGTACAGTCCAAAAAATCAATTTTCAGATGAAAAACCATGACTCCGGACATGTCGAACTATCCCAAAATGGTCAATATGGATGAAATTTTAACATTTAATCTTCTTGACTCTAAATGACTGTTGGATGTAAATTATGGACTTCAACTAAAATAAGTGTGTTTAAAGTCATTTCTGTGCCTCAAAGGGGTCAAAATTGAAGCTTTTGAGTAAGTAAAACTCTGTAAAAATGGCAATTTTGGTCACTGTGAGGGTTTAAAAAGTGGTTATTCATCATGAGGCATGATCCAATTGACATTTTGAATCATTTTTGGTACAGTCCAAAAAATCAATTTTCGGATGAAAAACGATGACTCCGGACATGTTGAACGATCCCAAAAAGGTCAAAATGGATGAAATTTTAACATTTAATCTTTTGACTGTAAATGACTGTTGGATGTGAATTATGACTTTGTCAACTAAAATAAGTGTGGTTAAAGTCATTTCTGTGCCTGAAACGGGTCAAAATTGAAGCTTTTGAGTAAGCAAAACTCTGTAAAAATGGCAATTTTGGTCACTGTGAGGGTTTAAAAAGTGGTTATTCAACATGAGGCACGATCCAATTGACATTTTGAATCATTTTTGGTACAGTCCAAAAAATCAATTTTCGGATGAAAAACCATGACTCCGGACATGTCGAACGATCCCAAAATGGTCAATATGGATGACATTTTAACATTTAATCTTTTGACTGTAAATGACTGTTGGATGTGAATTATGACTTTGTCAACTAAAATAAGTGTGTTTAAAGTCATTTCTGTGCCTGAAACGGGTCAAAATTGTAGCTTTTGAGTAAGCAAAACTCTGTAAAAATGGCAATTTTGGTCACTGTGAGGGTTTAAAAAGTGGTTATTCAACATGAGGCACGATCCAATTGACATTTTGAATCATTTTTGGTACAGTCCAAAAAATCAATTTTCGGATGAAAAACGATGACTCCGGACATGTCGAACTATCCCAAAATGGTCAATATGGATGAAATTTTAACATTTAATCTTTTGACTCTAAATGACTGTTGGATGTGAATTATGACTTTGTCAACTAAAATAAGTGTGTTTAAAGTCATTTCTGTGCCTCAAAGGGGTCAAAATTGAAGCTTTTGAGTAAGTAAAACTCTGTAAAAATGGCAATTTTGGTCACTGTGAGGGTTTAAAAAGTGGTTATTCATCATGAGGCACGATCCAATTGACATTTTGAATCATTTTTGGTACAGTCCAAAAAATCAATTTTCGGATGAAAAACGATGACTCCGGACATGTTGAACGATCCCAAAAAGGTCAAAATGGATGAAATTTTAACATTTAATCTTTTGACTCTAAATGACTGTTGGATGTGAATTATGACTTTGTCAACTAAAATAAGTGTGTTTAAAGTCATTTCTGTGCCTCAAAGGGGTCAAAATTGAAGCTTTTGAGTAAGTAAAACTCTGTAAAAATGGCAATTTTGGTCACTGTGAGGGTTTAAAAAGTGGTTATTCAACATGAGGCACGATCCAATTGAAATTTTGAATCATTTTTGGTACAGTCCAAAAAATCAATTTTCGGATGAAAAACGATGACTCCGGACATGTCGAACGACCCCAAAAAGGTCAAAATGGATGAAATTTTAACATTTAATCTTTTGACTGTAAATGACTGTTGGATGTGAATTATGACTTTGTCAACTAAAATAAGTGTGTTTAAAGTCATTTCTGTGCCTGAAACGGGTCAAAATTGAAGCTTTTGAGTAAGCAAAACTCTGTAAAAATGGCAATTTTGGTCACTCTGAGGGTTTAAAAAGTGGTTATTCAACATGAGGCACGATCCAATTGACATTTTGAATCATTTTTGGTACAGTCCAAAAAATCAATTTTCGTATGAAAAACGAAAACTCCGGACATGTCGAACGATCCCAAAAAGGTCAAAATGGATGAAATTTTAACATTTATTCTTTTGACTGTAACTGAATGTTGGATGTGAATTATGACTTTGTCAACTAAAATAAGTGTGTTTAAAGTCATTTCTGTGCCTGAAACGGGTCAAAATTGAAGCTTTTGAGTAAACAAAACTCTGTAAAAATGGCAATTTTGGTCACTCTGAGGGTTTAAAAAGTGGTTATTCAACATGAGGCACGATCCAATTGACATTTTGAATCATTTTTGGTACAGTCCAAAAAATCAATTTTCGGATGAAAAACGATGACTCCGGACATGTCGAACGATCCGAAAAAGGTCAAAATGGATGAAATTTTAACATTTAATCTTTTGACTGTAAATGACTTTTGGATGTGAATTATGACTTTGTCAACTAAAATAAGTGTGTTTAAAGTCATTTCTGTGCCTGAAACGGGTCAAAATTGAAGCTTTTGAGTAAGCAAAACTCTGTAAAAATGGCAATTTTGGTCACTGTGAGGGTTTAAAAAGTGGTTATTCAACATGAGGCACGATCCAATTGACATTTTGAATCATTTTTGGTACAGTCCAAAAAATCAATTTTCGGATGAAAAACGATGACTCCGGACATGTCGAACGATCCCAAAATGGTCAATATGGATTAAATTTTAACATTTAATCTTTTGACTGTAAATGACTGTTGGATGTGAATTATGACTTTGTCAACTAAAATAAGTGTGTTTAAAGTCATTTCTGTGCCTGAAACGGGTCAAAATTGAAGCTTTTGAGTAAGCAAAACTCTGTAAAAATGGCAATTTTGGTCACTCTGAGGGTTTAAAAAGTGGTTATTCAACATGAGGCACGATCCAATTGACATTTTGAATCATTTTTGGTACAGTCCAAAAAATCAATTTTCGGATGAAAAACGATGACTCCGGACATGTCGAACTATCCCAAAATGGTCAATATGGATGAAATTTTAACATTTAATCTTTTGACTCTAAATGACTGTTGGATGTGAATTATGACTTTGTCAACTAAAATAAGTGTGTTTAAAGTCATTTCTGTGCCTCAAAGGGGTCAAAATTGAAGCTTTTGAGTAAGTAAAACTCTGTAAAAATGGCAATTTTGGTCACTGTGAGGGTTTAAAAAGTGGTTATTCATCATGAGGCACGATCCAATTGACATTTTGAATCATTTTTGGTACAGTCCAAAAAATCAATTTTCGGATGAAAAACGATGACTCCGGACATGTCGAACTATCCCAAAATGGTCAATATGGATGAAATTTTAACATTTAATCTTTTGACTGTAAATGACTGTTGGATGTGAATTATGACTTTGTCAACTAAAATAAGTGTGTTTAAAGTCATTTCTGTGCCTGAAACGGGTCAAAATTGAAGCTTTTGAGTAAGCAAAACTCTGTAAAAATGGCAATTTTGGTCACTCTCAGGGTTTAAAAAGTGGTTATTCAACATGAGGCACGATCCAATTGACATTTTGAATCATTTTTGGTACAGTCCAAAAAATCAATTTTCGTATGAAAAACGATGACTCCGGACATGTCGAACGATCCCAAAAAGGTCAAAATGGATGAAATTTTAACATTTAATCTTTTGACTGTAACTGACTGTTGGATGTGAATTATGACTTTGTCAACTAAAATAAGTGTGTTTAAAGTCATTTCTGTGCCTGAAACGGGTCAAAATTGAAGCTTTTGAGTAAACAAAACTTTGTAAAAATGGCAATTTTGGTCACTCTGAGGGTTTAAAAAGTGGTTATTCAACATGAGGCACGATCCAATTGACATTTTGAATCATTTTTGGTACAGTCCAAAAAATCAATTTTCGGATGAAAAACTATGACTCCGGACATGTCGAACGATCCCAAAATGGTCAATATGGATGAAATTTTAACATTTAATCTTTTGACTGTAAATGACTGTTGGATGTGAATTATGACTTTGTCAACTAAAATAAGTGTGTTTAAAGTCATTTCTGTGCCTGAAACGGGTCAAAATTGAAGCTTTTGAGTAAGCAAAACTCTGTAAAAATGGCAATTTTGGTCACTCTGAGGGTTTAAAAAGTGGTTATTCAACATGAGGCACGATCCAATTGACATTTTGAATCATTTTTGGTACAGTCCAAAAAATCAATTTTCGAATGAAAAACGATGACTCCGGACATGTTGAACGATCCCAAAAAGGTCAAAATGGATGAAATTTTAACATTTAATCTTTTGACTGTAAATGACTGTTGGATGTGAATTATGATTTTGTCAACTAAAATAAGTGTGTTTAAAGTCATTTCTGTGCCTGAAACGGGTCAAAATTGAAGCTTTTGAGTAAGCAAAACTCTGTAAAAATGGCAATTTTGGTCACTGTGAGGGTTTAAAAAGTGGTTATTCAACATGAGGCACGATCCAATTGACATTTTGAATCATTTTTGGTACAGTCCAAAAAATCAATTTTCGGATGAAAAACGATGACTCCGGACATGTCGAACGATCCCAAAATGGTCAATATGGATGAAATTTTAACATTTAATCTTTTGACTGTAAATGACTGTTGGATGTGAATTATGACTTTGTCAACTAAAATAAGTGTGTTTAAAGTCATTTCTGTGCCTGAAACGGGTCAAAATTGAAGCTTTTGAGTAAGCAAAACTCTGTAAAAATGGCAATTTTGGTCACTCTGAGGGTTTAAAAAGTGGTTATTCAACATGAGGCACGATCCAATTGACATTTTGAATCATTTTTGGTACAGTCCAAAAAATCAATTTTCGGATGAAAAACTATGACTCCGGACATGTCGAACGATCCCAAAATGGTCAATATGGATGAAATTTTAACATTTAATCTTTTGACTGTAAATGACTGTTGGATGTGAATTATGACTTTGTCAACTAAAATAAGTGTGTTTAAAGTCATTTCTGTGCCTGAAACGGGTCAAAATTGAAGCTTTTGAGTAAGCAAAACTCTGTAAAAATGGCAATTTTGGTCACTCTGAGGGTTTAAAAAGTGGTTATTCAACATGAGGCACGATCCAATTGACATTTTGAATCATTTTTGGTACAGTCCAAAAAATCAATTTTCGAATGAAAAACGATGACTCCGGACATGTCGAACGATCCCAAAAAGGTCAAAATGGATGAAATTTAAACATTTAATCTTTTGACTGTAAATGACTGTTGGATGTGAATTATGAATTTGTCAACTAAAATAAGTGTGTTTAAAGTCATTTCTGTGCCTGAAACGGGTCAAAATTGAAGCTTTTGAGTAAGCAAAACTCTGTAAAAATGGCAATTTTGGTCACTGTGAGGGTTTAAAAAGTGGTTATTCACCATGAGGCACGATCCAATTGACATTTTGAATCATTTTTGGTACAGTCCAAAAAATCAATTTTCGGATGAAAAACGATGACTCCGGACATGTCGAACGATCCCAAAATGGTCAATATGGATGAAATTTTAACATTTAATCTTTTGACTGTAAATGACTGTTGGATGTGAATTATGACTTTGTCAACTAAAATAAGTGTGTTTAAAGTCAATTCTGTGCCTGAAACGGGTCAAAATTGAAGCTTTTGAGTAAGCAAAACTCTGTAAAAATGGCAATTTTGGTCACTCTGAGGGTTTAAAAAGTGGTTATTCAACATGAGGCACGATCCAATTGACATTTTGAATCATTTTTGGTACAGTTCAAAAAATCAATTTTCGGATGAAAAACGATGACTCCGGACATGTCGAACGATCCCAAAATGGTCAATATGGATGAAATTTTAACATTAAATCTTTTGACTGTAAATGACTGTTGGATGTGAATTATGACTTTGTCAACTAAAATAAGTGTGTTTAAAGTCATTTCTGTGCCTGAAACGGGTCAAAATTGAAGCTTTTGAGTAAGCAAAACTCTGTAAAAATGGCAATTTTGGTCACTCTGAGGGTTTAAAAAGTGGTTATTCAACATGAGGCACGATCCAATTGACATTTTGAATCATTTTTGGTACAGTCCAAAAAATCAATTTTCGAATGAAAAACGATGACTCCGGACATGTTGAACGATCCCAAAAAGGTCAAAATGGATGAAATTTTAACATTTAATCTTTTGACTGTAAATGACTGTTGGATGTGAATTATGACTTTGTCAACTAAAATAAGTGTGTTTAAAGTCATTTCTGTGCCTGAAACGGGTAAAAATTGAAGCTTTTGAGTAAGCAAAACTCTGTAAAAATGGCAATTTTGGTCACTGTGAGGGTTTAAAAAGTGGTTATTCAACATGAGGCACGATCCAATTGACATTTTGAATCATTTTTGGTACAGTCCAAAAAATCAATTTTCGGATGAAAAACGATGGCTCCGGACATGTCGAACTATCCCAAAATGGTCAATATGGATGAAATTTTAACATTTAATCTTTTGACTGTAAATGACTGTTGGATGTGAATTATGACTTTGTCAACTAAAATAAGTGTGTTTAAAGTAATTTCTGTGCCTGAAACGGGTCAAAATTGAAGCTTTTGAGTAAGCAAAACTCTGTAAAAATGGCAATTTTGGTCACTCTGAGGGTTTAAAAAGTGGTTATTCAACATGAGGCACGATCCAATTGACATTTTGAATCATTTTTGGTACAGTCCAAAAAATCAATTTTCGGATGAAAAACGATGACTCCGGACATGTCGAACGATCCCAAAATGGTCAATATGGATGAAATTTTAACATTTAATCTTTTGACTGTAAATGACTGTTGGATGTGAATTATGACTTTGTCAACTAAAATAAGTGTGTTTAAAGTCATTTCTGTGCCTGAAACAGGTCAAAATTGAAGCTTTTGAGTAAGCAAAACTCTGTAAAAATGGCAATTTTGGTCACTGTGAGGGTTTAAAAAGTGGTTATTCAACATGAGGCACGATCCAATTGACATTTTGAATCATTTTTAGTACAGTCCAAAAAATCAATTTTCGGATGAAAAACGATGACTCCGGACATGTCGAACTATCCCAAAATGGTCAATATGGATGAAATTTTAACATTTAATCTTTTGACTGTAAATGACTGTTGGATGTGAATTATGACTTTGTCAACTAAAATAAGTGTGTTTAAAGTCATTTCTGTGCCTGAAACGGGTCAAAATTGAAGCTTTTGAGTAAGCAAAACTCTGTAAAAATGGCAATTTTGGTCACTCTGAGGGTTTAAAAAGTGGTTATTCAACATGAGGCACGATCCAATTGACATTTTGAATCATTTTTGGTACAGTCCAAAAAATCAATTTTCGGATGAAAAACGATGACTCCGGACATGTCGAACGATCCCAAAATGGTCAATATGGATGAAATTTTAACATTTAATCTTTTGACTGTAAATGACTGTTGGATGTGAATTATGACTTTGTCAACTAAAATAAGTGTGTTTAAAGTCATTTCTGTGCCTGAAACGGGTCAAAATTGAAGCTTTTGAGTAAGCAAAACTCTGTAAAAATGGCAATTTTGGTCACTCTGAGGGTTTAAAAAGTGGTTATTCAACATGAGGCACGATCCAATTGACATTTTGAATCATTTTTGGTACAGTCCAAAAAATCAATTTTCAAATGAAAAACGATGACTCCGGACATGTCGAACGATCCCAAAAAGGTCAAAATGGATGAAATTTTAACATTTAATCTTTTGACTGTAAATGACTGTTGGATGTGAATTATGACTTTGTCAACTAAAATAAGTGTGTTTAAAGTCATTTCTGTGCCTGAAACGGGTCAAAATTGAAGCTTTTGAGTAAGCAAAACTTTGTAAAAATGGCAATTTTGGTCACTGTGAGGGTTTAAAAAGTGGTTATTCAACATGAGGCACGATCCAATTGACATTTTGAATCATTTTTGGTACAGTCCAAAAAATCAATTTTTGGATGAAAAACGATGACTCCGGACATGTCGAACTATCCCAAAATGGTCAATATGGATGAAATTTTAACATTTAATCTTTTGACTGTAAATGACTGTTGGATGTGAATTATGACTTTGTCAACTAAAATAAGTGTGTTTAAAGTCAATTCTGTGCCTGAAACGGGTCAAAATTGAAGCTTTTGAGTAAGCAAAACTCTGTAAAAATGGCAATTTTGGTCACTCTGAGGGTTTAAAAAGTAGTTATTCAACATGAGGCACGATCCAATTGACATTTTGAATCATTTTTGGTACAGTCCAAAAAATCAATTTTCGGATGAAAAACGATGACTCCGGACATGTCGAACGATCCCAAAATGGTCAATATGGATGAAATTTTAACATTTAATCTTTTGACTGTAAATGACTGTTGGATGTGAATTATGACTTTGTCAACTAAAATAAGTGTGTTTAAAGTCATTTCTGTGCCTGAAACGGGTCAAAATTGAAGCTTTTGAGTAAACAAAACTTTGTAAAAATGGCAATTTTGGTCACTCTGAGGGTTTAAAAAGTGGTTATTCAACATGAGGCACGATCCAATTGACATTTTGAATCATTTTTGGTACAGTCCAAAAAATCAATTTTCGGATGAAAAACTATGACTCCGGACATGTCGAACGATCCCAAAATGGTCAATATGGATGAAATTTTAACATTTAATCTTTTGACTGTAAATGACTGTTGGATGTGAATTATGACTTTGTCAACTAAAATAAGTGTGTTTAAAGTCATTTCTGTGCCTGAAATGGGTCAAAATTGAAGCTTTTGAGTAAGCAAAACTCTGTAAAAATGGCAATTTTGGTCACTCTGAGGGTTTAAAAAGTGGTTATTCAACATGAGGCACGATCCAATTGACATTTTGAATCATTTTTGGTACAGTCCAAAAAATCAATTTTCGAATGAAAAACGATGACTCCGGACATGTTGAACGATCCCAAAAAGGTCAAAATGGATGAAATTTTAACATTTAATCTTTTGACTGTAAATGACTGTTGGATGTGAATTATGACTTTGTCAACTAAAATAAGTGTGTTTAAAGTCATTTCTGTGCCTGAAACGGGTCAAAATTGAAGCTTTTGAGTAAGCAAAACTCTGTAAAAATGGCAATTTTGGTCACTATGAGGGTTTAAAAAGTGGTTATTCAACATGAGGCACGATCCAATTGACTTTTTGAATCATTTTTGGTACAGTCCAAAAAATCAATTTTCGGATGAAAAACGATGACTCCGGACATGTCGAACTATCCCAAAATGGTCAATATGGATGAAATTTTAACATTTAATCTTTTGACTGTAAATGACTGTTGGATGTGAATTATGACTTTGTCAACTAAAATAAGTGTGTTTAAAGTAATTTCTGTGCCTGAAACGGGTCAAAATTGAAGCTTTTGAGTAAGCAAAACTCTGTAAAAATGGCAATTTTGGTCACTCTGAGGGTTTAAAAAGTGGTTATTCAACATGAGGCATGATCCAATTGACATTTTGAATCGTTTTTGGTACAGTCCAAAAAATCAATTTTCGGATGAAAAACGATGACTCCGGACATGTTGAACGATCCCAAAATGGTCAATATGGATGAAATTTTAACATTTAATCTTTTGACTGTAAATGACTGTTGGATGTGAATTATGACTTTGTCAACTAAAATAAGTGTGTTTAAAGTCATTTCTGTGCCTGAAACGGGTCAAAATGGAAGCTTTTGAGTAAGCAAAACTCTGTAAAAATGGCAATTTTGGTCACTCTGAGGGTTTAAAAAGTGGTTATTCAACATGAGGCACGATCCAATTGACATTTTGAATCATTTTTGGTACAGTCCAAAAAATCAATTTTCGGATGAAAAACTATGACTCCGGACATGTCGAACGATCCCAAAATGGTCAATATGGATGAAATTTTAACATTTAATCTTTTGACTGTAAATGACTATTGGATGTGAATTATGACTTTGTCAACTAAAATAAGTGTGTTTAAAGTCATTTCTGTGCCTGAAACGGGTCAAAATTGAAGCTTTTGAGTAAGCAAAACTCTGTAAAAATGGCAATTTTGGTCACTCTGAGGGTTTAAAAAGTGGTTATTCAACATGAGGCACGATCCAATTGACATTTTGAATCATTTTTGGTACAGTCCAAAAAATCAATTTTCGGAATGAAAAACGATGACTCCGGACATGTTGAACGATCCCAAAAAGGTCAAAATGGATGAAATTTTAACATTTAATCTTTTGACTGTAAATGACTGTTGGATGTGAATTATGACTTTGTCAACTAAAATAAGTGTGTTTAAAGTCATTTCTGTGCCTGAAACGGGTCAAAATTGAAGCTTTTGAGTAAGCAAAACTCTGTAAAAATGGCAATTTTGGTCACTGTGAGGGTTTAAAAAGTGGTTATTCAACATGAGGCACGATCCAATTGACATTTTGAATCATTTTTGGTACAGTCCAAAAAATCAATTTTCAAATGAAAAACGATGACTCCGGACATGTCGAACGATCCCAAAAAGGTCAAAATGGATGAAATTTTAACATTTAATCTTTTGACTGTAAATGACTGTTGGATGTGAATTATGACTTTGTCAACTAAAATAAGTGTGTTTAAAGTCATTTCTGTGCCTGAAACGGGTCAAAATTGAAGCTTTTGAGTAAGCAAAACTTTGTAAAAATGGCAATTTTGGTCACTGTGAGGGTTTAAAAAGTGGTTATTCAACATGAGGCACGATCCAATTGACATTTTGAATCATTTTTGGTACAGTCCAAAAAATCAATTTTTGGATGAAAAACGATGACTCCGGACATGTCGAACTATCCCAAAATGGTCAATATGGATGAAATTTTAACATTTAATCTTTTGACTGTAAATGACTGTTGGATGTGAATTATGACTTTGTCAACTAAAATAAGTGTGTTTAAAGTCAATTCTGTGCCTGAAACGGGTCAAAATTGAAGCTTTTGAGTAAGCAAAACTCTGTAAAAATGGCAATTTTGGTCACTCTGAGGGTTTAAAAAGTAGTTATTCAACATGAGGCACGATCCAATTGACATTTTGAATCATTTTTGGTACAGTCCAAAAAATCAATTTTCGGATGAAAAACGATGACTCCGGACATGTCGAACGATCCCAAAATGGTCAATATGGATGAAATTTTAACATTTAATCTTTTGACTGTAAATGACTGTTGGATGTGAATTATGACTTTGTCAACTAAAATAAGTGTGTTTAAAGTCATTTCTGTGCCTGAAACGGGTCAAAATTGAAGCTTTTGAGTAAACAAAACTTTGTAAAAATGGCAATTTTGGTCACTCTGAGGGTTTAAAAAGTGGTTATTCAACATGAGGCACGATCCAATTGACATTTTGAATCATTTTTGGTACAGTCCAAAAAATCAATTTTCGGATGAAAAACTATGACTCCGGACATGTCGAACGATCCCAAAATGGTCAATATGGATGAAATTTTAACATTTAATCTTTTGACTGTAAATGACTGTTGGATGTGAATTATGACTTTGTCAACTAAAATAAGTGTGTTTAAAGTCATTTCTGTGCCTGAAATGGGTCAAAATTGAAGCTTTTGAGTAAGCAAAACTCTGTAAAAATGGCAATTTTGGTCACTCTGAGGGTTTAAAAAGTGGTTATTCAACATGAGGCACGATCCAATTGACATTTTGAATCATTTTTGGTACAGTCCAAAAAATCAATTTTCGAATGAAAAACGATGACTCCGGACATGTTGAACGATCCCAAAAAGGTCAAAATGGATGAAATTTTAACATTTAATCTTTTGACTGTAAATGACTGTTGGATGTGAATTATGACTTTGTCAACTAAAATAAGTGTGTTTAAAGTCATTTCTGTGCCTGAAACGGGTCAAAATTGAAGCTTTTGAGTAAGCAAAACTCTGTAAAAATGGCAATTTTGGTCACTATGAGGGTTTAAAAAGTGGTTATTCAACATGAGGCACGATCCAATTGACTTTTTGAATCATTTTTGGTACAGTCCAAAAAATCAATTTTCGGATGAAAAACGATGACTCCGGACATGTCGAACTATCCCAAAATGGTCAATATGGATGAAATTTTAACATTTAATCTTTTGACTGTAAATGACTGTTGGATGTGAATTATGACTTTGTCAACTAAAATAAGTGTGTTTAAAGTAATTTCTGTGCCTGAAACGGGTCAAAATTGAAGCTTTTGAGTAAGCAAAACTCTGTAAAAATGGCAATTTTGGTCACTCTGAGGGTTTAAAAAGTGGTTATTCAACATGAGGCATGATCCAATTGACATTTTGAATCGTTTTTGGTACAGTCCAAAAAATCAATTTTCGGATGAAAAACGATGACTCCGGACATGTTGAACGATCCCAAAATGGTCAATATGGATGAAATTTTAACATTTAATCTTTTGACTGTAAATGACTGTTGGATGTGAATTATGACTTTGTCAACTAAAATAAGTGTGTTTAAAGTCATTTCTGTGCCTGAAACGGGTCAAAATGGAAGCTTTTGAGTAAGCAAAACTCTGTAAAAATGGCAATTTTGGTCACTCTGAGGGTTTAAAAAGTGGTTATTCAACATGAGGCACGATCCAATTGACATTTTGAATCATTTTTGGTACAGTCCAAAAAATCAATTTTCGGATGAAAAACTATGACTCCGGACATGTCGAACGATCCCAAAATGGTCAATATGGATGAAATTTTAACATTTAATCTTTTGACTGTAAATGACTATTGGATGTGAATTATGACTTTGTCAACTAAAATAAGTGTGTTTAAAGTCATTTCTGTGCCTGAAACGGGTCAAAATTGAAGCTTTTGAGTAAGCAAAACTCTGTAAAAATGGCAATTTTGGTCACTCTGAGGGTTTAAAAAGTGGTTATTCAACATGAGGCACGATCCAATTGACATTTTGAATCATTTTTGGTACAGTCCAAAAAATCAATTTTCGGAATGAAAAACGATGACTCCGGACATGTTGAACGATCCCAAAAAGGTCAAAATGGATGAAATTTTAACATTTAATCTTTTGACTGTAAATGACTGTTGGATGTGAATTATGACTTTGTCAACTAAAATAAGTGTGTTTAAAGTCATTTCTGTGCCTGAAACGGGTCAAAATTGAAGCTTTTGAGTAAGCAAAACTCTGTAAAAATGGCAATTTTGGTCACTGTGAGGGTTTAAAAAGTGGTTATTCAACATGAGGCACGATCCAATTGACATTTTGAATCATTTTTGGTACAGTCCAAAAAATCAATTTTCGGATGAAAAACGATGACTCCGGACATGTCGAACTATCCCAAAATGGTCAATATGGATGAAATTTTAACATTTATTCTTTTGACTGTAAATGACTGTTGGATGTGAATTATGACTTTGTCAACTAAAATAAGTGTGTTTAAAGTAATTTCTGTGCCTGAAACGGGTCAAAATTGAAGCTTTTGAGTAAGCAAAACTCTGTAAAAATGGCAATTTTGGTCACTCTGAGGGTTTAAAAAGTGGTTATTCAACATGAGGCACGATCCAATTGACATTTTGAATCTTTTTTGGTACAGTCCAAAAAATCAATTTTCGAATGAAAAACGATGACTCCGGACATGTTGAACGATCCCAAAAAGGTCAAAATGGATGAAGTTTTAACATTTAATCTTTTGACTGTAAATGACTGTTGGATGTGAATTATGACTTTGTCAACTAAAATAAGTGTGTTTAAAGTCATTTCTGTGCCTGAAACGGGTCAAAATTGAAGCTTTTGAGTAAGCAAAACTCTGTAAAAATGGCAATTTTGGTCACTGTGAGGGTTTAAAAAGTGGTTATTCAACATGAGGCACGATCCAATTGACATTTTGAATCATTTTTGGTACAGTCCAAAAAATCAATTTTCGGATGAAAAACGATGACTCCGGACATGTCGAACTATCCCAAAATGGTCAATATGGATGAAATTTTAACATTTAATCTTTTGACTGTAAATGACTGTTGGATGTGAATTATGACTTTGTCAACTAAAATAAGTGTGTTTAAAGTAATTTCTGTGCCTGAAACGGGTAAAAATTGAAGCTTTTGAGTAAGCAAAACTCTGTAAAAATGGCAATTTTGGTCACTGTGAGGGTTTAAAAAGTGGTTATTCAACATGAGGCACGATCCAATTGACATTTTGAATCATTTTTGGTACAGTCCAAAAAATCAATTTTCGGATGAAAAACGATGACTCCGGACATGTCGAACTATCCCAAAATGGTCAATATGGATGAAATTTTAACATTTAATCTTTTGACTGTAAATGACTGTTGGATGTGAATTATGACTTTGTCAACTAAAATAAGTGTGTTTAAAGTAATTTCTGTGCCTGAAACGGGTCAAAATTGAAGCTTTTGAGTAAGCAAAACTCTGTAAAAATGGCAATTTTGGTCACTCTGAGGGTTTAAAAAGTGGTTATTCAACATGAGGCACGATCCAATTGACATTTTGAATCATTTTTGGTACAGTCCAAAAAATCAATTTTCGGATGAAAAACGATGACTCCGGACATGTCGAACGATCCCAAAATGGTCAATATGGATGAAATTTTAACATTTAATCTTTTGACTGTAAATGACTGTTGGATGTGAATTATGACTTTGTCAACTAAAATAAGTGTGTTTAAAGTCATTTGTGTGCCTGAAACGGGTCAAAATGGAAGCTTTTGAGTAAGCAAAACTCTGTAAAAATGGCAATTTTGGTCAATCTGAGGGTTTAAAAAGTGGTTATTCAACATGAGGCACGATCCAATTGACATTTTGAATCTTTTTTGGTACAGTCCAAAAAATCAATTTTCGAATGAAAAACGATGACTCCGGACATGTCGAACGATCCCAAAAAGGTCAAAATGGATGAAATTTTAACATTTAATCTTTTGACTGTAAATGACTGTTGGATGTGAATTATGACTTTGTCAACTAAAATAAGTGTGTTTAAAGTCATTTCTGTGCCTGAAACGGGTCAAAATTGAAGCTTTTGAGTAAGCAAAACTCTGTAAAAATGGCAATTTTGGTCACTGTGAGGGTTTAAAAAGTGGTTATTCAACATGAGGCACGATCCAATTGACATTTTGAATCATTTTTGGTACAGTCCAAAAAATCAATTTTCGGATGAAAAACGATGACTCCGGACATGTCGAACTATCCCAAAATGGTCAATATGGATGAAATTTTAACATTTAATCTTTTGACTGTAAATGACTGTTGGATGTGAATTATGACTTTGTCAACTAAAATAAGTGTGTTTAAAGTCATTTCTGTGCCTGAAACGGGTCAAAATTGAAGCTTTTGAGTAAGCAAAACTCTGTAAAAATGGCAATTTTGGTCACTCTGAGGGTTTAAAAAGTGGTTATTCAACATGAGGCACGATCCAATTGACATTTTGAATCATTTTTGGTACAGTCCAAAAAATCAATTTTCGGATGAAAAACGATGACTCCGGACATGTCGAACGATCCCAAAATGGTCAATATGGATGAAATTTTAACATTTAATCTTTTGACTGTAAATGACTGTTGGATGTGAATTATGACTTTGTCAACTAAAATAAGTGTGTTTAAAGTCATTTCTGTGCCTGAAACGGGTCAAAATTGAAGCTTTTGAGTAAACAAAACTTTGTAAAAATGGCAATTTTGGTCACTCTGAGGGTTTAAAAAGTGGTTATTCAACATGAGGCACGATCCAATTGACATTTTGAATCATTTTTGGTACAGTCCAAAAAATCAATTTTCGGATGAAAAACTATGACTCCGGACATGTCGAACGATCCCAAAATGGTCAATATGGATGAAATTTTAACATTTAATCTTTTGACTGTAAATGACTGTTGGATGTGAATTATGACTTTGTCAACTAAAATAAGTGTGTTTAAAGTCATTTCTGTGCCTGAAATGGGTCAAAATTGAAGCTTTTGAGTAAGCAAAACTCTGTAAAAATGGCAATTTTGGTCACTCTGAGGGTTTAAAAAGTGGTTATTCAACATGAGGCACGATCCAATTGACATTTTGAATCATTTTTGGTACAGTCCAAAAAATCAATTTTCGAATGAAAAACGATGACTCCGGACATGTTGAACGATCCCAAAAAGGTCAAAATGGATGAAATTTTAACATTTAATCTTTTGACTGTAAATGACTGTTGGATGTGAATTATGACTTTGTCAACTAAAATAAGTGTGTTTAAAGTCATTTCTGTGCCTGAAACGGGTCAAAATTGAAGCTTTTGAGTAAGCAAAACTCTGTAAAAATGGCAATTTTGGTCACTGTGAGGGTTTAAAAAGTGGTTATTCAACATGAGGCACGATCCAATTGACTTTTTGAATCATTTTTGGTACAGTCCAAAAAATCAATTTTCGGATGAAAAACGATGACTCCGGACATGTCGAACTATCCCAAAATGGTCAATATGGATGAAATTTTAACATTTAATCTTTTGACTGTAAATGACTGTTGGATGTGAATTATGACTTTGTCAACTAAAATAAGTGTGTTTAAAGTAATTTCTGTGCCTGAAACGGGTCAAAATTGAAGCTTTTGAGTAAGCAAAACTCTGTAAAAATGGCAATTTTGGTCACTCTGAGGGTTTAAAAAGTGGTTATTCAACATGAGGCACGATCCAATTGACATTTTGAATCATTTTTGGTACAGTCCAAAAAATCAATTTTCGGATGAAAAACGATGACTCCGGACATGTTGAACGATCCCAAAATGGTCAATATGGATGAAATTTTAACATTTAATCTTTTGACTGTAAATGACTGTTGGATGTGAATTATGACTTTGTCAACTAAAATAAGTGTGTTTAAAGTCATTTCTGTGCCTGAAACGGGTCAAAATGGAAGCTTTTGAGTAAGCAAAACTCTGTAAAAATGGCAATTTTGGTCACTCTGAGGGTTTAAAAAGTGGTTATTCAACATGAGGCACGATCCAATTGACATTTTGAATCATTTTTGGTACAGTCCAAAAAATCAATTTTCGGATGAAAAACTATGACTCCGGACATGTCGAACGATCCCAAAATGGTCAATATGGATGAAATTTTAACATTTAATCTTTTGACTGTAAATGACTATTGGATGTGAATTATGACTTTGTCAACTAAAATAAGTGTGTTTAAAGTCATTTCTGTGCCTGAAACGGGTCAAAATTGAAGCTTTTGAGTAAGCAAAACTCTGTAAAAATGGCAATTTTGGTCACTCTGAGGGTTTAAAAAGTGGTTATTCAACATGAGGCACGATCCAATTGACATTTTGAATCATTTTTGGTACAGTCCAAAAAATCAATTTTCGGAATGAAAAACGATGACTCCGGACATGTTGAACGATCCCAAAAAGGTCAAAATGGATGAAATTTTAACATTTAATCTTTTGACTGTAAATGACTGTTGGATGTGAATTATGACTTTGTCAACTAAAATAAGTGTGTTTAAAGTCATTTCTGTGCCTGAAACGGGTCAAAATTGAAGCTTTTGAGTAAGCAAAACTCTGTAAAAATGGCAATTTTGGTCACTGTGAGGGTTTAAAAAGTGGTTATTCAACATGAGGCACGATCCAATTGACATTTTGAATCATTTTTGGTACAGTCCAAAAAATCAATTTTCGGATGAAAAACGATGACTCCGGACATGTCGAACTATCCCAAAATGGTCAATATGGATGAAATTTTAACATTTATTCTTTTGACTGTAAATGACTGTTGGATGTGAATTATGACTTTGTCAACTAAAATAAGTGTGTTTAAAGTAATTTCTGTGCCTGAAACGGGTCAAAATTGAAGCTTTTGAGTAAGCAAAACTCTGTAAAAATGGCAATTTTGGTCACTCTGAGGGTTTAAAAAGTGGTTATTCAACATGAGGCACGATCCAATTGACATTTTGAATCTTTTTTGGTACAGTCCAAAAAATCAATTTTCGAATGAAAAACGATGACTCCGGACATGTTGAACGATCCCAAAAAGGTCAAAATGGATGAAGTTTTAACATTTAATCTTTTGACTGTAAATGACTGTTGGATGTGAATTATGACTTTGTCAACTAAAATAAGTGTGTTTAAAGTCATTTCTGTGCCTGAAACGGGTCAAAATTGAAGCTTTTGAGTAAGCAAAACTCTGTAAAAATGGCAATTTTGGTCACTGTGAGGGTTTAAAAAGTGGTTATTCAACATGAGGCACGATCCAATTGACATTTTGAATCATTTTTGGTACAGTCCAAAAAATCAATTTTCGGATGAAAAACGATGACTCCGGACATGTCGAACTATCCCAAAATGGTCAATATGGATGAAATTTTAACATTTAATCTTTTGACTGTAAATGACTGTTGGATGTGAATTATGACTTTGTCAACTAAAATAAGTGTGTTTAAAGTAATTTCTGTGCCTGAAACGGGTCAAAATTGAAGCTTTTGAGTAAGCAAAACTCTGTAAAAATGGCAATTTTGGTCACTCTGAGGGTTTAAAAAGTGGTTATTCAACATGAGGCACGATCCAATTGACATTTTGAATCATTTTTGGTACAGTCCAAAAAATCAATTTTCGGATGAAAAACGATGACTCCGGACATGTCGAACGATCCCAAAATGGTCAATATGGATGAAATTTTAACATTTAATCTTTTGACTGTAAATGACTGTTGGATGTGAATTATGACTTTGTCAACTAAAATAAGTGTGTTTAAAGTCATTTCTGTGCCTGAAACGGGTCAAAATGGAAGCTTTTGAGTAAGCAAAACTCTGTAAAAATGGCAATTTTGGTCACTCTGAGGGTTTAAAAAGTGGTTATTCAACATGAGGCACGATCCAATTGACATTTTGAATCATTTTTGGTACAGTCCAAAAAATCAATTTTCGGATGAAAAACTATGACTCCGGACATGTCGAACGATCCCAAAATGGTCAATATGGATGAAATTTTAACATTTAATCTTTTGACTGTAAATGACTGTTGGATGTGAATTATGACTTTGTCAACTAAAATAAGTGTGTTTAAAGTCATTTCTGTGCCTGAAACGGGTCAAAATTGAAGCTTTTGAGTAAGCAAAACTCTGTAAAAATGGCAATTTTGGTCACTCTGAGGGTTTAAAAAGTGGTTATTCAACATGAGGCACGATCCAATTGACATTTTGAATCATTTTTGGTACAGTCCAAAAAATCAATTTTCGAATGAAAAACGATGACTCCGGACATGTTGAACGATCCCAAAAAGGTCAAAATGGATGAAATTTTAACATTTAATCTTTTGACTGTAAATGACTGTTGGATGTGAATTATGACTTTGTGAACTAAAATAAGTGTGTTTAAAGTCATTTCTGTGCCTGAAACGGGTAAAAATTGAAGCTTTTGAGTAAGCAAAACTCTGTAAAAATGGCAATTTTGGTCACTGTGAGGGTTTAAAAAGTGGTTATTCAACATGAGGCACGATCCAATTGACATTTTGAATCATTTTTGGTACAGTCCAAAAAATCAATTTTCGGATGAAAAACGATGACTCCGGACATGTCGAACTATCCCAAAATGGTCAATATGGATGAAATTTTAACATTTAATCTTTTGACTGTAAATGACTGTTGGATGTGAATTATGACTTTGTCAACTAAAATAAGTGTGTTTAAAGTAATTTCTGTGCCTGAAACGGGTCAAAATTGAAGCTTTTGAGTAAGCAAAACTCTGTAAAAATGGCAATTTTGGTCACTCTGAGGGTTTAAAAAGTGGTTATTCAACATGAGGCACGATCCAATTGACATTTTGAATCATTTTTGGTACAGTCCAAAAAATCAATTTTCGGATGAAAAACGATGACTCCGGACATGTCGAACGATCCCAAAATGGTCAATATGGATGAAATTTTAACATTTAATCTTTTGACTGTAAATGACTGTTGGATGTGAATTATGACTTTGTCAACTAAAATAAGTGTGTTTAAAGTCATTTCTGTGCCTGAAACGGGTCAAAATGGAAGCTTTTGAGTAAGCAAAACTCTGTAAAAATGGCAATTTTGGTCAATCTGAGGGTTTAAAAAGTGGTTATTCAACATGAGGCACGATCCAATTGACATTTTGAATCTTTTTTGGTACAGTCCAAAAAATCAATTTTCGAATGAAAAACGATGACTCCGGACATGTCGAACGATCCCAAAAAGGTCAAAATGGATGAAATTTTAACATTTAATCTTTTGACTGTAAATGACTGTTGGATGTGAATTATGACTTTGTCAACTAAAATAAGTGTGTTTAAAGTCATTTCTGTGCCTGAAACGGGTCAAAATTGAAGCTTTTGAGTAAGCAAAACTCTGTAAAAATGGCAATTTTGGTCACTGTGAGGGTTTAAAAAGTGGTTATTCAACATGAGGCACGATCCAATTGACATTTTGAATCATTTTTGGTACAGTCCAAAAAATCAATTTTCGGATGAAAAACGATGACTCCGGACATGTCGAACTATCCCAAAATGGTCAATATGGATGAAATTTTAACATTTAATCTTTTGACTGTAAATGACTGTTGGATGTGAATTATGACTTTGTCAACTAAAATAAGTGTGTTTAAAGTCATTTCTGTGCCTGAAACGGGTCAAAATTGAAGCTTTTGAGTAAGCAAAACTCTGTAAAAATGGCAATTTTGGTCACTCTGAGGGTTTAAAAAGTGGTTATTCAACATGAGGCACGATCCAATTGACATTTTGAATCATTTTTGGTACAGTCCAAAAAATCAATTTTCAAATGAAAAACGATGACTCCGGACATGTCGAACGATCCCAAAAAGGTCAAAATGGATGAAATTTTAACATTTAATCTTTTGACTGTAAATGACTGTTGGATGTGAATTATGACTTTGTCAACTAAAATAAGTGTGTTTAAAGTCATTTCTGTGCCTGAAACGGGTCAAAATTGAAGCTTTTGAGTAAGCAAAACTCTGTAAAAATGGCAATTTTGGTCACTGTGAGGGTTTAAAAAGTGGTTATTCAACATGAGGCACGATCCAATTGACATTTTGAATCATTTTTGGTACAGTCCAAAAAATCAATTTTCGGATGAAAAACGATGACTCCGGACATGTCGAACTATCCCAAAATGGTCAATATGGATGAAATTTTAACATTTAATCTTTTGACTGTAAATGACTGTTGGATGTGAATTATGACTTTGTCAACTAAAATAAGTGTGTTTAAAGTCAATTCTGTGCCTGAAACGGGTCAAAATTGAAGCTTTTGAGTAAGCAAAACTCTGTAAAAATGGCAATTTTGGTCACTCTGAGGGTTTAAAAAGTGGTTATTCAACATGAGGCACGATCCAATTGACATTTTGAATCATTTTTGGTACAGTCCAAAAAATCAATTTTCGGATGAAAAACGATGACTCCGGACATGTCGAACGATCCCAAAATGGTCAATATGGATGAAATTTTAACATTTAATCTTTTGACTGTAAATGACTGTTGGATGTGAATTATGACTTTGTCAACTAAAATAAGTGTGTTTAAAGTCATTTCTGTGCCTGAAACGGGTCAAAATTGAAGCTTTTGAGCAAACAAAACTCTGTAAAAATGGCAATTTTGGTCACTCTGAGGGTTTAAAAAGTGGTTATTCAACATGAGGCACGATCCAATTGACATTTTGAATCATTTTTGGTACAGTCCAAAAAATCAATTTTCGGATGAAAAACGATGACTCCAGACATGTCGAACGATCCCAAAATGGTCAATATGGATGAAATTTTAACATTTAATCTTTTGACTGTAAATGACTGTTGGATGTGAATTATGACTTTGTCAACTAAAATAAGTGTGTTTAAAGTCATTTCTGTGCCTGAAACGGGTCAAAATTGAAGCTTTTGAGTAAGCAAAACTCTGTAAAAATGGCAATTTTGGTCACTCTGAGGGTTTAAAAAGTGGTTATTCAACATGAGGCACGATCCAATTGACATTTTGAATCATTTTTGGTACAGTCCAAAAAATCAATTTTCGGATGAAAAACGATGACTCCGGACATGTCGAACGATCCCAAAATGGTCAATATGGATGAAATTTTAACATTTAATCTTTTGACTGTAAATGACTGTTGGATGTGAATTATGACGTTGTCAACTAAAATAAGTGTGTTTAAAGTCATTTCTGTGCCTGAAACGGGTCAAAATTGAAGCTTTTGAGTAAGCAAAACTCTGTAAAAATGACAATTTTGGTCACTCTGAGGGTTTAAAAAGTGGTTATTCAACATGAGGTACGATCCAATTGACATTTTGAATCATTTTTGGTACAGTCCAAAAAATCAATTTTCGGATGAAAAACGATGACTCCGGACCTGTCGAACGTTCCTAAAATGGTCTATAATGATGAAATTTAAACATTTAATCTTTTGACTCTAAATGACTGTTGGATGTGAATTATGACTTTGTCAACTAACATAAGTGTGTTTAAAGTCGTTTCTGTGCCTCAAAGGGGTCAAAATTGAAGCTTTTGAGTAATCAAAACTCTGTAAAAATGGCAATTTTGGTCACTGTGAGGGTTTAAAAAGTGGTTATTCAACATGAGGCACGATCCAATTGACATTTTGAATCATTTTTGGTACAGTCCAAAAAATCAATTTTCGGATGAAAAACAATGACTCCGGACATGTAGAACGATCCCAAAATGGTCAATATGGATGAAATTTTAACATTTAATCTTCTGACTGTAAATGACTGTTAGATGTGAATTGTGACTTTGTCAACTAAAATAAGTGTGTTTAAAGTCATTTCTGTGCCTGAAACGGGTCAAAATTGAAGCTTTTGAGTAAGCAAAAGTCTGTAAAAATGGCAATTTTGGTCACTCGGAGGGTTTAAAAAGTGGTTATTCAACATGAGGCATGATCCAATTGACATTTTGAATCATTTTTGGTACAGTCCAAAAAATCAATTTTCGGATGAAAAACGATGACTCCGGACATGTCGAACGATCCCAAAAAGGTCAAAATGGATGAAATTTTAACATTTAATCTTTTGACTGTAAATGACTGTTGGATGTGAATTATGACTTTGTGAACTAAAATAAGTGTGTTTAAAGTCATTTCTGTGCCTGAAACGGGTAAAAATTGAAGCTTTTGAGTAAGCAAAACTCTGTAAAAATGGCAATTTTGGTCACTGTGAGGGTTTAAAAAGTGGTTATTCAACATGAGGCACGATCCAATTGACATTTTGAATCATTTTTGGTACAGTCCAAAAAATCAATTTTCGGATGAAAAACGATGACTCCGGACATGTCGAACTATCCCAAAATGGTCAATATGGATGAAATTTTAACATTTAATCTTTTGACTGTAAATGACTGTTGGATGTGAATTATGACTTTGTCAACTAAAATAAGTGTGTTTAAAGTAATTTCTGTGCCTGAAACGGGTCAAAATTGAAGCTTTTGAGTAAGCAAAACTCTGTAAAAATGGCAATTTTGGTCACTCTGAGGGTTTAAAAAGTGGTTATTCAACATGAGGCACGATCCAATTGACATTTTGAATCATTTTTGGTACAGTCCAAAAAATCAATTTTCGGATGAAAAACGATGACTCCGGACATGTCGAACGATCCCAAAATGGTCAATATGGATGAAATTTTAACATTTAATCTTTTGACTGTAAATGACTGTTGGATGTGAATTATGACTTTGTCAACTAAAATAAGTGTGTTTAAAGTCATTTCTGTGCCTGAAACGGGTCAAAATGGAAGCTTTTGAGTAAGCAAAACTCTGTAAAAATGGCAATTTTGGTCAATCTGAGGGTTTAAAAAGTGGTTATTCAACATGAGGCACGATCCAATTGACATTTTGAATCTTTTTTGGTACAGTCCAAAAAATCAATTTTCGAATGAAAAACGATGACTCCGGACATGTCGAACGATCCCAAAAAGGTCAAAATGGATGAAATTTTAACATTTAATCTTTTGACTGTAAATGACTGTTGGATGTGAATTTTGACTTTGTCAACTAAAATAAGTGTGTTTAAAGTCATTTCTGTGCCTGAAACGGGTCAAAATTGAAGCTTTTGAGTAAGCAAAACTCTGTAAAAATGGCAATTTTGGTCACTGTGAGGGTTTAAAAAGTGGTTATTCAACATGAGGCACGATCCAATTGACATTTTGAATCATTTTTGGTACAGTCCAAAAAATCAATTTTCGTATGAAAAACGATGACTCCGGACATGTCGAACTATCCCAAAATGGTCAATATGGATGAAATTTTAACATTTAATCTTTTGACTGTAAATGACTGTTGGATGTGAATTATGACTTTGTCAACTAAAATAAGTGTGTTTAAAGTCATTTCTGTGCCTGAAACGGGTCAAAATTGAAGCTTTTGAGTAAGCAAAACTCTGTAAAAATGGCAATTTTGGTCACTCTGAGGGTTTAAAAAGTGGTTATTCAACATGAGGCACGATCCAATTGACATTTTGAATCATTTTTGGTACAGTCCAAAAAATCAATTTTCAAATGAAAAACGATGACTCCGGACATGTCGAACGATCCCAAAAAGGTCAAAATGGATGAAATTTTAACATTTAATCTTTTGACTGTAAATGACTGTTGGATGTGAATTATGACTTTGTCAACTAAAATAAGTGTGTTTAAAGTCATTTCTGTGCCTGAAACGGGTCAAAATTGAAGCTTTTGAGTAAGCAAAACTCTGTAAAAATGGCAATTTTGGTCACTGTGAGGGTTTAAAAAGTGGTTATTCAACATGAGGCACGATCCAATTGACATTTTGAATCATTTTTGGTACAGTCCAAAAAATCAATTTTCGGATGAAAAACGATGACTCCGGACATGTCGAACTATCCCAAAATGGTCAATATGGATGAAATTTTAACATTTAATCTTTTGACTGTAAATGACTGTTGGATGTGAATTATGACTTTGTCAACTAAAATAAGTGTGTTTAAAGTCAATTCTGTGCCTGAAACGGGTCAAAATTGAAGCTTTTGAGTAAGCAAAACTCTGTAAAAATTGCAATTTTGGTCACTCTGAGGGTTTAAAAAGTGGTTATTCAACATGAGGCACGATCCAATTGACATTTTGAATCATTTTTGGTACAGTCCAAAAAATCAATTTTCGGATGAAAAACGATGACTCCGGACATGTCGAACGATCCCAAAATGGTCAATATGGATGAAATTTTAACATTTAATCTTTTGACTGTAAATGACTGTTGGATGTGAATTATGACTTTGTCAACTAAAATAAGTGTGTTTAAAGTCATTTCTGTGCCTGAAACGGGTCAAAATTGAAGCTTTTGAGTAAACAAAACTCTGTAAAAATGGCAATTTTGGTCACTCTGAGGGTTTAAAAAGTGGTTATTCAACATGAGGCACGATCCAATTGACATTTTGAATCATTTTTGGTACAGTCCAAAAAATCAATTTTCGGATGAAAAACGATGACTCCAGACATGTCGAACGATCCCAAAATGGTCAATATGGATGAAATTTTAACATTTAATCTTTTGACTGTAAATGACTGTTGGATGTGAATTATGACTTTGTCAACTAATATAAGTGTGTTTAAAGTCATTTCTGTGCCTGAAACGGGTCAAAATTGAAGCTTTTGAGTAAGCAAAAGTCTGTAAAAATGGCAATTTTGGTCACTCTGAGGGTTTAAAAAGTGGTTATTCAACATGAGGCACGATCCAATTGACATTTTGAATCATTTTTGGTACAGTCCAAAAAATAAATTTTCGAATGAAAAACGATTACTCCGGACATGTCGAACGATCCCAAAAAGGTCAAAATGGATGAAATTTTAACATTTAATCTTCTGACTGTAAATGACTGTTGGATGTGAATTATGACTTTGTCAACTAAAATAAGTGTGTTTAAAGTCATTTCTGTGCCTGAAACGGGTCAAAATTGAAGCTTTTGAGTAAGCAAAACTCTGTAAAAATGGCAATTTTGGTCACTCTGAGGGTTTAAAAAGTGGTTATTCAACATGAGGCACGATCCAATTGACATTTTGAATCATTTTTGGTACAGTCCAAAAAATCAATTTTCGGATGAAAAACGATGACTCCGGACATGTCGAACGATCCCAAAATGGTCAATATGGATGAAATTTTAACATTTAATCTTTTGACTGTAAATGACTGTTGGATGTGAATTATGACGTTGTCAACTAAAATAAGTGTGTTTAAAGTCATTTCTGTGCCTGAAACGGGTCAAAATTGAAGCTTTTGAGTAAGCAAAACTCTGTAAAAATGACAATTTTGGTCACTCTGAGGGTTTAAAAAGTGGTTATTCAACATGAGGTACGATCCAATTGACATTTTGAATCATTTTTGGTACAGTCCAAAAAATCAATTTTCGGATGAAAAACGATGACTCCGGACCTGTCGAACGTTCCTAAAATGGTCTATAATGATGAAATTTAAACATTTAATCTTTTGACTCTAAATGACTGTTGGATGTGAATTATGACTTTGTCAACTAAAATAAGTGTGTTTAAAGTCGTTTCTGTGCCTCAAAGGGGTCAAAATTGAAGCTTTTGAGTAATCAAAACTCTGTAAAAATGGCAATTTTGGTCACTGTGAGGGTTTAAAAAGTGGTTATTCAACATGAGGCACGATCCAATTGACATTTTGAATCATTTTTGGTACAGTCCAAAAAATCAATTTTCGGATGAAAAACAATGACTCCGGACATGTAGAACGATCCCAAAATGGTCAATATGGATGAAATTTTAACATTTAATCTTCTGACTGTAAATGACTGTTAGATGTGAATTGTGACTTTGTCAACTAAAATAAGTGTGTTTAAAGTCATTTCTGTGCCTGAAACGGGTCAAAATTGAAGCTTTTGAGTAAGCAAAAGTCTGTAAAAATGGCAATTTTGGTCACTCGGAGGGTTTAAAAAGTGGTTATTCAACATGAGGCATGATCCAATTGACATTTTGAATCATTTTTGGTACAGTCCAAAAAATCAATTTTCGGATGAAAAACGATGACTCCGGACATGTCGAACGATCCCAAAAAGGTCAAAATGGATGAAATTTTAACATTTAATCTTTTGACTGTAAATGACTGTTGGATGTGAATTATGACTTTGTCAACTAAAATAAGTGTGTTTAAAGTCATTTCTATGCCTGAAACGGGTCAAAATTGAAGCTTTTGAGTAAGCAAAACTCTGTAAAAATGGCAATGTTGGTCACTGTGAGGGTTTAAAAAGTGGTTATTCAACATGAGGCACGATCCAATTGACATTTTGAATCATTTTTGGTACAGTCCAAAAAATCAATTTTAGGATGAAAAACGATGACTCCGGACATGTCGAACTATCCCAAAATGGTCAATATGGATGAAATTTTAACATTTAATCTTTTGACTGTAAATGACTGTTGGATGTGAATTATGACTTTGTCAACTAAAATAAGTGTGTTTAAAGTCATTTCTGTGCCTGAAACAGGTCAAAATTGAAGCTTTTGAGTAAGCAAAACTCTGTAAAAATGGCAATTTTTGTCACTCTGAGGGTTTAAAAAGTGGTTATTCAACATGAGGCACGATCCAATTGACATTTTGAATCATTTTTGGTACAGTCCAAAAAATCAATTTTCGAATGAAAAACGATGACTCCGGACCTGTCGAACGTTCCCAAAATGGTCTATAATGATGAAATTTTAACATTTAATCTTTTGACTGTAAATGACTGTTGGATGTGAATTATGACTTTGTCAACTACAATAAGTGTGTTTAAAGCCGTTTCTGTGCCTCAAAGGGGTCAAAATTGAAGCTTTTGAGTAATCAAAACTCTGTAAAAATGGCAATTTTGGTCACTGTGAGGGTTTAAAAAGTGGTTATTCAACATGAGCCACGATCCAATTGACATTTTGAATCATTTTTGGTACAGTCCAAAAAATCAATTTTCGGATGAAAAACCATGACTCCGGACATGTCGAATGATCCCAAAATGGTCAATATGGATGAAATTTTAACATTTAATCTTTTGACTCTAAATGACTGTTGGATGTGAATTATGACTTTGTCAACTAAACTAAGTGTGTTTAAAGTCATTTCTGTGCCTCAAAGGGGTCAAAATTGAAGCTATTGAGTAAGCAAAACTCTGTAAAAATGGCAATTTTGGTCACTCTGAGGGTTTAAAAAGTGGTTATTCAACATGAGGCCCGATCCAATTGACATTTTGAATCATTTTTGGTACAGTCCAAAAAATAAATTTTCGGATGAAAAACGATGACTCCGGACCTATCGAACGTTCCCAAAATGGTCTATAATGATGAAATTTTAACATTTAATCTTTTGACTCTAAATGACTGTTGGATGTGAATTATGACTTTGTCAACTAAACTAAGTGTGTTTAAAGTCATTTCTGTGCCTCAAAGGGGTCAAAATTGAAGCTATTGAGTAAGCAAAACTCTGTAAAAATGGCAATTTTGGTCACTCTGAGGGTTTAAAAAGTGGTTATTCAACATGAGGCCCGATCCAATTGACATTTTGAATCATTTTTGGTACAGTCCAAAAAATCAATTTTCGGATGAAAAATCATGACTCCGGACATGTCGAATGATCCCAAAATGGTCAATATGGATGAAATTTTAACATTTAATCTTTTGACTCTAAATGACTGTTGGATGTGAATTATGACTTTGTCAACTAAACTAAGTGTGTTTAAAGTCATTTCTGTGCCTCAAAGGGGTCAAAATTGAAGCTTTTGAGTAAGCAAAACTCTGTAAAAATGGCAATTTTGGTCACTCTGAGGGTTTAAAAAGTGGTTATTCAACATGAGGCACGATCCAATTGACATTTTGAATCATTTTTGGTACAGTCCAAAAAATCAATTTTCGGATGAAAAACGATGACTCCGGACATGTCGAACTATCCCAAAATGGTCAATATGGATGAAATTTTAACATTTAATCTTTTGACTGTAAATGACTGTTGGATGTGAATTATGACTTTGTCAACTAAAATAAGTGTGTTTAAAGTCATTTCTGTGCCTGAAACGGGTCAAAATTGAAGCTTTTGAGTAAGCAAAACTCTGTAAAAATTGCAAGTTTGGTCACTCTGAGGGTTTAAAAAGTGGTTATTCAACATGAGGCACGATCCAATTGACATTTTGAATCATTTTTGGTACAGTCCAAAAAATCAATTTTCGGATGAAAAACGATGACTCCGGACATGTCGAACGATCCCAAAATGGTCAATATGGATGAAATTTTAACATTTAATCTTTTGACTGTAAATGACTGTTGGATGTGAATTATGACTTTGTCAACTAAAATAAGTGTGTTTAAAGTCATTTCTGTGCCTGAAACGGGTCAAAATTGAAGCTTTTGAGTAAGCAAAACTCTGTAAAAATGGCAATTTTGGTCACTCTGAGGGTTTAAAAAGTGGTTATTCAACATGAGGCACGATCCAATTGACATTTTGAATCATTTTTGGTACAGTCCAAAAAATCAATTTTCGGATGAAAAACCATGACTCCGGACATGTTGAACGATCCCAAAATGGTCAATATGGATGAAATTTTAACATTTAATCTTTTGACTCTAAATGACTGTTGGATGTGAATTATGACTTTGTCAACTAAAATAAGTGTGTTTAAAGTCATTTCTGTGCCTCAAAGGGGTCAAAATTAAAGCTTTTGAGTAAGCAAAACTCTGTAAAAATGGCAATTTTGGTCACTGTGAGGGTTTAAAAAGTGGTTATTCAACATGAGGCACGATCCAATTGAAATTTTGAATCATTTTTGGTACAGTCTAAAAAATCAATTTTCGGATGAAAAACGATGACTCCGGACATGTCGAACGATCCCAAAAAGGTCAAAATGGATGAAATTTTAACATTTAATCTTTTGACTGTAAATGACTGTTGGATGTGAATTATGACTTTGTCAACTAAAATAAGTGTGTTTAAAGTCATTTCTGTGCCTGAAACGGGTCAAAATTGAAGCTTTTGAGTAAGCAAAACTCTGTAAAAATGGCAATTTTGGTCACTGTGAGGGTTTAAAAAGTGGTTATTCAACATGAGGCACGATCCAATTGACATTTTGAATCATTTTTGGTACAGTCCAAAAATCAATTTTCGGATGAAAAACGATGACTCCGGACCTGTCGAACGTTCCTAAAATGGTCTATAATGATGAAATTTAAACATTTAATCTTTTGACTCTAAATGACTGTTGGATGTGAATTATGACTTTGTCAACTAAAATAAGTGTGTTTAAAGTCGTTTCTCTGCCTCAAAGGGGTCAAAATTGAAGCTTTTGAGTAATCAAAACTCTGTAAAAATGGCAATTTTGGTCACTGTGAGGGTTTAAAAAGTGGTTATTCAACATGAGGCACGATCCAATTGACATTTTGAATCATTTTTGGTACAGTCCAAAAAATCAATTTTCGGATGAAAAACGATGACTCCGGACATGTTGAACGATCCCAAAATGGTCAATATGGATGAAATTTTAACATTTAATCTTTTGACTGTAAATGACTGTTGGATGTGAATTATGACTTTGTCAACTAAAATAAGTGTGTTTAAAGTCATTTCTGTGCCTGAAACGGGTCAAAATTGAAGCTTTTGAGTAAGCAAAACTCTGTAAAAATGGCAATTTTGGTCACTGTGAGGGTTTAAAAAGTGGTTATTCAACATGAGTCACGATCCAATTGACATTTTGAATCATTTTTGGTACAGTCCAAAAAATCAATTTTCGGATGAAAAACGATGACTCCGGACATGTCGAACTATCCCAAAATGGTCAATATGGATGAAATTTTAACATTTAATCTTTTGACTCCAAATGACTGTTGGATGTGAATTATGACTTTGTCAACTAAAATAAGTGTGTTTAAAGTCATTTCTGTGCCTCAAAGGGGTCAAAATTGAAGCTTTTGAGTAAGTAAAACTCTGTAAAAATGGCAATTTTGGTCACTGTGAGGGTTTAAAAAGTGGTTATTCAACATGAGGCACGATCCAATTGAAATTTTGAATCATTTTTGGTACAGTCCAAAAAATCAATTTTCGGATGAAAAACGATGACTCCGGACATGTCGAACGATCCCAAAAAGGTCAAAATGGATGAAATTTTAACATTTAATCTTTTGACTGTAAATGACTGTTGGATGTGAATTATGACTTTGTCAACTAAAATAAGTGTGTTTAAAGTCATTTCTGTGCCTGAAACGGGTCAAAATTGAAGCTTTTGAGTAAACAAAACTCTGTAAAAATGGCAATTTTGGTCACTCTGAGGGTTTAAAAAGTGGTTATTCAACATGAGGCACGATCCAATTGACATTTTGAATCATTTTTGGTACAGTCCAAAAAATCAATTTTCGGATGAAAAACGATGACTCCAGACATGTCGAACGATCCCAAAATGGTCAATATGGATGAAATTTTAACATTTAATCTTTTGACTGTAAATGACTGTTGGATGTGAATTATGACTTTGTCAACTAAAATAAGTGTGTTTAAAGTCATTTCTGTGCCTGAAACGGGTCAAAATTGAAGCTTTTGAGTAAGCAAATGTCTGTAAAAATGGCAATTTTGGTCACTCTGAGGGTTTAAAAAGTGGTTATTCAACATGAGGCACGATCCAATTGACATTTTGAATCATTTTTGGTACAGTCCAAAAAATAAATTTTCGGATGAAAAACGATGACTCCGGACCTATCGAACGTTCCCAAAATGGTCTATAATGATGAAATTTTAACATTTAATCTTTTGACTCTAAATGACTGTTGGATGTGAATTATGACTTTGTCAACTAAACTAAGTGTGTTTAAAGTCATTTCTGTGCCTCAAAGGGGTCAAAATTGAAGCTATTGAGTAAGCAAAACTCTGTAAAAATGGCAATTTTGGTCACTCTGAGGGTTTAAAAAGTGGTTATTCAACATGAGGCCCGATCCAATTGACATTTTGAATCATTTTTGGTACAGTCCAAAAAATCAATTTTCGGATGAAAAACCATGACTCCGGACATGTCGAATGATCCCAAAATGGTCAATATGGATGAAATTTTTACATTTAATCTTTTGACTCTAAATGACTGTTGGATGTGAATTATGACTTTGTCAACTAAACTAAGTGTGTTTAAAGTCATTTCTGTGCCTCAAAGGGGTCAAAATTGAAGCTTTTGAGTAAGCAAAACTCTGTAAAAATGGCAATTTTGGTCACTCTGAGGGTTTAAAAAGTGGTTATTCAACATGAGGCACGATCCAATTGACATTTTGAATCATTTTTGGTACAGTCCAAAAAATCAATTTTCGGATGAAAAACGATGACTCCGGACATGTCGAACTATCCCAAAATGGTCAATATGGATGAAATTTTAACATTTAATCTTTTGACTGTAAATGACTGTTGGATGTGAATTATGACTTTGTCAACTAAAATAAGTGTGTTTAAAGTCATTTCTGTGCCTGAAACGGGTCAAAATTGAAGCTTTTGAGTAAGCAAAACTCTGTAAAAATTGCAAGTTTGGTCACTCTGAGGGTTTAAAAAGTGGTTATTCAACATGAGGCACGATCCAATTGACATTTTGAATCATTTTTGGTACAGTCCAAAAAATCAATTTTCGGATGAAAAACGATGACTCCTGACATGTCGAACGATCCCAAAATGGTCAATATGGATGAAATTTTAACATTTAATCTTTTGACTGTAAATGACTGTTGGATGTGAATTATGACTTTGTCAACTAAAATAAGTGTGTTTAAAGTCATTTCTGTGCCTGAAACGGGTCAAAATTGAAGCTTTTGAGTAAGCAAAACTCTGTAAAAATGGCAATTTTGGTCACTCTGAGGGTTTAAAAAGTGGTTATTCAACATGAGGCACGATCCAATTGACATTTTGACTCATTTTTGGTACAGTCCAAAAAATCAATTTTCGGATGAAAAACCATGACTCCGGACATGTTGAACGATCCCAAAATGGTCAATATGGATGAAATTTTAACATTTAATCTTTTGACTCTAAATGACTGTTGGATGTGAATTATGACTTTGTCAACTAAAATAAGTGTGTTTAAAGTCATTTCTGTGCCTCAAAGGGGTCAAAATTAAAGCTTTTGAGTAAGCAAAACTCTGTAAAAATGGCAATTTTGGTCACTGTGAGGGTTTAAAAAGTGGTTATTCAACATGAGGCACGATCCAATTGAAATTTTGAATCATTTTTGGTACAGTCTAAAAAATCAATTTTCGGATGAAAAACGATGACTCCGGACATGTCGAACGATCCCAAAAAGGTCAAAATGGATGAAATTTTAACATTTAATCTTTTGACTGTAAATGACTGTTGGATGTGAATTATGACTTTGTCAACTAAAATAAGTGTGTTTAAAGTCATTTCTGTGCCTGAAACGGGTCAAAATTGAAGCTTTTGAGTAAGCAAAACTCTGTAAAAATGGCAATTTTGGTCACTGTGAGGGTTTAAAAAGTGGTTATTCAACATGAGGCACGATCCAATTGACATTTTGAATCATTTTTGGTACAGTCCAAAAATCAATTTTCGGATGAAAAACGATGACTCCGGACCTGTCGAACGTTCCTAAAATGGTCTATAATGATGAAATTTAAACATTTAATCTTTTGACTCTAAATGACTGTTGGATGTGAATTATGACTTTGTCAACTAAAATAAGTGTGTTTAAAGTCGTTTCTCTGCCTCAAAGGGGTCAAAATTGAAGCTTTTGAGTAATCAAAACTCTGTAAAAATGGCAATTTTGGTCACTGTGAGGGTTTAAAAAGTGGTTATTCAACATGAGGCACGATCCAATTGACATTTTGAATCATTTTTGGTACAGTCCAAAAAATCAATTTTCGGATGAAAAACGATGACTCCGGACATGTTGAACGATCCCAAAATGGTCAATATGGATGAAATTTTAACATTTAATCTTTTGACTGTAAATGACTGTTGGATGTGAATTATGACTTTGTCAACTAAAATAAGTGTGTTTAAAGTCATTTCTGTGCCTGAAACGGGTCAAAATTGAAGCTTTTGAGTAAGCAAAACTCTGTAAAAATGGCAATTTTGGTCACTGTGAGGGTTTAAAAAGTGGTTATTCAACATGAGTCACGATCCAATTGACATTTTGAATCATTTTTGGTACAGTCCAAAAAATCAATTTTCGGATGAAAAACGATGACTCCGGACATGTCGAACTATCCCAAAATGGTCAATATGGATGAAATTTTAACATTTAATCTTTTGACTCCAAATGACTGTTGGATGTGAATTATGACTTTGTCAACTAAAATAAGTGTGTTTAAAGTCATTTCTGTGCCTCAAAGGGGTCAAAATTGAAGCTTTTGAGTAAGTAAAACTCTGTAAAAATGGCAATTTTGGTCACTGTGAGGGTTTAAAAAGTGGTTATTCAACATGAGGCACGATCCAATTGAAATTTTGAATCATTTTTGGTACAGTCCAAAAAATCAATTTTCGGATGAAAAACGATGACTCCGGACATGTTGAACGATCCCAAAAAGGTCAAAATGGATGAAATTTTAACATTTAATCTTTTGACTGTAAATGACTGTTGGATGTGAATTATGACTTTGTCAACTAAAATAAGTGTGTTTAAAGTCATTTCTGTGCCTGAAACGGGTCAAAATTGAAGCTTTTGAGTAAACAAAACTCTGTAAAAATGGCAATTTTGGTCACTCTGAGGGTTTAAAAAGTGGTTATTCAACATGAGGCACGATCCAATTGACATTTTGAATCATTTTTGGTACAGTCCAAAAAATCAATTTTCGGATGAAAAACGATGACTCCAGACATGTCGAACGATCCCAAAATGGTCAATATGGATGAAATTTTAACATTTAATCTTTTGACTGTAAATGACTGTTGGATGTGAATTATGACTTTGTCAACTAAAATAAGTGTGTTTAAAGTCATTTCTGTGCCTGAAACGGGTCAAAATTGAAGCTTTTGAGTAAGCAAATGTCTGTAAAAATGGCAATTTTGGTCACTCTGAGGGTTTAAAAAGTGGTTATTCAACATGAGGCACGATCCAATTGACATTTTGAATCATTTTTGGTACAGTCCAAAAAATCAATTTTCGGATGAAAAACGATGACTCCGGACCTATCGAACGTTCCCAAAATGGTCTATAATGATGAAATTTTAACATTTAATCTTTTGACTCTAAATGACTGTTGGATGTGAATTATGACTTTGTCAACTAAACTAAGTGTGTTTAAAGTCATTTCTGTGCCTCAAAGGGGTCAAAATTGAAGCTATTGAGTAAGCAAAACTCTGTAAAAATGGCAATTTTGGTCACTCTGAGGGTTTAAAAAGTGGTTATTCAACATGAGGCCCGATCCAATTGACATTTTGAATCATTTTTGGTACAGTCCAAAAAATCAATTTTCGGATGAAAAACCATGACTCCGGACATGTCGAATGATCCCAAAATGGTCAATATGGATGAAATTTTTACATTTAATCTTTTGACTCTAAATGACTGTTGGATGTGAATTATGACTTTGTCAACTAAACTAAGTGTGTTTAAAGTCATTTCTGTGCCTCAAAGGGGTCAAAATTGAAGCTTTTGAGTAAGCAAAACTCTGTAAAAATGGCAATTTTGGTCACTGTGAGGGTTTAAAAAGTGGTTATTCAACATGAGGCACGATCCAATTGACATTTTGAATCATTTTTGGTACAGTCCAAAAAATCAATTTTCGGATGAAAAACGATGACTCCGGACATGTCGAACTATCCCAAAATGGTCAATATGGATGAAATTTTAACATTTAATCTTTTGACTGTAAATGACTGTTGGATGTGAATTATGACTTTGTCAACTAAAATAAGTGTGTTTAAAGTCATTTCTGTGCCTGAAACGGGTCAAAATTGAAGCTTTTGAGTAAGCAAAACTCTGTAAAAATTGCAAGTTTGGTCACTCTGAGGGTTTAAAAAGTGGTTATTCAACATGAGGCACGATCCAATTGACATTTTGAATCATTTTTGGTACAGTCCAAAAAATCAATTTTCGGATGAAAAACGATGACTCCGGACATGTCGAACGATCCCAAAATGGTCAATATGGATGAAATTTTAACATTTAATCTTTTGACTGTAAATGACTGTTGGATGTGAATTATGACTTTGTCAACTAAAATAAGTGTGTTTAAAGTCATTTCTGTGCCTGAAACGGGTCAAAATTGAAGCTTTTGAGTAAGCAAAACTCTGTAAAAATGGCAATTTTGGTCACTCTGAGGGTTTAAAAAGTGGTTATTCAACATGAGGCACGATCCAATTGACATTTTGAATCATTTTTGGTACAGTCCAAAAAATCAATTTTCGGATGAAAAACCATGACTCCGGACATGTTGAACGATCCCAAAATGGTCAATATGGATGAAATTTTAACATTTAATCTTTTGACTCTAAATGACTGTTGGATGTGAATTATGACTTTGTCAACTAAAATAAGTGTGTTTAAAGTCATTTCTGTGCCTCAAAGGGGTCAAAATTAAAGCTTTTGAGTAAGCAAAACTCTGTAAAAATGGCAATTTTGGTCACTGTGAGGGTTTAAAAAGTGGTTATTCAACATGAGGCACGATCCAATTGAAATTTTGAATCATTTTTGGTACAGTCTAAAAAATCAATTTTCGGATGAAAAACGATGACTCCGGACATGTCGAACGATCCCAAAAAGGTCAAAATGGATGAAATTTTAACATTTAATCTTTTGACTGTAAATGACTGTTGGATGTGAATTATGACTTTGTCAACTAAAATAAGTGTGTTTAAAGTCATTTCTGTGCCTGAAACGGGTCAAAATTGAAGCTTTTGAGTAAGCAAAACTCTGTAAAAATGGCAATTTTGGTCACTGTGAGGGTTTAAAAAGTGGTTATTCAACATGAGGCACGATCCAATTGACATTTTGAATCATTTTTGGTACAGTCCAAAAATCAATTTTCGGATGAAAAACGATGACTCCGGACCTGTCGAACGTTCCTAAAATGGTCTATAATGATGAAATTTAAACATTTAATCTTTTGACTCTAAATGACTGTTGGATGTGAATTATGACTTTGTCAACTAAAATAAGTGTGTTTAAAGTCGTTTCTCTGCCTCAAAGGGGTCAAAATTGAAGCTTTTGAGTAATCAAAACTCTGTAAAAATGGCAATTTTGGTCACTGTGAGGGTTTAAAAAGTGGTTATTCAACATGAGGCACGATCCAATTGACATTTTGAATCATTTTTGGTACAGTCCAAAAAATCAATTTTCGGATGAAAAACGATGACTCCGGACATGTTGAACGATCCCAAAATGGTCAATATGGATGAAATTTTAACATTTAATCTTTTGACTGTAAATGACTGTTGGATGTGAATTATGACTTTGTCAACTAAAATAAGTGTGTTTAAAGTCATTTCTGTGCCTGAAACGGGTCAAAATTGAAGCTTTTGAGTAAGCAAAACTCTGTAAAAATGGCAATTTTGGTCACTGTGAGGGTTTAAAAAGTGGTTATTCAACATGAGTCACTATCCAATTGACATTTTGAATCATTTTTGGTACAGTCCAAAAAATCAATTTTCGGATGAAAAACGATGACTCCGGACATGTCGAACTATCCCAAAATGGTCAATATGGATGAAATTTTAACATTTAATCTTTTGACTCCAAATGACTGTTGGATGTGAATTATGACTTTGTCAACTAAAATAAGTGTGTTTAAAGTCATTTCTGTGCCTCAAAGGGGTCAAAATTGAAGCTTTTGAGTAAGTAAAACTCTGTAAAAATGGCAATTTTGGTCACTGTGAGGGTTTAAAAAGTGGTTATTCAACATGAGGCACGATCCAATTGAAATTTTGAATCATTTTTGGTACAGTCCAAAAAATCAATTTTCGGATGAAAAACGATGACTCCGGACATGTCGAACGATCCCAAAAAGGTCAAAATGGATGAAATTTTAACATTTAATCTTTTGACTGTAAATGACTGTTGGATGTGAATTATGACTTTGTCAACTAAAATAAGTGTGTTTAAAGTCATTTCTGTGCCTGAAACGGGTCAAAATTGAAGCTTTTGAGTAAACAAAACTCTGTAAAAATGGCAATTTTGGTCACTCTGAGGGTTTAAAAAGTGGTTATTCAACATGAGGCACGATCCAATTGACATTTTGAATCATTTTTGGTACAGTCCAAAAAATCAATTTTCGGATGAAAAACGATGACTCCAGACATGTCGAACGATCCCAAAATGGTCAATATGGATGAAATTTTAACATTTAATCTTTTGACTGTAAATGACTGTTGGATGTGAATTATGACTTTGTCAACTAAAATAAGTGTGTTTAAAGTCATTTCTGTGCCTGAAACGGGTCAAAATTGAAGCTTTTGAGTAAGCAAATGTCTGTAAAAATGGCAATTTTGGTCACTCTGAGGGTTTAAAAAGTGGTTATTCAACATGAGGCACGATCCAATTGACATTTTGAATCATTTTTGGTACAGTCCAAAAAATCAATTTTCGGATGAAAAACGATGACTCCGGACATGTCGAACTATCCCAAAATGGTCAATATGGATGAAATTTTAACATTTAATCTTTTGACTCCAAATGACTGTTGGATGTGAATTATGACTTTGTCAACTAAAATAAGTGTGTTTAAAGTCATTTCTGTGCCTCAAAGGGGTCAAAATTGAAGCTTTTGAGTAAGTAAAACTCTGTAAAAATGGCAATTTTGGTCACTGTGAGGGTTTAAAAAGTGGTTATTCAACATGAGGCACGATCCAATTGACATTTTGAATCATTTTTGTTACAGTCCAAAAAATCCATTTTCGGATGAAAAACGATGACTCCGGACATGTCGAACTATCCCAAAATGGTCAATATGGATGAAATTTTAACATTTAATCTTTTGACTGTAAATGACTGTTGGATGTGAATTATGACTTTGTCAACTAAAATAAGTGTGTTTAAAATCATTTCTGTGCCTGAAACGGGTCAAAATTGAAGCTTTTGAGTAAGCAAAACTCTGTAAAAATGGCAATTTTGGTCACTCTGAGGGTTTAAAAAGTGGTTATTCAACATGAGGCACGATCCAATTGACATTTTGAATCATTTTTGGTACAGTCCAAAAAATCAATTTTCGGATGAAAAACGATGACTCCGGACATGTCGAACGATCCCAAAATGGTCAATATGGATGAAATTTTAACATTTAATCTTTTGACTGTAAATGACTGTTGGATGTGAATTATGACTTTGTCAACTAAAATAAGTGTGTTTAAAGTCATTTCTGGGCCTGAAACGGGTCAAAATTGAAGCTTTTGAGTAAGCAAAACTCTGTAAAAATGGCAATTTTGGTCACTCTGAGGGTTTAAAAAGTGGTTATTCAACATGAGGCACGATCCAATTGACATTTTGAATCATTTTTGGTACAGTCCAAAAAATCAATTTTCGGATGAAAAACGATGACTTCGGACATGTCGAACGATCCCAAAAAGGTCAAAATGGATGAAATTTTAACATTTAATCTTTTGACTGTAAATGACTGTTGGATGTGAATTATGACTTTGTCAACTAAAATAAGTGTGTTTAAAGTCATTTCTGTGCCTGAAACGGGTCAAAATTGAAGCTTTTGAGTAAACAAAACTCTGTAAAAATGGCAATTTTGGTCACTCTGAGGGTTTAAAAAGTGGTTATTCAACATGAGGCACGATCCAATTGACATTTTGAATCATTTTTGGTACAGTCCAAAAAATCAATTTTCGGATGAAAAACGATGACTCCAGACATGTCGAACGATCCCAAAATGGTCAATATGGATGAAATTTTAACATTTAATCTTTTGACTGTAAATGACTGTTGGATGTGAATTATGACTTTGTCAACTAAAATAAGTGTGTTTAAAGTCATTTCTGTGCCTGAAACGGGTCAAAATTGAAGCTTTTGAGTAAGCAAATGTCTGTAAAAATGGCAATTTTGGTCACTCTGAGGGTTTAAAAAGTGGTTATTCAACATGAGGCACGATCCAATTGACATTTTGAATCATTTTTGGTACAGTCCAAAAAATCAATTTTCGGATGAAAAACGATGACTCCGGACATGTCGAACTATCCCAAAATGGTCAATATGGATGAAATTTTAACATTTAATCTTTTGACTCCAAATGACTGTTGGATGTGAATTATGACTTTGTCAACTAAAATAAGTGTGTTTAAAGTCATTTCTGTGCCTCAAAGGGGTCAAAATTGAAGCTTTTGAGTAAGTAAAACTCTGTAAAAATGGCAATTTTGGTCACTGTGAGGGTTTAAAAAGTGGTTATTCAACATGAGGCACGGTCCAATTGACATTTTGAATCATTTTTGTTACAGTCCCAAAAATCCATTTTCGGATGAAAAACGATGACTCCGGACATGTCGAACTATCCCAAAATGGTCAATATGGATGAAATTTTAACATTTAATCTTTTGACTGTAAATGACTGTTGGATGTGAATTATGACTTTGTCAACTAAAATAAGTGTGTTTAAAATCATTTCTGTGCCTGAAACGGGTCAAAATTGAAGCTTTTGAGTAAGCAAAACTCTGTAAAAATGGCAATTTTGGTCACTCTGAGGGTTTAAAAAGTGGTTATTCAACATGAGGCACGATCCAATTGACATTTTGAATCATTTTTGGTACAGTCCAAAAAATCAATTTTCGGATGAAAAACGATGACTCCGGACATGTCGAACGATCCCAAAATGGTCAATATGGATGAAATTTTAACATTTAATCTTTTGACTGTAAATGACTGTTGGATGTGAATTATGACTTTGTCAACTAAAATAAGTGTGTTTAAAGTCATTTCTGTGCCTGAAACGGGTCAAAATTGAAGCTTTTGAGTAAGCAAAACTCTGTAAAAATGGCAATTTTGGTCACTCTGAGGGTTTAAAAAGTGGTTATTCAACATGAGGCACGATCCAATTGACATTTTGAATCATTTTTGGTACAGTCCAAAAAATCAATTTTCGAATGAAAAACGATGACTCCGGACATGTCGAACGATCCCAAAAAGGTCAAAATGGATGAAATTTAAACATTTAATCTTTTGACTGTAAATGACTGTTGGATGTGAATTATGACTTTGTCAACTAAAATAAGTGTGTTTAAAGTCATTTCTGTGCCTGAAACGGGTCAAAATTGAAGCTTTTGAGTAAGCAAAACTCTGTAAAAATGGCAATTTTGGTCACTGTGAGGGTTTAAAAAGTGGTTATTCAACATGAGGCACGATCCAATTGACATTTTGAATCATTTTTGGTACAGTCCAAAAAATCAATTTTCGGATGAAAAACGATGACTCCGGACATGTCGAACGATCCCAAAAAGGTCAATATGGATGAAATTTTAACATTTAATCTTTTGACTGTAAATGACTGTTGGATGTGAATTATGACTTTGTCAACTAAAATAAGTGTGTTTAAAGTCAATTCTGTGCCTGAAACGGGTCAAAATTGAAGCTTTTGAGTAAGCAAAACTCTGTAAAAATGGCAATTTTGGTCACTCTGAGGGTTTAAAAAGTGGTTATTCAACATGAGGCACGATCCAATTGACATTTTGAATCATTTTTGGTACAGTCCAAAAAATCAATTTTCGGATGAAAAACGATGACTCCGGACATGTTGAACGATCCCAAAATGGTCAATATGGATGAAATTTTAACATTTAATCTTTTGACTGTAAATGACTGTTGGATGTGAATTATGACTTTGTCAACTAAAATAAGTGTGTTTAAAGTCATTTCTGTGCCTGAAACGGGTCAAAATTGAAGCTTTTGAGTAAGCAAAACTCTGTAAAAATGGCAATTTTGGTCACTGTGAGGGTTTAAAAAGTGGTTATTCAACATGAGTCACGATCCATTTGACATTTTGAATCATTTTTGGTACAGTCCAAAAAATCAATTTTCGGATGAAAAACGATGACTCCGGACATGTCGAACTATCCCAAAATGGTCAATATGGATGAAATTTTAACATTTAATCTTTTGACTCCAAATGACTGTTGGATGTGAATTATGACTTTGTCAACTAAAATAAGTGTGTTTAAAGTCATTTCTGTGCCTCAAAGGGGTCAAAATTGAAGCTTTTGAGTAAGTAAAACTCTGTAAAAATGGCAATTTTGGTCACTGTGAGGGTTTAAAAAGTGGTTATTCAACATGAGGCACGATCCAATTGAAATTTTGAATCATTTTTGGTACAGTCCAAAAAATCAATTTTCGGATGAAAAACGATGACTCGGACATGTCGAACGATCCCAAAAAGGTCAAAATGGATGAAATTTTAACATTTAATCTTTTGACTGTAAATGACTGTTGGATGTGAATTATGACTTTGTCAACTAAAATAAGTGTGTTTAAAGTCATTTCTGTGCCTGAAACGGGTCAAAATTGAAGCTTTTGAGTAAACAAAACTCTGTAAAAATGGCAATTTTGGTCACTCTGAGGGTTTAAAAAGTGGTTATTCAACATGAGGCACGATCCAATTGACATTTTGAATCATTTTTGGTACAGTCCAAAAAATCAATTTTCGGATGAAAAACGATGACTCCAGACATGTCGAACGATCCCAAAATGGTCAATATGGATGAAATTTTAACATTTAATCTTTTGACTGTAAATGACTGTTGGATGTGAATTATGACTTTGTCAACTAAAATAAGTGTGTTTAAAGTCATTTCTGTGCCTGAAACGGGTCAAAATTGAAGCTTTTGAGTAAGCAAATGTCTGTAAAAATGGCAATTTTGGTCACTCTGAGGGTTTAAAAAGTGGTTATTCAACATGAGGCACGATCCAATTGACATTTTGAATCATTTTTGGTACAGTCCAAAAAATAAATTTTCGAATGAAAAACGATTACTCCGGACATGTCGAACGATCCCAAAAAGGTCAAAATGGATGAAATTTTAACATTTAATCTTCTGACTGTAAATGACTGTTGGATGTGAATTATGACTTTGTCAACTAAAATAAGTGTGTTTAAAGTCATTTCTGTGCCTGAAACGGGTCAAAATTGAAGCTTTTGAGTAAGCAAAACTCTGTAAAAATGGCAATTTTGGTCACTCTGAGGGTTTAAAAAGTGGTTATTCAACATGAGGCACGATCCAATTGACATTTTGAATCATTTTTGGTACAGTCCAAAAAATCAATTTTCGGATGAAAAACGATGACTCCGGACATGTCGAACGATCCCAAAATGGTCAATATGGATAAAATTTTAACATTTAATCTTTTGACTGTAAATGACTGTTGGATGTGAATTATGACTTTGTCAACTAAAATAAGTGTGTTTAAAGTCATTTCTGTGCCTGAAACGGGTCAAAATTGAAGCTTTTGAGTAAGCAAAACTCTGTAAAAATGGCAATTTTGGTCACTGTGAGGGTTTAAAAAGTGGTTATTCAACATGAGGCACGACCCAATTGACATTTTGAATCATTTTTGGTACAGTCCAAAAAATCAATTTTCGGATGAAAAACGATGACTCCGGACATGTCGAACTATCCCAAAATGGTCAATATGGATGAAATTTTAACATTTAATCTTTTGACTGTAAATGACTGTTGGATGTGAATTATGACTTTGTCAACTAAAATAAGTGTGTTTAAAGTCAATTCTGTGCCTGAAACGGGTCAATATTGAAGCTTTTGAGTAAGCAAAACTCTGTAAAAATGGCAATTTTGGTCACTCTGAGGGTTTAAAAAGTGGTTATTCAACATGAGGCACGATCCAATTGACATTTTGAATCATTTTTGGTACAGTCCAAAAAATCAATTTTCGGATGAAAAACGATGACTCCGGACATGTCGAACGATCCCAAAATGGTCAATATGGATGAAATTTTAACATTTAATCTTTTGACTGTAAATGACTGTTGGATGTGAAATATGACTTTGTCAACTAAAATAAGTGTGTTTAAAGTCATTTCTGTGCCTGAAACGGGTCAAAATTGAAGCTTTTGAGTAAGCAAAACTCTGTAAAATTGGCAATTTTGGTCACTGTGAGGGTTTAAAAAGTGGTTATTCAACATGAGGCACGATCCAATTGACATTTTGAATCATTTTTGGTACAGTCCAAAAAATCAATTTTCGGATGAAAAACGATGACTCCGGACATGTCGAACTATCCCAAAATGGTCAATATGGATGAAATTTTAACATTTAATCTTTTGACTCCAAATGACTGTTGGATGTGAATTATGACTTTGTCAACTAAAATAAGTGTGTTTAAAGTCATTTCTGTGCCTCAAAGGGGTCAAAATTGAAGCTTTTGAGTAAGTAAAACTCTGTAAAAATGGCAATTTTGGTCACTGTGAGGGTTTAAAAAGTGGTTATTCAACATGAGGCACGATCCAATTGACATTTTGAATCATTTTTGGTACAGTCCAAAAAATCAATTTTCGAATGAAAAACTATGACTCCGGACATGTCGAACGATCCCAAAAAGGTCAAAATGGATGAAATTTTAACATTTAATCTTTTGACTGTAAATGACTGTTGGATGTGAATTATGACTTTGTCAACTAAAATAAGTGTGTTTAAAATCATTTCTGTGCCTGAAACGGGTCAAAATTGACGCTTTTGAGTAAGCAAAACTCTGTAAAAATGGCAATTTTGGTCACTCTGAGGGTTTAAAAAGTGGTTATTCAACATGAGGCACGATCCAATTGAAATTTCGAATCTTTTTTGGTACAGTCTAAAAAATCAATTTTCGGATGAAAAACGATGACTCCGGACATGTCGAACGATCCCAAAAAGGTCAAAATGGATGAAATTTTAACATTTAATCTTTTGACTGTAAATGACTGTTGGATGTGAATTATGACTTTGTCAACTAAAATAAGTGTGTTTAAAGTCATTTCTGTGCCTGAAACGGGTCAAAATTGAAGCTTTTGAGTAAGCAAAACTCTGTAAAAATGGCAATTTTGGTCACTCTGAGGGTTTAAAAAGTGGTTATTCAACATGAGGCACGATCCAATTGACATTTTGAATCATTTTTGGTACAGTCCAAAAAATCAATTTTCGAATGAAAAACGATGACTCCGGACATGTCGAACGATCCCAAAAAGGTCAAAATGGATGAAATTTAAACATTTAATCTTTTGACTGTAAATGACTGTTGGATGTGAATTATGAATTTGTCAACTAAAATAAGTGTGTTTAAAGTCATTTCTGTGCCTGAAACGGGTCAAAATTGAAGCTTTTGAGTAAGCAAAACTCTGTAAAAATGGCAATTTTGGTCACTGTGAGGGTTTAAAAAGTGGTTATTCAACATGAGGCACGATCCAATTGACATTTTGAATCATTTTTGGTACAGTCCAAAAAATCAATTTTCGGATGAAAAACGATGACTCCGGACATGTCGAACTATCCCAAAATGGTCAATATGGATGAAATTTTAACATTTAATCTTTTGACTGTAAATGACTGTTGGATGTGAATTATGACTTTGTCAACTAAAATAAGTGTGTTTAAAGTCAATTCTGTGCCTGAAACGGGTCAAAATTGAAGCTTTTGAGTAAGCAAAACTCTGTAAAAATGGCAATTTTGGTCACTCTGAGGGTTTAAAAAGTGGTTATTCAACATGAGGCACGATCCAATTGACATTTTGAATCATTTTTGGTACAGTCCAAAAAATCAATTTTCGGATGAAAAACGATGACTCCGGACATGTCGAACGATCCCAAAATGGTCAATATGGATGAAATTTTAACATTTAATCTTTTGACTGTAAATGACTGTTGGATGTGAATTATGACTTTGTCAACTAAAATAAGTGTGTTTAAAGTCATTTCTGTGCCTGAAACGGGTCAAAATTGAAGCTTTTGAGTAAGCAAAACTCTGTAAAAATGGCAATTTTGGTCACTGTGAGGGTTTAAAAAGTGGTTATTCAACATGAGTCACGATCCAATTGACATTTTGAATCATTTTTGGTACAGTCCAAAAAATCAATTTTCGGATGAAAAACGACTCCGGACATGTCGAACTATCCCAAAATGGTCAATGTGGATGAAATTTTAACATTTAATCTTTTGACTCCAAATGACTGTTGGATGTGAATTATGACTTTGTCAACTAAAATAAGTGTGTTTAAAGTCATTTCTGTGCCTCAAAGGGGTCAAAATTGAAGCTTTTGAGTAAGTAAAACTCTGTAAAAATGGCAATTTTGGTCACTGTGAGGGTTTAAAAAGTGGTTATTCAACATGAGGCACGATCCAATTGAAATTTTGAATCATTTTTGGTACAGTCCAAAAAATCAATTTTCGGATGAAAAACGATGACTCCGGACATGTCGAACGATCCCAAAAAGGTCAAAATGGATGAAATTTTAACATTTAATCTTTTGACTGTAAATGACTGTTGGATGTGAATTATGACTTTGTCAACTAAAATAAGTGTGTTTAAAGTCATTTCTGTGCCTGAAACGGGTCAAAATTGAAACTTTTGAGTAAACAAAACTCTGTAAAAATGGCAATTTTGGTCACTCTGAGGGTTTAAAAAGTGGTTATTCAACATGAGGCACGATCCAATTGACATTTTGAATCATTTTTGGTACAGTCCAAAAAATCAATTTTCAGATGAAAAACGATGACTCCAGACATGTCGAACGATCCCAAAATGGTCAATATGGATGAAATTTTAACATTTAATCTTTTGACTGTAAATGACTGTTGGATGTGAATTATGACTTTGTCAACTAAAATAAGTGTGTTTAAAGTCATTTCTGTGCCTGAAACGGGTCAAAATTGAAGCTTTTGAGTAAGCAAAAGTCTGTAAAAATGGCAATTTTGGTCACTCTGAGGGTTTAAAAAGTGGTTATTCAACATGAGGCACGATCCAATTGACATTTTGAATCATTTTTGGTACAGTCCAAAAAATAAATTTTCGAATGAAAAACGATTACTCCGGACATGTCGAACGATCCCAAAAAGGTCAAAATGGATGAAATTTTAACATTTAATCTTCTGACTGTAAATGACTGTTGGATGTGAATTATGACTTTGTCAACTAAAATAAGTGTGTTTAAAGTCATTTCTGTGCCTGAAACGGGTCAAAATTGAAGCTTTTGAGTAAGCAAAACTCTGTAAAAATGGCAATTTTGGTCACTCTGAGGGTTTAAAAAGTGGTTATTCAACATGAGGCACGATCCAATTGACATTTTGAATCATTTTTGGTACAGTCCAAAAAATCAATTTTCGGATGAAAAACGATGACTCCGGTCATTTCGAACGATCCCAAAATGGTCAATATGGATAAAATTTTAACATTTAATCTTTTGACTGTAAATGACTGTTGGATGTGAATTATGACTTTGTCAACTAAAATAAGTGTGTTTAAAGTCATTTCTGTGCCTGAAACGGGTCAAAATTGAAGCTTTTGAGTAAGCAAAACTCTGTAAAAATGGCAATTTTGGTCACTTTGAGGGTTTAAAAAGTGGTTATTCAACATGAGGCACGAGCCAATTGACATTTTGAATCATTTTTGGTACAGTCCAAAAAATCAATTTTCGGATGAAAAACGATGACTCCGGACATGTCGAACTATCCCAAAATGGTCAATATGGATGAAATTTTAACATTTAATCTTTTGACTGTAAATGACTGTTGGATGTGAATTATGACTTTGTCAACTAAAATAAGTGTGTTTAAAGTCAATTCTGTGCCTGAAACGGGTCAATATTGAAGCTTTTGAGTAAGCAAAACTCTGTAAAAATGGCAATTTTGGTCACTCTGAGGGTTTAAAAAGTGGTTATTCAACATGAGGCACGATCCAATTGACATTTTGAATCATTTTTGGTACAGTCCAAAAAATCAATTTTCGGATGAAAAACGATGACTCCGGACATGTCGAACGATCCCAAAATGGTCAATATGGATGAAATTTTAACATTTAATCTTTTGACTGTAAATGACTGTTGGATGTGAATTATGACTTTGTCAACTAAAATAAGTGTGTTTAAAGTCATTTCTGTGCCTGAAACGGGTCAAAATTGAAGCTTTTGAGTAAGCAAAACTCTGTAAAAATGGCAATTTTGGTCACTGTGAGGGTTTAAAAAGTGGTTATTCAACATGAGGCACGATCCAATTGACATTTTGAATCATTTTTGGTACAGTCCAAAAAATCAATTTTCGAATGAAAAACGATGACTCCGGACATTTCGAACGATCCCAAAAAGGTCAAAATGGATGAAATTTTAACATTTAATCTTTTGACTGTAAATGACTGTTGGATGTGAATTATGACTTTGTCAACTAAAATAAGTGTGTTTAAAGTCATTTCTGTGCCTGAAACGGGTCAAAATTGAAGCTTTTGAGTATGCAAAACTCTGTAAAAATGGCAATTTTGGTCACTGTGAGGGTTTAAAAAGTGGTTATTCAACATGAGGCACGATCCAATTGACATTTTGAATCATTTTTGGTACAGTCCAAAAAATCAATTTTCGGATGAAAAACGATGACTCCGGACATGTCGAACTATCCCAAAATGGTCAATATGGATGAAATTTTAACATTTAATCTTTTGACTCTAAATGGCTGTTGGATGTGAATTATGACTTTGTCAACTAAAATAAGTGTGTTTAAAGTCATTTCTGTGCCTGAAACGGGTCACAATTGAAGCTTTTGAGTAAGCAAAACTCTGTAAAAATGGCAATTTTGGTCACTCTGAGGGTCTAAAAAGTGGTTATTCAACATGAGGCACGATCCAATTGACATTTTGAATCATTTTTGGTACAGTCCAAAAAATCAATTTTCGGATGAAAAACGATGACTCCGGACATGTCGAACTATCCCAAAATGGTCAATATGGATGAAATTTTAACATTTAATCTTTTGACTCTAAATGACTGTTGGATGTGAATTATGACTTTGTCAACTAAAATAAGTGTGTTTAAAGTCATTTCTGTGCCTCAAAGGGGTCAAAATTGAAGCTTTTGAGTAAGCAAAACTCTGTAAAAACGGCAATTTTGGTCACTGTGAGGGTTTAAAAAGTGGTTATTCAACATGAGGAACGATCCAATTGAAATTTTGAATCATTTTTGGTACAGTCCAAAAAATCAATTTTCGGATGAAAAACAATGACTCCGGACATGTCGAACGATCCCAAAAAGGTCAAAATGGATGAAATTTTAACATTTAATCTTTTGACTGTAAATGACTGTTGGATGTGAATTATGACTTTGTCAACTAAAATAAGTGTGTTTAAAGTCATTTCTGTGCCTGAAACGGGTCACAATTGAAGCTTTTGAGTAAGCAAAACTCTGTAAAAATGGCAATTTTGGTCACTGTGAGGGTTTAAAAAGTGGTTATTCAACATGAGGCACGATCCAATTGACATTTTGAATCATTTTTGGTACAGTCCAAAAAATCAATTTTCGGATGAAAAACGATGACTCCGGACATGTCGAACTATCCCAAAATGGTCAATATGGATGAAATTTTAACATTTAATCTTTTGATTCTAAATGACTGTTGGATGTGAATTATGACTTTATCAACTAAAATAAGTGTGTTTAAAGTCATTTCTGTGCCTGAAACGGGTCAAAATTGAAGCTTTTGAGTAAGCAAAACTCTGTAAAAATGGCAATTTTGGTCACTGTGAGGGTTTAAAAAGTGGTTATTCAACATGAGGCACGATCCAATTGACATTTTGAATCATTTTTGGTACAGTCCAAAAAATCAATTTTCGGATGAAAAACGATCACTCCGGACATGTTGAACTATCCCAAAATGGTCAATATGGATGAAATTTTAACATTTAATCTTTTGACTGTAAATGACTGTTGGATGTGAATTATGACTTTGTCAACTAAAATAAGTGTGTTTAAAGTCATTTCTGTGCCTGAAACGGGTCAAAATTGAAGCTTTTGAGTAAGCAAAACTCTGTAAAAACTGCAATTTTGGTCACTGTGAGGGTTTAAAAAGTGGTTATTCAACATGAGGAACGATCCAATTGAAATTTTGAATCATTTTTGGTACAGTCCAAAAAATCAATTTTCAAATGAAAAACGATGACTCCGGACATGTCGAACGATCCCAAAAAGGTCAAAATGGATGAAATTTTAACATTTAATCTTTTGACTGTAAATGACTGTTGGATGTGAATTATGACTTTGTCAACTAAAATAAGTGTGTTTAAAGTCATTTCTGTGCCTGAAACGGGTCAAAATTGAAGCTTTTGAGTAAGCAAAACTCTGTAAAAATTGCAATTTTGGTCACTGTGAGGGTTTAAAAAGTGGTTATTCAACATGAGGCACGATCCAATTGACATTTTGAATCATTTTTGGTACAGTCCAAAAAATCAATTTTCGGATGAAAAACGATGACTCCGGACATGTCCAACTATCCCAAAATGGTCAATATGGATGAAATTTTAACATTTAATCTTTTGACTGTAAATGACTGTTGGATGTGAATTATGACTTTGTCAACTAAAATAAGTGTGTTTAAAGTCATTTCTGTGCCTGAAACTGGTCAAAATTGAAGCTTTTGAGTAAGCAAAACTCTGTAAAAATGGCAATTTTGGTCACTCTGAGGGTTTAAAAAGTGGTTATTCAACATGAGGCACGATCCAATTGACATTTTGAATCATTTTTGGTACAGTCCAAAAAATCAATTTTCGGATGAAAAACGATGACTCCGGACATGTCGAACTATCCCAAAATGGTCAATATGGATGAAATTTTAACATTTAATCTTTTGACTGTAAATGACTGTTGGATGTGAATTATGACTTTGTCAACTAAAATAAGTGTGTTTAAAGTCATTTCTGTGCCTGAAACTGGTCAAAATTGAAGCTTTTGAGTAAGCAAAACTCTGTAAAAATGGCAATTTTGGTCACTCTGAGGGTTTAAAAAGTGGTTATTCAACATGAGGCACGATCCAATTGACATTTTGAATCATTTTTGGTACAGTCCAAAAAATCAATTTTCGGATGAAAAACGATGACTCCGGACATGTCCAACTATCCCAAAATGGTCAATATGGATGAAATTTTAACATTTAATCTTTTGACTGTAAATGACTGTTGGATGTGAATTATGACTTTGTCAACTAAAATAAGTGTGTTTAAAGTCATTTCTGTGCCTGAAACTGGTCAAAATTGAAGCTTTTGAGTAAGCAAAACTCTGTAAAAATGGCAATTTTGGTCACTCTGAGGGTTTAAAAAGTGGTTATTCAACATGAGGCACGATCCAATTGACATTTTGAATCATTTTTGGTACAGTCCAAAAAATCAATTTTCGGATGAAAAACGATGACTCCGGACATGTCGAACTATCCCAAAATGGTCAATATGGATGAAATTTTAACATTTAATCTTTTGACTCTAAATGGCTGTTGGATGTGAATTATGACTTTGTCAACTAAAATAAGTGTGTTTAAAGTCATTTCTGTGCCTGAAACGGGTCAAAATTGAACCTTTTGAGTAAGCAAAACTCTGTAAAAATGGCAATTTTGGTCACTCTGAGGGTCTAAAAAGTGGTTATTCAACATGAGGCACGATCCAATTGACATTTTGAATCATTTTTGGTACAGTCCAAAAAATCAATTTTCGGATGAAAAACGATGACTCCGGACATGTCGAACGATCCCAAAAAGGTCACAATGGATGAAATTTTAACATTTAATCTTTTGACTGTAAATGACTGTTGGATGTGAATTATGACTTTGTCCACTAAAATAAGTGTGTTTAAAATCATTTCTGTGCCTGAAACGGGTCAAAATTGAAGCTTTTGAGTAAGCAAAACTCTGTAAAAATGGCAATTTTGGTCACTCTGAGGGTTTAGAAAGTGGTTATTCAACATGAGGCACGATCCAATTGACATTTTGAATCATTTTTGGTACAGTCCAAAAAATCAATTTTCGAATGAAAAACGATGACTCCGGACATGTCGAACGATCCCAAAAAGGTCACAATGGATGAAATTTTAACATTTAATCTTTTGACTGTAAATGACTGTTGGATGTGAATTATGACTTTGTCCACTAAAATAAGTGTGTTTAAAGTCATTTCTGTGCCTGAAACGGGTCAAAATTGAAGCTTTTGAGTAAGCAAAACTCTGTAAAAATGGCAATTTTGGTCACTGTGAGGGTTTAAAAAGTGGTTATTCAACATGAGGCACGATCCAAGTGACATTTTGAATCATTTTTGGTACAGTCCAAAAAATCAATTTTCGGATGAAAAACGATGACTCCGGACATGTCGAACTATCCCAAAATGGTCAATATGGATGAAATTTTAACATTTAATCTTTTGACTGTAAATGACTGTTGGATGTGAATTATGACTTTGTCAACTAAAATAAGTGTGTTTAAAGTCATTTCTGTGCCTGAAACGGGTCAAAATTGAAGCTTTTGAGTAAGCAAAACTCTGTAAAAATGGCAATTTTGGTCACTCTGAGGGTTTAAAAAGTGGTTATTCAACATGAGGCACGATCCAATTGACATTTTGAATCATTTTTGGTACAGTCCAAAAAATCAATTTTCGAATGAAAAACGATGACTCCGGACATTTCGAACGATCCCAAAAAGGTCAAAATGGATGAAATTTTAACATTTAATCTTTTGACTGTAAATGACTGTTGGATGTGAATTATGACTTTGTCAACTAAAATAAGTGTGTTTAAAGTCATTTCTGTGCCTGAAACGGGTCAAAATTGAAGCTTTTGAGTATGCAAAACTCTGTAAAAATGGCAATTTTGGTCACTGTGAGGGTTTAAAAAGTGGTTATTCAACATGAGGCACGATCCAATTGACATTTTGAATAATTTTTGGTACAGTCCAATAAATCAATTTTCGGATGAAAAACGATGACTCCGGACATGTCGAACTATCCCAAAATGGTCAATATGGATGAAATTTTAACATTTAATCTTTTGACTGTAAATGACTGTTGGATGTGAATTATGACTTTGTCAACTAAAATAAGTGTGTTTAAAGTCATTTCTGTGCCTGAAACTGGTCAAAATTGAAGCTTTTGAGTAAGCAAAACTCTGTAAAAATGGCAATTTTGGTCACTCTGAGGTTTTAAAAAGTGGTTATTCAACATGAGGCACGATCCAATTGACATTTTGAATCATTTTTGGTACAGTCCAAAAAATCAATTTTCGAATGAAAAACGATGACTCCGGACATTTCGAACGATCCCAAAAAGGTCAAAATGGATGAAATTTTAACATTTAATCTTTTGACTGTAAATGACTGTTGGATGTGAATTATGACTTTGTCAACTAAAATAAGTGTGTTTAAAGTCATTTCTGTGCCTGAAACGGGTCAAAATTGAAGCTTTTGAGTATGCAAAACTCTGTAAAAATGGCAATTTTGGTCACTGTGAGGGTTTAAAAAGTGGTTATTCAACATGAGGCACGATCCAATTGACATTTTGAATAATTTTTGGTACAGTCCAAAAAATCAATTTTCGGATGAAAAACGATGACTCCGGACATGTCGAACTATCCCAAAATGGTCAATATGGATGAAATTTTAACATTTAATCTTTTGACTGTAAATGACTGTTGGATGTGAATTATGACTTTGTCAACTAAAATAAGTGTGTTTAAAGTCATTTCTGTGCCTGAAACTGGTCAAAATTGAAGCTTTTGAGTAAGCAAAACTCTGTAAAAATGGCAATTTTGGTCACTCTGAGGGTTTAAAAAGTGGTTATTCAACATGAGGCACGATCCAATTGACATTTTGAATCATTTTTGGTACAGTCCAAAAAATCAATTTTCGGATGAAAAACGATGACTCCGGACATGTCGAACTATCCCAAAATGGTCAATATGGATGAAATTTTAACATTTAATCTTTTGACTCTAAATGGCTGTTGGATGTGAATTATGACTTTGTCTACTAAAATAAGTGTGTTTAAAGTCATTTCTGTGCCTGAAACGGGTCACAATTGAAGCTTTTGAGTAAGCAAAACTCTGTAAAAATGGCAATTTTGGTCACTCTGAGGGTCTAAAAAGTGGTTATTCAACATGAGGCACAATCCAATTGACATTTTGAATCATTTTTGGTACAGTCCAAAAAATCAATTTTCGGATGAAAAACGATGACTCCGGACATGTCGAACTATCCCAAAATGGTCAATATGGATGAAATTTTAACATTTAATCTTTTGACTCTAAATGACTGTTGGATGTGAATTATGACTTTGTCAACTAAAATAAGTGTGTTTAAAGTCATTTCTGTGCCTCAAAGGGGTCAAAATTGAAGCTTTTGAGTAAGCAAAACTCTGTAAAAACGGCAATTTTGGTCACTGTGAGGGTTTAAAAAGTGGTTATTCAACATGAGGAACGATCCAATTGAAATTTTGAATCATTTTTGGTACAGTCCAAAAAATCAATTTTCGGATGAAAAACGATGACTCCGGACATGTCGAACGATCCCAAAAAGGTCAAAATGGATGAAATTTTAACATTTAATCTTTTGACTGTAAATGACTGTTGGATGTGAATTATGACTTTGTCAACTAAAATAAGTGTGTTTAAAGTCATTTCTGTGCCTGAAACGGGTCAAAATTGAAGCTTTTGAGTAAGCAAAACTCTGTAAAAATGGCAATTTTGGTCACTGTGAGGGTTTAAAAAGTGGTTATTCAACATGAGGCACGATCCAATTGACATTTTGAATCATTTTTGGTACAGTCCAAAAAATCAATTTTCGGATGAAAAACGATGACTCCGGACATGTCGAACTATCCCAAAATGGTCAATATGGATGAAATTTTAACATTTAATCTTTTGATTCTAAATGACTGTTGGATGTGAATTATGACTTTATCAACTAAAATAAGTGTGTTTAAAGTCATTTCTGTGCCTGAAACGGGTCAAAATTGAAGCTTTTGAGTAAGCAAAACTCTGTAAAAATGGCAATTTTGGTCACTGTGAGGGTTTAAAAAGTGGTTATTCAACATGAGGCACGATCCAATTGACATTTTGAATAATTTTTGGTACAGTCCAAAAAATCAATTTTCGGATGAAAAACGATGACTCCGGACATGTCGAACTATCCCAAAATGGTCAATATGGATGAAATTTTAACATTTAATCTTTTGACTCTAAATGGCTGTTGGATGTGAATTATGACTTTGTCTACTAAAATAAGTGTGTTTAAAGTCATTTCTGTGCCTGAAACGGGTCACAATTGAAGCTTTTGAGTAAGCAAAACTCTGTAAAAATGGCAATTTTGGTCACTCTGAGGGTCTAAAAAGTGGTTATTCAACATGAGGCACGATCCAATTGACATTTTGAATCATTTTTGGTACAGTCCAAAAAATCAATTTTCGGATGAAAAACGATGACTCCGGACATGTCGAACTATCCCAAAATGGTCAATATGGATGAAATTTTAACATTTAATCTTTTGACTCTAAATGACTGTTGGATGTGAATTATGACTTTGTCAACTAAAATAAGTGTGTTTAAAGTCATTTCTGTGCCTCAAAGGGGTCAAAATTGAAGCTTTTGAGTAAGCAAAACTCTGTAAAAACGGCAATTTTGGTCACTGTGAGGGTTTAAAAAGTGGTTATTCAACATGAGGAACGATCCAATTGACATTTTGAATCATTTTTGGTACAGTCCAAAAAATCAATTTTCGGATGAAAAACGATCACTCCGGACATGTTGAACTATCCCAAAATGGTCAATATGGATGAAATTTTAACATTTAATCTTTTGACTGTAAATGACTGTTGGATGTGAATTATGACTTTGTCAACTAAAATAAGTGTGTTTAAAGTCATTTCTGTGCCTGAAACGGGTCAAAATTGAAGCTTTTGAGTAAGCAAAACTCTGTAAAAACTGCAATTTTGGTCACTGTGAGGGTTTAAAAAGTGGTTATTCAACATGAGGAACGATCCAATTGAAATTTTGAATCATTTTTGGTACAGTCCAAAAAATCAATTTTCAAATGAAAAACGATGACTCCGGACATGTCGAACGATCCCAAAAAGGTCAAAATGGATGAAATTTTAACATTTAATCTTTTGACTGTAAATGACTGTTGGATGTGAATTATGACTTTGTCAACTAAAATAAGTGTGTTTAAAGTCATTTCTGTGCCTGAAACGGGTCAAAATTGAAGCTTTTGAGTAAGCAAAACTCTGTAAAAATTGCAATTTTGGTCACTGTGAGGGTTTAAAAAGTGGTTATTCAACATGAGGCACGATCCAATTGACATTTTGAATCATTTTTGGTACAGTCCAAAAAATCAATTTTCGGATGAAAAACGATGACTCCGGACATGTCCAACTATCCCAAAATGGTCAATATGGATGAAATTTTAACATTTAATCTTTTGACTGTAAATGACTGTTGGATGTGAATTATGACTTTGTCAACTAAAATAAGTGTGTTTAAAGTCATTTCTGTGCCTGAAACTGGTCAAAATTGAAGCTTTTGAGTAAGCAAAACTCTGTAAAAATGGCAATTTTGGTCACTCTGAGGGTTTAAAAAGTGGTTATTCAACATGAGGCACGATCCAATTGACATTTTGAATCATTTTTGGTACAGTCCAAAAAATCAATTTTCGGATGAAAAACGATGACTCCGGACATGTCGAACTATCCCAAAATGGTCAATATGGATGAAATTTTAACATTTAATCTTTTGACTGTAAATGACTGTTGGATGTGAATTATGACTTTGTCAACTAAAATAAGTGTGTTTAAAGTCATTTCTGTGCCTGAAACTGGTCAAAATTGAAGCTTTTGAGTAAGCAAAACTCTGTAAAAATGGCAATTTTGGTCACTGTGAGTGTTTAAAAAGTGGTTATTCAACATGAGGCACGATCCAATTGACATTTTGAATCATTTTTGGTACAGTCCAAAAAATCAATTTTCGGATGAAAAACGATGACTCCGGACATGTCCAACTATCCCAAAATGGTCAATATGGATGAAATTTTAACATTTATTTTTTGACTGTAAATGACTGTTGGATGTGAATTATGACTTTGTCAACTAAAATAAGTGTGTTTAAAGTCATTTCTGTGCCTGAAACTGGTCAAAATTGAAGCTTTTGAGTAAGCAAAACTCTGTAAAAATGGCAATTTTGGTCACTCTGAGGGTTTAAAAAGTGGTTATTCAACATGAGGCACGATCCAATTGACATTTTGAATCATTTTTGGTACAGTCCAAAAAATCAATTTTCGGATGAAAAACGATGACTCCGGACATGTCGAACTATCCCAAAATGGTCAATATGGATGAAATTTTAACATTTAATCTTTTGACTCTAAATGGCTGTTGGATGTGAATTATGACTTTGTCAACTAAAATAAGTGTGTTTAAAGTCATTTCTGTGCCTGAAACTGGTCAAAATTGAAGCTTTTGAGTAAGCAAAACTCTGTAAAAATGGCAATTTTGGTCACTCTGAGGGTTTAAAAAGTGGTTATTCAACATGAGGCACGATCCAATTGACATTTTGAATCATTTTTGGTACAGTCCAAAAAATCAATTTTCGGATGAAAAACGATGACTCCGGACATGTCGAACTATCCCAAAATGGTCAATATGGATGAAATTTTAACATTTAATCTTTTGACTCTAAATGGCTGTTGGATGTGAATTATGACTTTGTCAACTAAAATAAGTGTGTTTAAAGTCATTTCTGTGCCTGAAACGGGTCAAAATTGAAGCTTTTGAGTAAGCAAAACTCTGTAAAAATGGCAATTTTGGTCACTCTGAGGGTTTAGAAAGTGGTTATTCAACATGAGGCACGATCCAATTGACATTTTGAATCATTTTTGGTACAGTCCAAAAAATCAATTTTCGAATGAAAAACGATGACTCCGGACATGTCGAACGATCCCAAAAAGGTCACAATGGATGAAATTTTAACATTTAATCTTTTGACTGTAAATGACTGTTGGATGTGAATTATGACTTTGTCCACTAAAATAAGTGTGTTTAAAATCATTTCTGTGCCTGAAACGGGTCAAAATTGAAGCTTTTGAGTAAGCAAAACTCTGTAAAAATGGCAATTTTGGTCACTCTGAGGGTTTAGAAAGTGGTTATTCAACATGAGGCACGATCCAATTGACATTTTGAATCATTTTTGGTACAGTCCAAAAAATCAATTTTCGAATGAAAAACGATGACTCCGGACATGTCGAACGATCCCAAAAAGGTCACAATGGATGAAATTTTAACATTTAATCTTTTGACTGTAAATGACTGTTGGATGTGAATTATGACTTTGTCAACTAAAATAAGTGTGTTTAAAGTCATTTCTGTGCCTGAAACGGGTCAAAATTGAAGCTTTTGAGTATGCAAAACTCTGTAAAAATGGCAATTTTGGTCACTGTGAGGGTTTAAAAAGTGGTTATTCAACATGAGGCACGATCCAATTGACATTTTGAATAATTTTTGGTACAGTCCAAAAAATCAATTTTCGGATGAAAAACGATGACTCCGGACATGTCGAACTATCCCAAAATGGTCAATATGGATGAAATTTTAACATTTAATCTTTTGACTGTAAATGACTGTTGGATGTGAATTATGACTTTGTCAACTAAAATAAGTGTGTTTAAAGTCATTTCTGTGCCTGAAACTGGTCAAAATTGAAGCTTTTGAGTAAGCAAAACTCTGTAAAAATGGCAATTTTGGTCACTCTGAGGGTTTAAAAAGTGGTTATTCAACATGAGGCACGATCCAATTGACATTTTGAATCATTTTTGGTACAGTCCAAAAAATCAATTTTCGGATGAAAAACGATGACTCCGGACATGTCGAACTATCCCAAAATGGTCAATATGGATGAAATTTTAACATTTAATCTTTTGACTCTAAATGGCTGTTGGATGTGAATTATGACTTTGTCTACTAAAATAAGTGTGTTTAAAGTCATTTCTGTGCCTGAAACGGGTCACAATTGAAGCTTTTGAGTAAGCAAAACTCTGTAAAAATGGCAATTTTGGTCACTCTGAGGGTCTAAAAAGTGGTTATTCAACATGAGGCACGATCCAATTGACATTTTGAATCATTTTTGGTACAGTCCAAAAAATCAATTCTCGGATGAAAAACGATGACTCCGGACATGTCGAACTATCCCAAAATGGTCAATATGGATGAAATTTTAACATTTAATCTTTTGACTCTAAATGACTGTTGGATGTGAATTATGACTTTGTCAACTAAAATAAGTGTGTTTAAAGTCATTTCTGTGCCTCAAAGGGGTCAAAATTGAAGCTTTTGAGTAAGCAAAACTCTGTAAAAACGGCAATTTTGGTCACTGTGAGGGTTTAAAAAGTGGTTATTCAACATGAGGAACGATCCAATTGAAATTTTGAATCATTTTTGGTACAGTCCAAAAAATCAATTTTCGGATGAAAAACGATGACTCCGGACATGTCGAACGATCCCAAAAAGGTCAAAATGGATGAAATTTTAACATTTAATCTTTTGACTGTAAATGACTGTTGGATGTGAATTATGACTTTGTCAACTAAAATAAGTGTGTTTAAAGTCATTTCTGTGCCTGAAACGGGTCAAAATTGAAGCTTTTGAGTAAGCAAAACTCTGTAAAAATGGCAATTTTGGTCACTGTGAGGGTTTAAAAAGTGGTTATTCAACATGAGGCACGATCCAATTGACATTTTGAATCATTTTTGGTACAGTCCAAAAAATCAATTTTCGGATGAAAAACGATGACTCCGGACATGTCGAACTATCCCAAAATGGTCAATATGGATGAAATTTTAACATTTAATCTTTTGATTCTAAATGACTGTTGGATGTGAATTATGACTTTATCAACTAAAATAAGTGTGTTTAAAGTCATTTCTGTGCCTGAAACGGGTCAAAATTGAAGCTTTTGAGTAAGCAAAACTCTGTAAAAATGGCAATTTTGGTCACTGTGAGGGTTTAAAAAGTGGTTATTCAACATGAGGCACGATCCAATTGACATTTTGAATCATTTTTGGTACAGTCCAAAAAATCAATTTTCGAATGAAAAACGATGACTCCGGACATGTCGAACGATCCCAAAAAGGTCACAATGGATGAAATTTTAACATTTAATCTTTTGACTGTAAATGACTGTTGGATGTGAATTATGACTTTGTCCACTAAAATAAGTGTGTTTAAAGTCATTTCTGTGCCTGAAACGGGTCAAAATTGAAGCTTTTGAGTAAGCAAAACTCTGTAAAAATGGCAATTTTGGTCACTGTGAGGGTTTAAAAAGTGGTTATTCAACATGAGGCACGATCCAATTGACATTTTGAATCATTTTTGGTACAGTCCAAAAAATCAATTTTCGGATGAAAAACGATGACTCCGGACATGTCGAACGATCCCAAAATGGTCAATATGGATGAAATTTTAACATTTAATCTTTTGACTGTAAATGACTGTTGGATGTGAATTGTGACTTTGTCAGCTAAAATAAGTGTGTTTAAAGTCATTTCTGTGCCTGAAACGGGTCAAAATTTAAGCTTTTGAGTAAGCAAAACTCTGTAAAAATGGCAATTTTGGTCACTGTGAGGGTTTAAAAAGTGGTTATTCAACATGAGGCACGATCCAATTGACATTTTGAATCATTTTTGGTACAGTCCAAAAAATCAATTTTCGTATGAAAAACGATGACTCCGGACATGTCGAACGATCCCAAAAAGGTCAAAATGGATGACATTTTAACATTTAATCTTTTGACTGTAAATGACTGTTGGATGTGAATTATGACTTTGTCAACTAAAATAAGTGTGTTTAAAGTCATTTCTGTGCCTGAAACGGGTCAAAATTGAAGCTTTTGAGTAAGCAAAACTCTGTAAAAATGGCAATTTTGGTCACTGTGAGGGTTTAAAAAGTGGTTATTCAACATGAGGCACGATCCAATTGACATTTTGAATCATTTTTGGTACAGTCCAAAAAATCAATTTTCGGATGAAAAACGATGACTCCGGACATGTCGAACTATCCCAAAATGGTCAATATGGATGAAATTTTAACATTTAATCTTTTGACTGTAAATGACTGTTGGATGTGAATTATGACTTTGTCAACTAAAATAAGTGTGTTTAAAGTCATTTCTGTGCCTGAAACTGGTCAAAATTGAAGCTTTTGAGTAAGCAAAACTCTGTAAAAATGGCAATTTTGGTCACTCTGAGGGTCTAAAAAGTGGTTATTCAACATGAGGCACGATCCAATTGACATTTTGAATCATTTTTGGTACAGTCCAAAAAATCAATTTTCGGATGCAAAACGATGACTCCGGACATGTCGAACGATCCCAAAAAGGTCAAAATGGATGAAATTTTAACATTTAATCTTTTGATTCTAAATGACTGTTGGATGTGAATTATGACTTTGTCAACTAAAATAAGTGTGTTTAAAGTCATTTCTGTGCCTCAAAGGGGTCAAAATTGAAGCTTTTGAGTAAGCAAAACTCTGTAAAAATGGCAATTTTGGTCACTCTGAGGGTTTAAAAAGTGGTTATTCAACATGAGGCACGATCCAATTGACATTTTGAATCATTTTTGGTACAGTCCAAAAAATCAATTTTCGAATGAAAAACGATGACTCCGGACATGTCGAACGATCCCAAAAAGGTCACAATGGATGAAATTTTAACATTTAATCTTTTGACTGTAAATGACTGTTGGATGTGAATTATGACTTTGTCAACTAAAATAAGTGTGTTTAAAGTCATTTCTGTGCCTGAAACGGGTCAAAATTGAAGCTTTTGAGTAAGCAAAACTCTGTAAAAATGGCAATTTTGGTCACTGTGAGGGTTTAAAAAGTGGTTATTCAACATGAGGCACGATCCAATTGACATTTTGAATCATTTTTGGTACAGTCCAAAAAATCAATTTTCGGATGAAAAACGATGACTCCGGACATGTCGAACTATCCCAAAATGGTCAATATGGATGAAATTTTAACATTTAATCTTTTGATTCTAAATGACTGTTGGATGTGAATTATGACTTTATCAACTAAAATAAGTGTGTTTAAAGTCATTTCTGTGCCTGAAACGGGTCAAAATTGAAGCTTTTGAGTAAGCAAAACTCTGTAAAAATGGCAATTTTGGTCACTGTGAGGGTTTAAAAAGTGGTTATTCAACATGAGGCACGATCCAATTGACATTTTGAATCATTTTTGGTACAGTCCAAAAAATCAATTTTCGAATGAAAAACGATGACTCCGGACATGTCGAACGATCCCAAAAAGGTCACAATGGATGAAATTTTAACATTTAATCTTTTGACTGTAAATGACTGTTGGATGTGAATTATGACTTTGTCCACTAAAATAAGTGTGTTTAAAGTCATTTCTGTGCCTGAAACGGGTCAAAATTTAAGCTTTTGAGTAAGCAAAACTCTGTAAAAATGGCAATTTTGGTCACTGTGAGGGTTTAAAAAGTGGTTATTCAACATGAGGCACGATCCAATTGACATTTTGAATCATTTTTGGTACAGTCCAAAAAATCAATTTTCGTATGAAAAACGATGACTCCGGACATGTCGAACGATCCCAAAAAGGTCAAAATGGATGACATTTTAACATTTAATCTTTTGACTGTAAATGACTGTTGGATGTGAATTATGACTTTGTCCACTAAAATAAGTGTGTTTAAAATCATTTCTGTGCCTGAAACGGGTCAAAATTGAAGCTTTTGAGTAAGCAAAACTCTGTAAAAATGGCAATTTTGGTCACTCTGAGGGTTTAGAAAGTGGTTATTCAACATGAGGCACGATCCAATTGACATTTTGAATCATTTTTGGTACAGTCCAAAAAATCAATTTTCGAATGAAAAACGATGACTCCGGACATGTCGAACGATCCCAAAAAGGTCACAATGGATGAAATTTTAACATTTAATCTTTTGACTGTAAATGACTGTTGGATGTGAATTATGACTTTGTCCACTAAAATAAGTGTGTTTAAAGTCATTTCTGTGCCTGAAACGGGTCAAAATTGAAGCTTTTGAGTAAGCAAAACTCTGTAAAAATGGCAATTTTGGTCACTGTGAGGGTTTAAAAAGTGGTTATTCAACATGAGGCACGATCCAAGTGACATTTTGAATCATTTTTGGTACAGTCCAAAAAATCAATTTTCGGATGAAAAACGATGACTCCGGACATGTCGAACTATCCCAAAATGGTCAATATGGATGAAATTTTAACATTTAATCTTTTGACTGTAAATGACTGTTGGATGTGAATTATGACTTTGTCAACTAAAATAAGTGTGTTTAAAGTCATTTCTGTGCCTGAAACGGGTCAAAATTGAAGCTTTTGAGTAAGCAAAACTCTGTAAAAATGGCAATTTTGGTCACTCTGAGGGTTTAAAAAGTGGTTATTCAACATGAGGCACGATCCAATTGACATTTTGAATCATTTTTGGTACAGTCCAAAAAATCAATTTTCGAATGAAAAACGATGACTCCGGACATTTCGAACGATCCCAAAAAGGTCAAAATGGATGAAATTTTAACATTTAATCTTTTGACTGTAAATGACTGTTGGATGTGAATTATGACTTTGTCAACTAAAATAAGTGTGTTTAAAGTCATTTCTGTGCCTGAAACGGGTCAAAATTGAAGCTTTTGAGTATGCAAAACTCTGTAAAAATGGCAATTTTGGTCACTGTGAGGGTTTAAAAAGTGGTTATTCAACATGAGGCACGATCCAATTGACATTTTGAATAATTTTTGGTACAGTCCAATAAATCAATTTTCGGATGAAAAACGATGACTCCGGACATGTCGAACTATCCCAAAATGGTCAATATGGATGAAATTTTAACATTTAATCTTTTGACTGTAAATGACTGTTGGATGTGAATTATGACTTTGTCAACTAAAATAAGTGTGTTTAAAGTCATTTCTGTGCCTGAAACTGGTCAAAATTGAAGCTTTTGAGTAAGCAAAACTCTGTAAAAATGGCAATTTTGGTCACTCTGAGGGTTTAAAAAGTGGTTATTCAACATGAGGCACGATCCAATTGACATTTTGAATCATTTTTGGTACAGTCCAAAAAATCAATTTTCGGATGAAAAACGATGACTCCGGACATGTCGAACTATCCCAAAATGGTCAATATGGATGAAATTTTAACATTTAATCTTTTGACTCTAAATGGCTGTTGGATGTGAATTATGACTTTGTCTACTAAAATAAGTGTGTTTAAAGTCATTTCTGTGCCTGAAACGGGTCACAATTGAAGCTTTTGAGTAAGCAAAACTCTGTAAAAATGGCAATTTTGGTCACTCTGAGGGTCTAAAAAGTGGTTATTCAACATGAGGCACAATCCAATTGACATTTTGAATCATTTTTGGTACAGTCCAAAAAATCAATTTTCGGATGAAAAACGATGACTCCGGACATGTCGAACTATCCCAAAATGGTCAATATGGATGAAATTTTAACATTTAATCTTTTGACTCTAAATGACTGTTGGATGTGAATTATGACTTTGTCAACTAAAATAAGTGTGTTTAAAGTCATTTCTGTGCCTCAAAGGGGTCAAAATTGAAGCTTTTGAGTAAGCAAAACTCTGTAAAAACGGCAATTTTGGTCACTGTGAGGGTTTAAAAAGTGGTTATTCAACATGAGGAACGATCCAATTGAAATTTTGAATCATTTTTGGTACAGTCCAAAAAATCAATTTTCGGATGAAAAACGATGACTCCGGACATGTCGAACGATCCCAAAAAGGTCAAAATGGATGAAATTTTAACATTTAATCTTTTGACTGTAAATGACTGTTGGATGTGAATTATGACTTTGTCAACTAAAATAAGTGTGTTTAAAGTCATTTCTGTGCCTGAAACGGGTCAAAATTGAAGCTTTTGAGTAAGCAAAACTCTGTAAAAATGGCAATTTTGGTCACTGTGAGGGTTTAAAAAGTGGTTATTCAACATGAGGCACGATCCAATTGACATTTTGAATCATTTTTGGTACAGTCCAAAAAATCAATTTTCGGATGAAAAACGATGACTCCGGACATGTCGAACTATCCCAAAATGGTCAATATGGATGAAATTTTAACATTTAATCTTTTGATTCTAAATGACTGTTGGATGTGAATTATGACTTTATCAACTAAAATAAGTGTGTTTAAAGTCATTTCTGTGCCTGAAACGGGTCAAAATTGAAGCTTTTGAGTAAGCAAAACTCTGTAAAAATGGCAATTTTGGTCACTGTGAGGGTTTAAAAAGTGGTTATTCAACATGAGGCACGATCCAATTGACATTTTGAATAATTTTTGGTACAGTCCAAAAAATCAATTTTCGGATGAAAAACGATGACTCCGGACATGTCGAACTATCCCAAAATGGTCAATATGGATGAAATTTTAACATTTAATCTTTTGACTCTAAATGGCTGTTGGATGTGAATTATGACTTTGTCTACTAAAATAAGTGTGTTTAAAGTCATTTCTGTGCCTGAAACGGGTCACAATTGAAGCTTTTGAGTAAGCAAAACTCTGTAAAAATGGCAATTTTGGTCACTCTGAGGGTCTAAAAAGTGGTTATTCAACATGAGGCACGATCCAATTGACATTTTGAATCATTTTTGGTACAGTCCAAAAAATCAATTTTCGGATGAAAAACGATGACTCCGGACATGTCGAACTATCCCAAAATGGTCAATATGGATGAAATTTTAACATTTAATCTTTTGACTCTAAATGACTGTTGGATGTGAATTATGACTTTGTCAACTAAAATAAGTGTGTTTAAAGTCATTTCTGTGCCTCAAAGGGGTCAAAATTGAAGCTTTTGAGTAAGCAAAACTCTGTAAAAACGGCAATTTTGGTCACTGTGAGGGTTTAAAAAGTGGTTATTCAACATGAGGAACGATCCAATTGACATTTTGAATCATTTTTGGTACAGTCCAAAAAATCAATTTTCGGATGAAAAACGATCACTCCGGACATGTTGAACTATCCCAAAATGGTCAATATGGATGAAATTTTAACATTTAATCTTTTGACTGTAAATGACTGTTGGATGTGAATTATGACTTTGTCAACTAAAATAAGTGTGTTTAAAGTCATTTCTGTGCCTGAAACGGGTCAAAATTGAAGCTTTTGAGTAAGCAAAACTCTGTAAAAACTGCAATTTTGGTCACTGTGAGGGTTTAAAAAGTGGTTATTCAACATGAGGAACGATCCAATTGAAATTTTGAATCATTTTTGGTACAGTCCAAAAAATCAATTTTCAAATGAAAAACGATGACTCCGGACATGTCGAACGATCCCAAAAAGGTCAAAATGGATGAAATTTTAACATTTAATCTTTTGACTGTAAATGACTGTTGGATGTGAATTATGACTTTGTCAACTAAAATAAGTGTGTTTAAAGTCATTTCTGTGCCTGAAACGGGTCAAAATTGAAGCTTTTGAGTAAGCAAAACTCTGTAAAAATTGCAATTTTGGTCACTGTGAGGGTTTAAAAAGTGGTTATTCAACATGAGGCACGATCCAATTGACATTTTGAATCATTTTTGGTACAGTCCAAAAAATCAATTTTCGGATGAAAAACGATGACTCCGGACATGTCCAACTATCCCAAAATGGTCAATATGGATGAAATTTTAACATTTAATCTTTTGACTGTAAATGACTGTTGGATGTGAATTATGACTTTGTCAACTAAAATAAGTGTGTTTAAAGTCATTTCTGTGCCTGAAACTGGTCAAAATTGAAGCTTTTGAGTAAGCAAAACTCTGTAAAAATGGCAATTTTGGTCACTCTGAGGGTTTAAAAAGTGGTTATTCAACATGAGGCACGATCCAATTGACATTTTGAATCATTTTTGGTACAGTCCAAAAAATCAATTTTCGGATGAAAAACGATGACTCCGGACATGTCGAACTATCCCAAAATGGTCAATATGGATGAAATTTTAACATTTAATCTTTTGACTGTAAATGACTGTTGGATGTGAATTATGACTTTGTCAACTAAAATAAGTGTGTTTAAAGTCATTTCTGTGCCTGAAACTGGTCAAAATTGAAGCTTTTGAGTAAGCAAAACTCTGTAAAAATGGCAATTTTGGTCACTGTGAGTGTTTAAAAAGTGGTTATTCAACATGAGGCACGATCCAATTGACATTTTGAATCATTTTTGGTACAGTCCAAAAAATCAATTTTCGGATGAAAAACGATGACTCCGGACATGTCCAACTATCCCAAAATGGTCAATATGGATGAAATTTTAACATTTAATCTTTTGACTGTAAATGACTGTTGGATGTGAATTATGACTTTGTCAACTAAAATAAGTGTGTTTAAAGTCATTTCTGTGCCTGAAACTGGTCAAAATTGAAGCTTTTGAGTAAGCAAAACTCTGTAAAAATGGCAATTTTGGTCACTCTGAGGGTTTAAAAAGTGGTTATTCAACATGAGGCACGATCCAATTGACATTTTGAATCATTTTTGGTACAGTCCAAAAAATCAATTTTCGGATGAAAAACGATGACTCCGGACATGTCGAACTATCCCAAAATGGTCAATATGGATGAAATTTTAACATTTAATCTTTTGACTCTAAATGGCTGTTGGATGTGAATTATGACTTTGTCAACTAAAATAAGTGTGTTTAAAGTCATTTCTGTGCCTGAAACTGGTCAAAATTGAAGCTTTTGAGTAAGCAAAACTCTGTAAAAATGGCAATTTTGGTCACTCTGAGGGTTTAAAAAGTGGTTATTCAACATGAGGCACGATCCAATTGACATTTTGAATCATTTTTGGTACAGTCCAAAAAATCAATTTTCGGATGAAAAACGATGACTCCGGACATGTCGAACTATCCCAAAATGGTCAATATGGATGAAATTTTAACATTTAATCTTTTGACTCTAAATGGCTGTTGGATGTGAATTATGACTTTGTCAACTAAAATAAGTGTGTTTAAAGTCATTTCTGTGCCTGAAACGGGTCAAAATTGAAGCTTTTGAGTAAGCAAAACTCTGTAAAAATGGCAATTTTGGTCACTCTGAGGGTTTAGAAAGTGGTTATTCAACATGAGGCACGATCCAATTGACATTTTGAATCATTTTTGGTACAGTCCAAAAAATCAATTTTCGAATGAAAAACGATGACTCCGGACATGTCGAACGATCCCAAAAAGGTCACAATGGATGAAATTTTAACATTTAATCTTTTGACTGTAAATGACTGTTGGATGTGAATTATGACTTTGTCCACTAAAATAAGTGTGTTTAAAATCATTTCTGTGCCTGAAACGGGTCAAAATTGAAGCTTTTGAGTAAGCAAAACTCTGTAAAAATGGCAATTTTGGTCACTCTGAGGGTTTAGAAAGTGGTTATTCAACATGAGGCACGATCCAATTGACATTTTGAATCATTTTTGGTACAGTCCAAAAAATCAATTTTCGAATGAAAAACGATGACTCCGGACATGTCGAACGATCCCAAAAAGGTCACAATGGATGAAATTTTAACATTTAATCTTTTGACTGTAAATGACTGTTGGATGTGAATTATGACTTTGTCAACTAAAATAAGTGTGTTTAAAGTCATTTCTGTGCCTGAAACGGGTCAAAATTGAAGCTTTTGAGTATGCAAAACTCTGTAAAAATGGCAATTTTGGTCACTGTGAGGGTTTAAAAAGTGGTTATTCAACATGAGGCACGATCCAATTGACATTTTGAATAATTTTTGGTACAGTCCAAAAAATCAATTTTCGGATGAAAAACGATGACTCCGGACATGTCGAACTATCCCAAAATGGTCAATATGGATGAAATTTTAACATTTAATCTTTTGACTGTAAATGACTGTTGGATGTGAATTATGACTTTGTCAACTAAAATAAGTGTGTTTAAAGTCATTTCTGTGCCTGAAACTGGTCAAAATTGAAGCTTTTGAGTAAGCAAAACTCTGTAAAAATGGCAATTTTGGTCACTCTGAGGGTTTAAAAAGTGGTTATTCAACATGAGGCACGATCCAATTGACATTTTGAATCATTTTTGGTACAGTCCAAAAAATCAATTTTCGGATGAAAAACGATGACTCCGGACATGTCGAACTATCCCAAAATGGTCAATATGGATGAAATTTTAACATTTAATCTTTTGACTCTAAATGGCTGTTGGATGTGAATTATGACTTTGTCTACTAAAATAAGTGTGTTTAAAGTCATTTCTGTGCCTGAAACGGGTCACAATTGAAGCTTTTGAGTAAGCAAAACTCTGTAAAAATGGCAATTTTGGTCACTCTGAGGGTCTAAAAAGTGGTTATTCAACATGAGGCACGATCCAATTGACATTTTGAATCATTTTTGGTACAGTCCAAAAAATCAATTCTCGGATGAAAAACGATGACTCCGGACATGTCGAACTATCCCAAAATGGTCAATATGGATGAAATTTTAACATTTAATCTTTTGACTCTAAATGACTGTTGGATGTGAATTATGACTTTGTCAACTAAAATAAGTGTGTTTAAAGTCATTTCTGTGCCTCAAAGGGGTCAAAATTGAAGCTTTTGAGTAAGCAAAACTCTGTAAAAACGGCAATTTTGGTCACTGTGAGGGTTTAAAAAGTGGTTATTCAACATGAGGAACGATCCAATTGAAATTTTGAATCATTTTTGGTACAGTCCAAAAAATCAATTTTCGGATGAAAAACGATGACTCCGGACATGTCGAACGATCCCAAAAAGGTCAAAATGGATGAAATTTTAACATTTAATCTTTTGACTGTAAATGACTGTTGGATGTGAATTATGACTTTGTCAACTAAAATAAGTGTGTTTAAAGTCATTTCTGTGCCTGAAACGGGTCAAAATTGAAGCTTTTGAGTAAGCAAAACTCTGTAAAAATGGCAATTTTGGTCACTGTGAGGGTTTAAAAAGTGGTTATTCAACATGAGGCACGATCCAATTGACATTTTGAATCATTTTTGGTACAGTCCAAAAAATCAATTTTCGGATGAAAAACAATGACTCCGGACATGTCGAACTATCCCAAAATGGTCAATATGGATGAAATTTTAACATTTAATCTTTTGATTCTAAATGACTGTTGGATGTGAATTATGACTTTATCAACTAAAATAAGTGTGTTTAAAGTCATTTCTGTGCCTGAAACGGGTCAAAATTGAAGCTTTTGAGTAAGCAAAACTCTGTAAAAATGGCAATTTTGGTCACTGTGAGGGTTTAAAAAGTGGTTATTCAACATGAGGCACGATCCAATTGACATTTTGAATCATTTTTGGTACAGTCCAAAAAATCAATTTTCGAATGAAAAACGATGACTCCGGACATGTCGAACGATCCCAAAAAGGTCACAATGGATGAAATTTTAACATTTAATCTTTTGACTGTAAATGACTGTTGGATGTGAATTATGACTTTGTCCACTAAAATAAGTGTGTTTAAAGTCATTTCTGTGCCTGAAACGGGTCAAAATTGAAGCTTTTGAGTAAGCAAAACTCTGTAAAAATGGCAATTTTGGTCACTGTGAGGGTTTAAAAAGTGGTTATTCAACATGAGGCACGATCCAATTGACATTTTGAATCATTTTTGGTACAGTCCAAAAAATCAATTTTCGGATGAAAAACGATGACTCCGGACATGTCGAACGATCCCAAAATGGTCAATATGGATGAAATTTTAACATTTAATCTTTTGACTGTAAATGACTGTTGGATGTGAATTGTGACTTTGTCAGCTAAAATAAGTGTGTTTAAAGTCATTTCTGTGCCTGAAACGGGTCAAAATTTAAGCTTTTGAGTAAGCAAAACTCTGTAAAAATGGCAATTTTGGTCACTGTGAGGGTTTAAAAAGTGGTTATTCAACATGAGGCACGATCCAATTGACATTTTGAATCATTTTTGGTACAGTCCAAAAAATCAATTTTCGTATGAAAAACGATGACTCCGGACATGTCGAACGATCCCAAAAAGGTCAAAATGGATGACATTTTAACATTTAATCTTTTGACTGTAAATGACTGTTGGATGTGAATTATGACTTTGTCAACTAAAATAAGTGTGTTTAAAGTCATTTCTGTGCCTGAAACGGGTCAAAATTGAAGCTTTTGAGTAAGCAAAACTCTGTAAAAATGGCAATTTTGGTCACTGTGAGGGTTTAAAAAGTGGTTATTCAACATGAGGCACGATCCAATTGACATTTTGAATCATTTTTGGTACAGTCCAAAAAATCAATTTTCGGATGAAAAACGATGACTCCGGACATGTCGAACTATCCCAAAATGGTCAATATGGATGAAATTTTAACATTTAATCTTTTGACTGTAAATGACTGTTGGATGTGAATTATGACTTTGTCAACTAAAATAAGTGTGTTTAAAGTCATTTCTGTGCCTGAAACTGGTCAAAATTGAAGCTTTTGAGTAAGCAAAACTCTGTAAAAATGGCAATTTTGGTCACTCTGAGGGTCTAAAAAGTGGTTATTCAACATGAGGCACGATCCAATTGACATTTTGAATCATTTTTGGTACAGTCCAAAAAATCAATTTTCGGATGCAAAACGATGACTCCGGACATGTCGAACGATCCCAAAAAGGTCAAAATGGATGAAATTTTAACATTTAATCTTTTGATTCTAAATGACTGTTGGATGTGAATTATGACTTTGTCAACTAAAATAAGTGTGTTTAAAGTCATTTCTGTGCCTCAAAGGGGTCAAAATTGAAGCTTTTGAGTAAGCAAAACTCTGTAAAAATGGCAATTTTGGTCACTCTGAGGGTTTAAAAAGTGGTTATTCAACATGAGGCACGATCCAATTGACATTTTGAATCATTTTTGGTACAGTCCAAAAAATCAATTTTCGAATGAAAAACGATGACTCCGGACATGTCGAACGATCCCAAAAAGGTCACAATGGATGAAATTTTAACATTTAATCTTTTGACTGTAAATGACTGTTGGATGTGAATTATGACTTTGTCAACTAAAATAAGTGTGTTTAAAGTCATTTCTGTGCCTGAAACGGGTCAAAATTGAAGCTTTTGAGTAAGCAAAACTCTGTAAAAATGGCAATTTTGGTCACTGTGAGGGTTTAAAAAGTGGTTATTCAACATGAGGCACGATCCAATTGACATTTTGAATCATTTTTGGTACAGTCCAAAAAATCAATTTTCGGATGAAAAACGATGACTCCGGACATGTCGAACTATCCCAAAATGGTCAATATGGATGAAATTTTAACATTTAATCTTTTGATTCTAAATGACTGTTGGATGTGAATTATGACTTTATCAACTAAAATAAGTGTGTTTAAAGTCATTTCTGTGCCTGAAACGGGTCAAAATTGAAGCTTTTGAGTAAGCAAAACTCTGTAAAAATGGCAATTTTGGTCACTGTGAGGGTTTAAAAAGTGGTTATTCAACATGAGGCACGATCCAATTGACATTTTGAATCATTTTTGGTACAGTCCAAAAAATCAATTTTCGAATGAAAAACGATGACTCCGGACATGTCGAACGATCCCAAAAAGGTCACAATGGATGAAATTTTAACATTTAATCTTTTGACTGTAAATGACTGTTGGATGTGAATTATGACTTTGTCCACTAAAATAAGTGTGTTTAAAGTCATTTCTGTGCCTGAAACGGGTCAAAATTTAAGCTTTTGAGTAAGCAAAACTCTGTAAAAATGGCAATTTTGGTCACTGTGAGGGTTTAAAAAGTGGTTATTCAACATGAGGCACGATCCAATTGACATTTTGAATCATTTTTGGTACAGTCCAAAAAATCAATTTTCGTATGAAAAACGATGACTCCGGACATGTCGAACGATCCCAAAAAGGTCAAAATGGATGACATTTTAACATTTAATCTTTTGACTGTAAATGACTGTTGGATGTGAATTATGACTTTGTCAACTAAAATAAGTGTGTTTAAAGTCATTTCTGTGCCTGAAACGGGTCAAAATTGAAGCTTTTGAGTAAGCAAAACTCTGTAAAAATGGCAATTTTGGTCACTGTGAGGGTTTAAAAAGTGGTTATTCAACATGAGGCACGATCCAATTGACATTTTGAATCATTTTTGGTACAGTCCAAAAAATCAATTTTCGGATGAAAAACGATGACTCCGGACATGTCGAACTATCCCAAAATGGTCAATATGGATGAAATTTTAACATTTAATCTTTTGACTGTAAATGACTGTTGGATGTGAATTATGACTTTGTCAACTAAAATAAGTGTGTTTAAAGTCATTTCTGTGCCTGAAACTGGTCAAAATTGAAGCTTTTGAGTAAGCAAAACTCTGTAAAAATGGCAATTTTGGTCACTCTGAGGGTCTAAAAAGTGGTTATTCAACATGAGGCACGATCCAATTGACATTTTGAATCATTTTTGGTACAGTCCAAAAAATCAATTTTCGGATGCAAAACGATGACTCCGGACATGTCGAACGATCCCAAAAAGGTCAAAATGGATGAAATTTTAACATTTAATCTTTTGATTCTAAATGACTGTTGGATGTGAATTATGACTTTGTCAACTAAAATAAGTGTGTTTAAAGTCATTTCTGTGCCTCAAAGGGGTCAAAATTGAAGCTTTTGAGTAAGCAAAACTCTGTAAAAATGGCAATTTTGGTCACTGTGAGGGTTTAAAAAGTGGTTATTCAACATGAGGCACGATCCAATTGACATTTTGAATCATTTTTGGTACAGTCCAAAAAATCAATTTTCGGATGAAAAACGATGACTCCGGACATGTCGAACGATCCCAAAAAGGTCACAATGGATGAAATTTTAACATTTAATCTTTTGACTGTAAATGACTGTTGGATGTGAATTATGACTTTGTCCACTAAAATAAGTGTGTTTAAAGTCATTTCTGTGCCTGAAACGGGTCAAAATTGAAGCTTTTGAGTAAGCAAAACTCTGTAAAAATGGCAATTTTGGTCACTCTGAGGGTTTAAAAAGTGGTTATTCAACATGAGGCACGATCCAATTGACATTTTGAATCATTTTTGGTACAGTCCAAAAAATCAATTTTCGAATGAAAAACGATGACTCCGGACATGTCGAACGATCCCAAAAAGGTCACAATGGATGAAATTTTAACATTTAATCTTTTGACTGTAAATGACTGTTGGATGTGAATTATGACTTTGTCAACTAAAATAAGTGTGTTTAAAGTCATTTCTGTGCCTGAAACGGGTCAAAATTGAAGCTTTTGAGTAAGCAAAACTCTGTAAAAATGGCAATTTTAGTCACTCTGAGGGTTTAAAAAGTGGTTATTCAACATGAGGCACGATCCAATTGACATTTTGAATCATTTTTGGTACAGTCCAAAAAATCAATTTTCGGATGAAAAACGATGACTCCGGACATGTCGAACGATCCCAAAATGGTCAATATGGATGAAATTTTAACATTTAATCTTTTGACTGTAAATGACTGTTGGATGTGAATTATGACTTTGTCAACTAAAATAAGTGTGTTTAAAGTCATTTCTGTGCCTGAAACGGGTCAAAATTGAAGCTTTTGAGTAAGCAAAACTCTGTAAAAATGGCAATTTTGGTCACTCTGAGGGTTTAAAAAGTGGTTATTCAACATGAGGCACGATCCAATTGACATTTTGAATCATTTTTGGTACAGTCCAAAAAATCAATTTTCGGATGAAAAACGATGACTCCGGACATGTCGAACGATCCCAAAATGGTCAATATGGATGAAATTTTAACATTTAATCTTTTAACTGTAAATGACTGTTGGATGTGAATTGTGACTTTGTCAGCTAAAATAAGTGTGTTTAAAGTCATTTCTGTGCCTGAAACGAGTCAAAATTGAAGCTTTTGAGTAAGCAAAACTCTGTAAAAATTGCAATTTTGGTCACTCTGAGGGTTTAAAAAGTGGTTATTCAACATGAGGCACGATCCAATTGACATTTTGAATCATTTTTGGTACAGTCCAAAAAATCAATTTTCGAATGAAAAACGATGACTCCGGACATTTCGAACGATCCCAAAAAGGTCAAAATGGATGAAATTTTAACATTTAATCTTTTGACTGTAAATGACTGTTGGATGTGAATTATGACTTTGTCAACTAAAATAAGTGTGTTTAAAGTCATTTCTGTGCCTGAAACGGGTCAAAATTGAAGCTTTTGAGTAAGCAAAACTCTGTAAAAATGGCAATTTTGGTCACTGTGAGGGTTTAAAAAGTGGTTATTCAACATGAGGCACGATCCAATTGACATTTTGAATAATTTTTGGTACAGTCCAAAAAATCAATTTTCGGATGAAAAACGATGACTCCGGACATGTCGAACTATCCCAAAATGGTCAATATGGATGAAATTTTAACATTTAATCTTTTGACTCTAAATGACTGTTGGATGTGAATTATGACTTTGTCAACTAAAATAAGTGTGTTTAAAGTCATTTCTGTGCCTCAAAGGGGTCAAAATTGAAGCTTTTGAGTAAGCAAAACTCTGTAAAAACGGCAATTTTGGTCACTGTGAGGGTTTAAAAAGTGGTTATTCAACATGAGGAACGATCCAATTGAAATTTTGAATCATTTTTGGTACAGTCCAAAAAATCAATTTTCGGATGAAAAACGATGACTCCGGACATGTCGAACGATCCCAAAAAGGTCAAAATGGATGAAATTTTAACATTTAATCTTTTGACTGTAAATGACTGTTGGATGTGAATTATGACTTTGTCAACTAAAATAAGTGTGTTTAAAGTCATTTCTGTGCCTGAAACGGGTCAAAATTGAAGCTTTTGAGTAAGCAAAACTCTGTAAAAATGGCAATTTTGGTCACTGTGAGGGTTTAAAAAGTGGTTATTCAACATGAGGCACGATCCAATTGACATTTTGAATCATTTTTGGTACAGTCCAAAAAATCAATTTTCGGATGAAAAACGATGACTCATGTCGAACTATCCCAAAATGGTCAATATGGATGAAATTTTAACATTTAATCTTTTGACTGTAAATGACTGTTGGATGTGAATTATGACTTTGTCAACTAAAATAAGTGTGTTTAAAGTCATTTCTGTGCCTGAAACGGGTCAAAATTGAAGCTTTTGAGTAAGCAAAACTCTGTAAAAATGGCAATTTTGGTCACTCTGAGGGTTTAAAAAGTGGTTATTCAACATGAGGCACGATCCAATTGACATTTTGAATCATTTTTGGTACAGTCCAAAAAATCAATTTTCGGATGAAAAACGATGACTCCGGACATGTCGAACGATCCCAAAATGGTCAATATGGATGAAATTTTAACATTTAATCTTTTGACTGTAAATGACTGTTGGATGTGAATTGTGACTTTGTCAGCTAAAATAAGTGTGTTTAAAGTCATTTCTGTGCCTGAAACGGGTCAAAATTGAAGCTTTTGAGTAAGCAAAACTCTGTAAAAATGGCAATTTTGGTCACTCTGAGGGTTTAAAAAGTGGTTATTCAACATGAGGCACAATCCAATTAACATTTTGAATCATTTTTGGTACAGTCCAAAAAATCAATTTTCGAATGAAAAACGATGACTCCGGACATGTCGAACGATCCCAAAAAGGTCAAAATGGATGAAATTTTAACATTTAATCTTTTGACTGTAAATGACTGTTGGATGTGAATTATGACTTTGTCAACTAAAATAAGTGTGTTTAAAGTCATTTCTGTGCCTGAAACGGGTCAAAATTGAAGATTTTGAGTAAGCAAAACTCTGTAAAAATGGCAATTTTGGTCACTCTGAGGGTTTAAAAAGTGGTTATTCAACATGAGGCACGATCCAATTGACATTTTGAATCATTTTTGGTACAGTCCAAAAAATCAATTTTCGGATGAAAAACGATGACTCCGGACATGTCGAACGATCCCAAAATGGTCAATATGGATGAAATTTTAACATTTAATCTTTTGACTGTAAATGACTGTTGGATGTGAATTGTGACTTTGTCAGCTAAAATAAATGTGTTTAAAGTCATTTCTGTGCCTGAAACGAGTCAAAATTGAAGCTTTTGAGTAAGCAAAACTCTGTAAAAATGGCAATTTTGGTCACTCTGAGGGTTTAAAAAGTGGTTATTCAACATGAGGCACGATCCAATTGACATTTTGAATCATTTTTGGTACAGTCCAAAAAATCAATTTTCGAATGAAAAACGATGACTCCGGACATGTCGAACGATCCCAAAAAGGTCAAAATGGATGAAATTTTAACATTTAATCTTTTGACTGTAAATGACTGTTGGATGTGAATTATGACTTTGTCAACTAAAATAAGTGTGTTTAAAGTCATTTCTGTGCCTGAAACGGGTCAAAATTGAAGCTTTTGAGTAAGCAAAACTCTGTAAAAATGGCAATTTTGGTCACTCTGAGGGTTTAAAAAGTGGTTATTCAACATGAGGCACGATCCAATTGACATTTTGAATCATTTTTGGTACAGTCCAAAAAATCAATTTTCGGATGAAAAACGATGACTCCGGACATGTCGAACTATCCCAAAATGGTCAATATGGATGAAATTTTAACATTTAATCTTTTGACTCTAAATGGCTGTTGGATGTGAATTATGACTTTGTCTACTAAAATAAGTGTGTTTAAAGTCATTTCTGTGCCTGAAACGGGTCACAATTGAAGCTTTTGAGTAAGCAAAACTCTGTAAAAATGGCAATTTTGGTCACTGTGAGGGTTTAAAAAGTGGTTATTCAACATGAGGCACGATCCAATTGACATTTTGAATCATTTTTGGTACAGTCCAAAAAATCAATTTTCGAATGAAAAACGATGACTCCGGACATGTCGAACGATCCCAAAAAGGTCACAATGGATGAAATTTTAACATTTAATCTTTTGACTGTAAATGACTGTTGGATGTGAATTATGACTTTGTCAACTAAAATAAGTGTGTTTAAAGTCATTTCTGTGCCTGAAACGGGTCAAAATTGAAGCTTTTGAGTAAGCAAAACTCTGTAAAAATGGCAATTTTGGTCACTCTGAGGGTTTAAAAAGTGGTTATTCAACATGAGGCACGATCCAATTGACATTTTGAATCATTTTTGGTACAGTCCAAAAAATCAATTTTCGAATGAAAAACGATGACTCCGGACATGTCGAACGATCCCAAAAAGGTCACAATGGATGAAATTTTAACATTTAATCTTTTGACTGTAAATGACTGTTGGATGTGAATTATGACTTTGTCAACTAAAATAAGTCTGTTTAAAGTCATTTCTGTGCCTGAAACGGGTCAAAATTGAAGCTTTTGAGTAAGCAAAACTCTGTAAAAATGGCAATTTTGGTCACTCTGAGGGTTTAAAAAGTGGTTATTCAACATGAGGCACGATCCAATTGACATTTTGAATCATTTTTGGTACAGTCCAAAAAATCAATTTTCGGATGAAAAACGATGACTCCGGACATGTCGAACGATCCCAAAATGGTCAATATGGATGAAATTTTAACATTTATTCTTTTGACTGTAAATGACTGTTGGATGTGAATTATGACTTTGTCAACTAAAATAAGTGTGTTTAAAGTCATTTCTGTGCCTGAAACGGGTCAAAATTGAAGCTTTTGAGTAAGCAAAACTCTGTAAAAATGGCAATTTTGGTCACTCTGAGGGTTTAAAAAGTGGTTATTCAACATGAGGCACGATCCAATTGACATTTTGAATCATTTTTGGTACAGTCCAAAAAATCAATTTTCGGATGAAAAACGATGACTCCGGACATGTCGAACGATCCCAAAATGGTCAATATGGATGAAATTTTAACATTTAATCTTTTAACTGTAAATGACTGTTGGATGTGAATTGTGACTTTGTCAGCTAAAATAAGTGTGTTTAAAGTCATTTCTGTGCCTGAAACGAGTCAAAATTGAAGCTTTTGAGTAAGCAAAACTCTGTAAAAATGGCAATTTTGGTCACTCTGAGGGTTTAAAAAGTGGTTATTCAACATGAGGCACGATCCAATTGACATTTTGAATCATTTTTGGTACAGTCCAAAAAATCAATTTTCGAATGAAAAACGATGACTCCGGACATTTCGAACGATCCCAAAAAGGTCAAAATGGATGAAATTTTAACATTTAATCTTTTGACTGTAAATGACTGTTGGATGTGAATTATGACTTTGTCAACTAAAATAAGTGTGTTTAAAGTCATTTCTGTGCCTGAAACGGGTCAAAATTGAAGCTTTTGAGTAAGCAAAACTCTGTAAAAATGGCAATTTTGGTCACTGTGAGGGTTTAAAAAGTGGTTATTCAACATGAGGCACGATCCAATTGACATTTTGAATAATTTTTGGTACAGTCCAAAAAATCAATTTTCGGATGAAAAACGATGACTCCGGACATGTCGAACTATCCCAAAATGGTCAATATGGATGAAATTTTAACATTTAATCTTTTGACTCTAAATGACTGTTGGATGTGAATTATGACTTTGTCAACTAAAATAAGTGTGTTTAAAGTCATTTCTGTGCCTCAAAGGGGTCAAAATTGAAGCTTTTGAGTAAGCAAAACTCTGTAAAAACGGCAATTTTGGTCACTGTGAGGGTTTAAAAAGTGGTTATTCAACATGAGGAACGATCCAATTGAAATTTTGAATCATTTTTGGTACAGTCCAAAAAATCAATTTTCGGATGAAAAACGATGACTCCGGACATGTCGAACGATCCCAAAAAGGTCAAAATGGATGAAATTTTAACATTTAATCTTTTGACTGTAAATGACTGTTGGATGTGAATTATGACTTTGTCAACTAAAATAAGTGTGTTTAAAGTCATTTCTGTGCCTGAAACGGGTCAAAATTGAAGCTTTTGAGTAAGCAAAACTCTGTAAAAATGGCAATTTTGGTCACTGTGAGGGTTTAAAAAGTGGTTATTCAACATGAGGCACGATCCAATTGACATTTTGAATCATTTTTGGTACAGTCCAAAAAATCAATTTTCGGATGAAAAACGATGACTCCGGACATGTCGAACTATCCCAAAATGGTCAATATGGATGAAATTTTAACATTTAATCTTTTGACTGTAAATGACTGTTGGATGTGAATTATGACTTTGTCAACTAAAATAAGTGTGTTTAAAGTCATTTCTGTGCCTGAAACGGGTCAAAATTGAAGCTTTTGAGTAAGCAAAACTCTGTAAAAATGGCAATTTTGGTCACTCTGAGGGTTTAAAAAGTGGTTATTCAACATGAGGCACGATCCAATTGACATTTTGAATCATTTTTGGTACAGTCCAAAAAATCAATTTTCGGATGAAAAACGATGACTCCGGACATGTCGAACGATCCCAAAATGGTCAATATGGATGAAATTTTAACATTTAATCTTTTGACTGTAAATGACTGTTGGATGTGAATTGTGACTTTGTCAGCTAAAATAAGTGTGTTTAAAGTCATTTCTGTGCCTGAAACGGGTCAAAATTGAAGCTTTTGAGTAAGCAAAACTCTGTAAAAATGGCAATTTTGGTCACTCTGAGGGTTTAAAAAGTGGTTATTCAACATGAGGCACAATCCAATTAACATTTTGAATCATTTTTGGTACAGTCCAAAAAATCAATTTTCGAATGAAAAACGATGACTCCGGACATGTCGAACGATCCCAAAAAGGTCAAAATGGATGAAATTTTAACATTTAATCTTTTGACTGTAAATGACTGTTGGATGTGAATTATGACTTTGTCAACTAAAATAAGTGTGTTTAAAGTCATTTCTGTGCCTGAAACGGGTCAAAATTGAAGCTTTTGAGTAAGCAAAACTCTGTAAAAATGGCAATTTTGGTCACTCTGAGGGTTTAAAAAGTGGTTATTCAACATGAGGCACGATCCAATTGACATTTTGAATCATTTTTGGTACAGTCCAAAAAATCAATTTTCGGATGAAAAACGATCACTCCGGACATGTTGAACTATCCCAAAATGGTCAATATGGATGAAATTTTAACATTTAATCTTTTGACTGTAAATGACTGTTGGATGTGAATTATGACTTTGTCAACTAAAATAAGTGTGTTTAAAGTCATTTCTGTGCCTGAAACGGGTCAAAATTGAAGCTTTTGAGTAAGCAAAACTCTGTAAAAACTGCAATTTTGGTCACTGTGAGGGTTTAAAAAGTGGTTATTCAACATGAGGAACGATCCAATTGAAATTTTGAATCATTTTTGGTACAGTCCAAAAAATCAATTTTCAAATGAAAAACGATGACTCCGGACATGTCGAACGATCCCAAAAAGGTCAAAATGGATGAAATTTTAACATTTAATCTTTTGACTGTAAATGACTGTTGGATGTGAATTATGACTTTGTCAACTAAAATAAGTGTGTTTAAAGTCATTTCTGTGCCTGAAACGGGTCAAAATTGAAGCTTTTGAGTAAGCAAAACTCTGTAAAAATGGCAATTTTGGTCACTGTGAGGGTTTAAAAAGTGGTTATTCAACATGAGGCACGATCCAATTGACATTTTGAATCATTTTTGGTACAGTCCAAAAAATCAATTTTCGGATGAAAAACGATGACTCCGGACATGTCCAACTATCCCAAAATGGTCAATATGGATGAAATTTTAACATTTAATCTTTTGACTGTAAATGACTGTTGGATGTGAATTATGACTTTGTCAACTAAAATAAGTGTGTTTAAAGTCATTTCTGTGCCTGAAACTGGTCAAAATTGAAGCTTTTGAGTAAGCAAAACTCTGTAAAAATGGCAATTTTGGTCACTCTGAGGGTTTAAAAAGTGGTTATTCAACATGAGGCACGATCCAATTGACATTTTGAATCATTTTTGGTACAGTCCAAAAAATCAATTTTCGGATGAAAAACGATGACTCCGGACATGTCCAACTATCCCAAAATGGTCAATATGGATGAAATTTTAACATTTAATCTTTTGACTGTAAATGACTGTTGGATGTGAATTATGACTTTGTCAACTAAAATAAGTGTGTTTAAAGTCATTTCTGTGCCTGAAACTGGTCAAAATTGAAGCTTTTGAGTAAGCAAAACTCTGTAAAAATGGCAATTTTGGTCACTCTGAGGGTTTAAAAAGTGGTTATTCAACATGAGGCACGATCCAATTGACATTTTGAATCATTTTTGGTACAGTCCAAAAAATCAATTTTCGGATGAAAAACGATGACTCCGGACATGTCGAACTATCCCAAAATGGTCAATATGGATGAAATTTTAACATTTAATCTTTTGACAGTAAATGACTGTTGGATGTGAATTATGACTTTGTCAACTAAAATAAGTGTGTTTAAAGTCATTTCTGTGCCTGAAACTGGTCAAAATTGAAGCTTTTGAGTAAGCAAAACTCTGAAAAAATGGCAATTTTGGTCACTGTGAGTGTTTAAAAAGTGGTTATTCAACATGAGGCACGATCCAATTGACATTTTGAATCATTTTTGGTACAGTCCAAAAAATCAATTTTCGGATGAAAAACGATGACTCCGGACATGTCCAACTATCCCAAAATGGTCAATATGGATGAAATTTTAACATTTAATCTTTTGACTGTAAATGACTGTTGGATGTGAATTATGACTTTGTCAACTAAAATAAGTGTGTTTAAAGTCATTTCTGTGCCTGAAACGGGTCAAAATTGAACCTTTTGAGTAAGCAAAACTCTGTAAAAATGGCAATTTTGGTCACTCTGAGGGTCTAAAAAGTGGTTATTCAACATGAGGCACGATCCAATTGACATTTTGAATCATTTTTGGTACAGTCCAAAAAATCAATTTTCGGATGAAAAACGATGACTCCGGACATGTCGAACGATCCCAAAAAGGTCACAATGGATGAAATTTTAACATTTAATCTTTTGACTGTAAATGACTGTTGGATGTGAATTATGACTTTGTCCACTAAAATAAGTGTGTTTAAAATCATTTCTGTGCCTGAAACGGGTCAAAATTGAAGCTTTTGAGTAAGCAAAACTCTGTAAAAATGGCAATTTTGGTCACTCTGAGGGTTTAGAAAGTGGTTATTCAACATGAGGCACGATCCAATTGACATTTTGAATCATTTTTGGTACAGTCCAAAAAATCAATTTTCAAATGAAAAACGATGACTCCGGACATGTCGAACGATCCCAAAAAGGTCACAATGGATGAAATTTTAACATTTAATCTTTTGACTGTAAATGACTGTTGGATGTGAATTATGACTTTGTCCACTAAAATAAGTGTGTTTAAAGTCATTTCTGTGCCTGAAACGGGTCAAAATTGAAGCTTTTGAGTAAGCAAAACTCTGTAAAAATGGCAATTTTGGTCACTGTGAGGGTTTAAAAAGTGGTTATTCAACATGAGGCACGATCCAAGTGACATTTTGAATCATTTTTGGTACAGTCCAAAAAATCAATTTTCGGATGAAAAACGATGACTCCGGACATGTCGAACTATCCCAAAATGGTCAATATGGATGAAATTTTAACATTTAATCTTTTGACTGTAAATGACTGTTGGATGTGAATTATGACTTTGTCAACTAAAATAAGTGTGTTTAAAGTCATTTCTGTGCCTGAAACGGGTCAAAATTGAAGCTTTTGAGTAAGCAAAACTCTGTAAAAATGGCAATTTTGGTCACTCTGAGGGTTTAAAAAGTGGTTATTCAACATGAGGCACGATCCAATTGACATTTTGAATCATTTTTGGTACAGTCCAAAAAATCAATTTTCGAATGAAAAACGATGACTCCGGACATTTCGAACGATCCCAAAAAGGTCAAAATGGATGAAATTTTAACATTTAATCTTTTGACTGTAAATGACTGTTGGATGTGAATTATGACTTTGTCAACTAAAATAAGTGTGTTTAAAGTCATTTCTGTGCCTGAAACGGGTCAAAATTGAAGCTTTTGAGTATGCAAAACTCTGTAAAAATGGCAATTTTGGTCACTGTGAGGGTTTAAAAAGTGGTTATTCAACATGAGGCACGATCCAATTGACATTTTGAATAATTTTTGGTACAGTCCAATAAATCAATTTTCGGATGAAAAACGATGACTCCGGACATGTCGAACTATCCCAAAATGGTCAATATGGATGAAATTTTAACATTTAATCTTTTGACTGTAAATGACTGTTGGATGTGAATTATAACTTTGTCAACTAAAATAAGTGTGTTTAAAGTCATTTCTGTGCCTGAAACTGGTCAAAATTGAAGCTTTTGAGTAAGCAAAACTCTGTAAAAATGGCAATTTTGGTCACTCTGAGGGTTTAAAAAGTGGTTATTCAACATGAGGCACGATCCAATTGACATTTTGAATCATTTTTGGTACAGTCCAAAAAATCAATTTTCGGATGAAAAACGATGACTCCGGACATGTCGAACTATCCCAAAATGGTCAATATGGATGAAATTTTAACATTTAATCTTTTGACTCTAAATGGCTGTTGGATGTGAATTATGACTTTGTCTACTAAAATAAGTGTGTTTAAAGTCATTTCTGTGCCTGAAACGGGTCACAATTGAAGCTTTTGAGTAAGCAAAACTCTGTAAAAATGGCAATTTTGGTCACTCTGAGGGTCTAAAAAGTGGTTATTCAACATGAGGCACGATCCAATTGACATTTTGAATCATTTTTGGTACAGTCCAAAAAATCAATTTTCGGATGAAAAACGATGACTCCGGACATGTCGAACTATCCCAAAATGGTCAATATGGATGAAATTTTAACATTTAATCTTTTGACTCTAAATGACTGTTGGATGTGAATTATGACTTTGTCAACTAAAATAAGTGTGTTTAAAGTCATTTCTGTGCCTCAAAGGGGTCAAAATTGAAGCTTTTGAGTAAGCAAAACTCTGTAAAAACGGCAATTTTGGTCACTGTGAGGGTTTAAAAAGTGGTTATTCAACATGAGGAACGATCCAATTGAAATTTTGAATCATTTTTGGTACAGTCCAAAAAATCAATTTTCGGATGAAAAACAATTACTCCGGACATGTCGAACGATCCCAAAAAGGTCAAAATGGATGAAATTTTAACATTTAATCTTTTGACTGTAAATGACTGTTGGATGTGAATTATGACTTTGTCAACTAAAATAAGTGTGTTTAAAGTCATTTCTGTGCCTGAAACGGGTCAAAATTGAAGCTTTTGAGTAAGCAAAACTCTGTAAAAATGGCAATTTTGGTCACTGTGAGGGTTTAAAAAGTGGTTATTCAACATGAGGCACGATCCAATTGACATTTTGAATCATTTTTGGTACAGTCCAAAAAATCAATTTTCGGATGAAAAACGATGACTCCGGACATGTCCAACTATCCCAAAATGGTCAATATGGATGAAAATTTTACATTTAATCTTTTGACTGTAAATGACTGTTGGATGTGAATTATGACTTTGTCAACTAAAATAAGTGTGTTTAAAGTCATTTCTGTGCCTGAAACTGGTCAAAATTGAAGCTTTTGAGTAAGCAAAACTCTGTAAAAATGGCAATTTTGGTCACTCTGAGGGTTTAAAAAGTCGTTATTCAACATGAGGCACGATCCAATTGACATTTTGAATCATTTTTGGTACAGTCCAAAAAATCAATTTTCGGATGAAAAACGATGACTCCGGACATGTCGAACTATCCCAAAATGGTCAATATGGATGAAATTTTAACATTTAATCTTTTGACTGTAAATGACTGTTGGATGTGAATTATGACTTTGTCAACTAAAATAAGTGTGTTTAAAGTCATTTCTGTGCCTGAAACTGGTCAAAATTGAAGCTTTTGAGTAAGCAAAACTCTGTAAAAATGGCAATTTTGGTCACTGTGAGTGTTTAAAAAGTGGTTATTCAACATGAGGCACGATCCAATTGACATTTTGAATCATTTTTGGTACAGTCCAAAAAATCAATTTTCGGATGAAAAACGATGACTCCGGACATGTCCAACTATCCCAAAATGGTCAATATGGATGAAATTTTAACATTTAATCTTTTGACTGTAAATGACTGTTGGATGTGAATTATGACTTTGTCAACTAAAATAAGTGTGTTTAAAGTCATTTCTGTGCCTGAAACTGGTCAAAATTGAAGCTTTTGAGTAAGCAAAACTCTGTAAAAATGGCAATTTTGGTCACTCTGAGGGTTTAAAAAGTGGTTATTCAACATGAGGCACGATCCAATTGACATTTTGAATCATTTTTGGTACAGTCCAAAAAATCAATTTTCGGATGAAAAACGATGACTCCGGACATGTCGAACTATCCCAAAATGGTCAATATGGATGAAATTTTAACATTTAATCTTTTGACTCTAAATGGCTGTTGGATGTGAATTATGACTTTGTCAACTAAAATAAGTGTGTTTAAAGTCATTTCTGTGCCTGAAACGGGTCAAAATTGAACCTTTTGAGTAAGCAAAACTCTGTAAAAATGGCAATTTTGGTCACTCTGAGGGTCTAAAAAGTGGTTATTCAACATGAGGCACGATCCAATTGACATTTTGAATCATTTTTGGTACAGTCCAAAAAATCAATTTTCGGATGAAAAACGATGACTCCGGACATGTCGAACGATCCCAAAAAGGTCACAATGGATGAAATTTTAACATTTAATCTTTTGACTGTAAATGACTGTTGGATGTGAATTATGACTTTGTCCACTAAAATAAGTGTGTTTAAAATCATTTCTGTGCCTGAAACGGGTCAAAATTGAAGCTTTTGAGTAAGCAAAACTCTGTAAAAATGGCAATTTTGGTCACTCTGAGGGTTTAGAAAGTGGTTATTCAACATGAGGCACGATCCAATTGACATTTTGAATCATTTTTGGTACAGTCCAAAAAATCAATTTTCGAATGAAAAACGATGACTCCGGACATGTCGAACGATCCCAAAAAGGTCACAATGGATGAAATTTTAACATTTAATCTTTTGACTGTAAATGACTGTTGGATGTGAATTATGACTTTGTCCACTAAAATAAGTGCGTTTAAAGTCATTTCTGTGCCTGAAACGGGTCAAAATTGAAGCTTTTGAGTAAGCAAAACTCTGTAAAAATGGCAATTTTGGTCATTGTGAGGGTTTAAAAAGTGGTTATTCAACATGAGGCACGATCCAAGTGACATTTTGAATCATTTTTGGTACAGTCCAAAAAATCAATTTTCGGATGAAAAACGATGACTCCGGACATGTCGAACTATCCCAAAATGGTCAATATGGATGAAATTTTAACATTTAATCTTTTGACTGTAAATGACTGTTGGATGTGAATTATGACTTTGTCAACTAAAATAAGTGTGTTTAAAGTCATTTCTGTGCCTGAAACGGGTCAAAATTGAAGCTTTTGAGTAAGCAAAACTCTGTAAAAATGGCAATTTTGGTCACTCTGAGGGTTTAAAAAGTGGTTATTCAACATGAGGCACGATCCAATTGACATTTTGAATCATTTTTGGTACAGTCCAAAAAATCAATTTTCGGATGAAAAACGATGACTCCGGACATGTCGAACTATCCCAAAATGGTCAATATGGATGAAATTTTAACATTTAATCTTTTGACTGTAAATGACTGTTGGATGTGAATTATGACTTTGTCAACTAAAATAAGTGTGTTTAAAGTCATTTCTGTGCCTGAAACTGGTCAAAATTGAAGCTTTTGAGTAAGCAAAACTCTGTAAAAATGGCAATTTTGGTCACTCTGAGGGTTTAAAAAGTGGTTATTCAACATGAGGCACGATCCAATTGACATTTTGAATCATTTTTGGTACAGTCCAAAAAATCAATTTTCGGATGAAAAACGATGACTCCGGACATGTCGAACTATCCCAAAATGGTCAATATGGATGAAATTTTAACATTTAATCTTTTGACTCTAAATGGCTGTTGGATGTGAATTATGACTTTGTCTACTAAAATAAGTGTGTTTAAAGTCATTTCTGTGCCTGAAACGGGTCACAATTGAAGCTTTTGAGTAAGCAAAACTCTGTAAAAATGGCAATTTTGGTCACTCTGAGGGTCTAAAAAGTGGTTATTCAACATGAGGCACGATCCAATTGACATTTTGAATCATTTTTGGTACAGTCCAAAAAATCAATTTTCGGATGAAAAACGATGACTCCGGACATGTCGAACTATCCCAAAATGGTCAATATGGATGAAATTTTAACATTTAATCTTTTGACTCTAAATGACTGTTGGATGTGAATTATGACTTTGTCAACTAAAATAAGTGTGTTTAAAGTCATTTCTGTGCCTCAAAGGGGTCAAAATTGAAGCTTTTGAGTAAGCAAAACTCTGTAAAAACGGCAATTTTGGTCACTGTGAGGGTTTAAAAAGTGGTTATTCAACATGAGGAACGATCCAATTGAAATTTTGAATCATTTTTGGTACAGTCCAAAAAATCAATTTTCGGATGAAAAACGATGACTCCGGACATGTCGAACTATCCCAAAATGGTCAATATGGATGAAATTTTAACATTTAATCTTTTGATTCTAAATGACTGTTGGATGTGAATTATGACTTTATCAACTAAAATAAGTGTGTTTAAAGTCATTTCTGTGCCTGAAACGGGTCAAAATTGAAGCTTTTGAGTAAGCAAAACTCTGTAAAAATGGCAATTTTGGTCACTGTGAGGGTTTAAAAAGTGGTTATTCAACATGAGGCACGATCCAATTGACATTTTGAATAATTTTTGGTACAGTCCAAAAAATCAATTTTCGGATGAAAAACGATGACTCCGGACATGTCGAACTATCCCAAAATGGTCAATATGGATGAAATTTTAACATTTAATCTTTTGACTCTAAATGGCTGTTGGATGTGAATTATGACTTTGTCTACTAAAATAAGTGTGTTTAAAGTCATTTCTGTGCCTGAAACGGGTCACAATTGAAGCTTTTGAGTAAGCAAAACTCTGTAAAAATGGCAATTTTGGTCACTCTGAGGGTCTAAAAAGTGGTTATTCAACATGAGGCACGATCCAATTGACATTTTGAATCATTTTTGGTACAGTCCAAAAAATCAATTTTCGGATGAAAAACGATGACTCCGGACATGTCGAACTATCCCAAAATGGTCAATATGGATGAAATTTTAACATTTAATCTTTTGACTCTAAATGACTGTTGGATGTGAATTATGACTTTGTCAACTAAAATAAGTGTGTTTAAAGTCATTTCTGTGCCTCAAAGGGGTCAAAATTGAAGCTTTTGAGTAAGCAAAACTCTGTAAAAACGGCAATTTTGGTCACTGTGAGGGTTTAAAAAGTGGTTATTCAACATGAGGAACGATCCAATTGAAATTTTGAATCATTTTTGGTACAGTCCAAAAAATCAATTTTCGGATGAAAAACAATGACTCCGGACATGTCGAACGATCCCAAAAAGGTCAAAATGGATGAAATTTTAACATTTAATCTTTTGACTGTAAATGACTGTTGGATGTGAATTATGACTTTGTCAACTAAAATAAGTGTGTTTAAAGTCATTTCTGTGCCTGAAACGGGTCAAAATTGAAGCTTTTGAGTAAGCAAAACTCTGTAAAAATGGCAATTTTGGTCACTGTGAGGGTTTAAAAAGTGGTTATTCAACATGAGGCACGATCCAATTGACATTTTGAATCATTTTTGGTACAGTCCAAAAAATCAATTTTCGGATGAAAAACGATGACTCCGGACATGTCGAACTATCCCAAAATGGTCAATATGGATGAAATTTTAACATTTAATCTTTTGATTCTAAATGACTGTTGGATGTGAATTATGACTTTATCAACTAAAATAAGTGTGTTTAAAGTCATTTCTGTGCCTGAAACGGGTCAAAATTGAAGCTTTTGAGTAAGCAAAACTCTGTAAAAATGGCAATTTTGGTCACTGTGAGGGTTTAAAAAGTGGTTATTCAACATGAGGCACGATCCAATTGACATTTTGAATCATTTTTGGTACAGTCCAAAAAATCAATTTTCGGATGAAAAACGATCACTCCGGACATGTTGAACTATCCCAAAATGGTCAATATGGATGAAATTTTAACATTTAATCTTTTGACTGTAAATGACTGTTGGATGTGAATTATGACTTTGTCAACTAAAATAAGTGTGTTTAAAGTCATTTCTGTGCCTGAAACGGGTCAAAATTGAAGCTTTTGAGTAAGCAAAACTCTGTAAAAACTGCAATTTTGGTCACTGTGAGGGTTTAAAAAGTGGTTATTCAACATGAGGAACGATCCAATTGAAATTTTGAATCATTTTTGGTACAGTCCAAAAAATCAATTTTCAAATGAAAAACGATGACTCCGGACATGTCGAACGATCCCAAAAAGGTCAAAATGGATGAAATTTTAACATTTAATCTTTTGACTGTAAATGACTGTTGGATGTGAATTATGACTTTGTCAACTAAAATAAGTGTGTTTAAAGTCATTTCTGTGCCTGAAACGGGTCAAAATTGAAGCTTTTGAGTAAGCAAAACTCTGTAAAAATTGCAATTTTGGTCACTGTGAGGGTTTAAAAAGTGGTTATTCAACATGAGGCACGATCCAATTGACATTTTGAATCATTTTTGGTACAGTCCAAAAAATCAATTTTCGGATGAAAAACGATGACTCCGGACATGTCCAACTATCCCAAAATGGTCAATATGGATGAAATTTTAACATTTAATCTTTTGACTGTAAATGACTGTTGGATGTGAATTATGACTTTGTCAACTAAAATAAGTGTGTTTAAAGTCATTTCTGTGCCTGAAACTGGTCAAAATTGAAGCTTTTGAGTAAGCAAAACTCTGTAAAAATGGCAATTTTGGTCACTCTGAGGGTTTAAAAAGTGGTTATTCAACATGAGGCACGATCCAATTGACATTTTGAATCATTTTTGGTACAGTCCAAAAAATCAATTTTCGGATGAAAAACGATGACTCCGGACATGTCGAACTATCCCAAAATGGTCAATATGGATGAAATTTTAACATTTAATCTTTTGACTCTAAATGGCTGTTGGATGTGAATTATGACTTTGTCAACTAAAATAAGTGTGTTTAAAGTCATTTCTGTGCCTGAAACTGGTCAAAATTGAAGCTTTTGAGTAAGCAAAACTCTGTAAAAATGGCAATTTTGGTCACTCTGAGGGTTTAAAAAGTGGTTATTCAACATGAGGCACGATCCAATTGACATTTTGAATCATTTTTGGTACAGTCCAAAAAATCAATTTTCGGATGAAAAACGATGACTCCGGACATGTCGAACGATCCCAAAAAGGTCACAATGGATGAAATTTTAACATTTAATCTTTTGACTGTAAATGACTGTTGGATGTGAATTATGACTTTGTCCACTAAAATAAGTGTGTTTAAAATCATTTCTGTGCCTGAAACGGGTCAAAATTGAAGCTTTTGAGTAAGCAAAACTCTGTAAAAATGGCAATTTTGGTCACTCTGAGGGTTTAGAAAGTGGTTATTCAACATGAGGCACGATCCAATTGACATTTTGAATCATTTTTGGTACAGTCCAAAAAATCAATTTTCGAATGAAAAACGATGACTCCGGACATGTCGAACGATCCCAAAAAGGTCACAATGGATGAAATTTTAACATTTAATCTTTTGACTGTAAATGACTGTTGGATGTGAATTATGACTTTGTCCACTAAAATAAGTGTGTTTAAAGTCATTTCTGTGCCTGAAACGGGTCAAAATTGAAGCTTTTGAGTAAGCAAAACTCTGTAAAAATGGCAATTTTGGTCACTGTGAGGGTTTAAAAAGTGGTTATTCAACATGAGGCACGATCCAAGTGACATTTTGAATCATTTTTGGTACAGTCCAAAAAATCAATTTTCGGATGAAAAACGATGACTCCGGACATGTCGAACTATCCCAAAATGGTCAATATGGATGAAATTTTAACATTTAATCTTTTGACTGTAAATGACTGTTGGATGTGAATTATGACTTTGTCAACTAAAATAAGTGTGTTTAAAGTCATTTCTGTGCCTGAAACGGGTCAAAATTGAAGCTTTTGAGTAAGCAAAACTCTGTAAAAATGGCAATTTTGGTCACTCTGAGGGTTTAAAAAGTGGTTATTCAACATGAGGCACGATCCAATTGACATTTTGAATCATTTTTGGTACAGTCCAAAAAATCAATTTTCGAATGAAAAACGATGACTCCGGACATTTCGAACGATCCCAAAAAGGTCAAAATGGATGAAATTTTAACATTTAATCTTTTGACTGTAAATGACTGTTGGATGTGAATTATGACTTTGTCAACTAAAATAAGTGTGTTTAAAGTCATTTCTGTGCCTGAAACGGGTCAAAATTGAAGCTTTTGAGTATGCAAAACTCTGTAAAAATGGCAATTTTGGTCACTGTGAGGGTTTAAAAAGTGGTTATTCAACATGAGGCACGATCCAATTGACATTTTGAATAATTTTTGGTACAGTCCAAAAAATCAATTTTCGGATGAAAAACGATGACTCCGGACATGTCGAACTATCCCAAAATGGTCAATATGGATGAAATTTTAACATTTAATCTTTTGACTGTAAATGACTGTTGGATGTGAATTATGACTTTGTCAACTAAAATAAGTGTGTTTAAAGTCATTTCTGTGCCTGAAACTGGTCAAAATTGAAGCTTTTGAGTAAGCAAAACTCTGTAAAAATGGCAATTTTGGTCACTCTGAGGGTTTAAAAAGTGGTTATTCAACATGAGGCACGATCCAATTGACATTTTGAATCATTTTTGGTACAGTCCAAAAAATCAATTTTCGGATGAAAAACGATGACTCCGGACATGTCGAACTATCCCAAAATGGTCAATATGGATGAAATTTTAACATTTAATCTTTTGACTCTAAATGGCTGTTGGATGTGAATTATGACTTTGTCTACTAAAATAAGTGTGTTTAAAGTCATTTCTGTGCCTGAAACGGGTCACAATTGAAGCTTTTGAGTAAGCAAAACTCTGTAAAAATGGCAATTTTGGTCACTCTGAGGGTCTAAAAAGTGGTTATTCAACATGAGGCACGATCCAATTGACATTTTGAATCATTTTTGGTACAGTCCAAAAAATCAATTTTCGGATGAAAAACGATGACTCCGGACATGTCGAACTATCCCAAAATGGTCAATATGGATGAAATTTTAACATTTAATCTTTTGACTCTAAATGACTGTTGGATGTGAATTATGACTTTGTCAACTAAAATAAGTGTGTTTAAAGTCATTTCTGTGCCTCAAAGGGGTCAAAATTGAAGCTTTTGAGTAAGCAAAACTCTGTAAAAACGGCAATTTTGGTCACTGTGAGGGTTTAAAAAGTGGTTATTCAACATGAGGAACGATCCAATTGAAATTTTGAATCATTTTTGGTACAGTCCAAAAAATCAATTTTCGGATGAAAAACGATGACTCCGGACATGTCGAACGATCCCAAAAAGGTCAAAATGGATGAAATTTTAACATTTAATCTTTTGACTGTAAATGACTGTTGGATGTGAATTATGACTTTGTCAACTAAAATAAGTGTGTTTAAAGTCATTTCTGTGCCTGAAACGGGTCAAAATTGAAGCTTTTGAGTAAGCAAAACTCTGTAAAAATGGCAATTTTGGTCACTGTGAGGGTTTAAAAAGTGGTTATTCAACATGAGGCACGATCCAATTGACATTTTGAATCATTTTTGGTACAGTCCAAAAAATCAATTTTCGGATGAAAAACGATGACTCCGGACATGTCGAACTATCCCAAAATGGTCAATATGGATGAAATTTTAACATTTAATCTTTTGATTCTAAATGACTGTTGGATGTGAATTATGACTTTATCAACTAAAATAAGTGTGTTTAAAGTCATTTCTGTGCCTGAAACGGGTCAAAATTGAAGCTTTTGAGTAAGCAAAACTCTGTAAAAATGGCAATTTTGGTCACTGTGAGGGTTTAAAAAGTGGTTATTCAACATGAGGCACGATCCAATTGACATTTTGAATCATTTTTGGTACAGTCCAAAAAATCAATTTTCGAATGAAAAACGATGACTCCGGACATGTCGAACGATCCCAAAAAGGTCACAATGGATGAAATTTTAACATTTAATCTTTTGACTGTAAATGACTGTTGGATGTGAATTATGACTTTGTCCACTAAAATAAGTGTGTTTAAAGTCATTTCTGTGCCTGAAACGGGTCAAAATTGAAGCTTTTGAGTAAGCAAAACTCTGTAAAAATGGCAATTTTGGTCACTGTGAGGGTTTAAAAAGTGGTTATTCAACATGAGGCACGATCCAAGTGACATTTTGAATCATTTTTGGTACAGTCCAAAAAATCAATTTTCGGATGAAAAACGATGACTCCGGACATGTCGAACTATCCCAAAATGGTCAATATGGATGAAATTTTAACATTTAATCTTTTGACTGTAAATGACTGTTGGATGTGAATTATGACTTTGTCAACTAAAATAAGTGTGTTTAAAGTCATTTCTGTGCCTGAAACGGGTCAAAATTGAAGCTTTTGAGTAAGCAAAACTCTGTAAAAATGGCAATTTTGGTCACTCTGAGGGTTTAAAAAGTGGTTATTCAACATGAGGCACGATCCAATTGACATTTTGAATCATTTTTGGTACAGTCCAAAAAATCAATTTTCGAATGAAAAACGATGACTCCGGACATTTCGAACGATCCCAAAAAGGTCAAAATGGATGAAATTTTAACATTTAATCTTTTGACTGTAAATGACTGTTGGATGTGAATTATGACTTTGTCAACTAAAATAAGTGTGTTTAAAGTCATTTCTGTGCCTGAAACGGGTCAAAATTGAAGCTTTTGAGTATGCAAAACTCTGTAAAAATGGCAATTTTGGTCACTGTGAGGGTTTAAAAAGTGGTTATTCAACATGAGGCACGATCCAATTGACATTTTGAATAATTTTTGGTACAGTCCAATAAATCAATTTTCGGATGAAAAACGATGACTCCGGACATGTCGAACTATCCCAAAATGGTCAATATGGATGAAATTTTAACATTTAATCTTTTGACTGTAAATGACTGTTGGATGTGAATTATAACTTTGTCAACTAAAATAAGTGTGTTTAAAGTCATTTCTGTGCCTGAAACTGGTCAAAATTGAAGCTTTTGAGTAAGCAAAACTCTGTAAAAATGGCAATTTTGGTCACTCTGAGGGTTTAAAAAGTGGTTATTCAACATGAGGCACGATCCAATTGACATTTTGAATCATTTTTGGTACAGTCCAAAAAATCAATTTTCGGATGAAAAACGATGACTCCGGACATGTCGAACTATCCCAAAATGGTCAATATGGATGAAATTTTAACATTTAATCTTTTGACTCTAAATGGCTGTTGGATGTGAATTATGACTTTGTCTACTAAAATAAGTGTGTTTAAAGTCATTTCTGTGCCTGAAACGGGTCACAATTGAAGCTTTTGAGTAAGCAAAACTCTGTAAAAATGGCAATTTTGGTCACTCTGAGGGTCTAAAAAGTGGTTATTCAACATGAGGCACGATCCAATTGACATTTTGAATCATTTTTGGTACAGTCCAAAAAATCAATTTTCGGATGAAAAACGATGACTCCGGACATGTCGAACTATCCCAAAATGGTCAATATGGATGAAATTTTAACATTTAATCTTTTGACTCTAAATGACTGTTGGATGTGAATTATGACTTTGTCAACTAAAATAAGTGTGTTTAAAGTCATTTCTGTGCCTCAAAGGGGTCAAAATTGAAGCTTTTGAGTAAGCAAAACTCTGTAAAAACGGCAATTTTGGTCACTGTGAGGGTTTAAAAAGTGGTTATTCAACATGAGGAACGATCCAATTGAAATTTTGAATCATTTTTGGTACAGTCCAAAAAATCAATTTTCGGATGAAAAACAATTACTCCGGACATGTCGAACGATCCCAAAAAGGTCAAAATGGATGAAATTTTAACATTTAATCTTTTGACTGTAAATGACTGTTGGATGTGAATTATGACTTTGTCAACTAAAATAAGTGTGTTTAAAGTCATTTCTGTGCCTGAAACGGGTCAAAATTGAAGCTTTTGAGTAAGCAAAACTCTGTAAAAATGGCAATTTTGGTCACTGTGAGGGTTTAAAAAGTGGTTATTCAACATGAGGCACGATCCAATTGACATTTTGAATCATTTTTGGTACAGTCCAAAAAATCAATTTTCGGATGAAAAACGATGACTCCGGACATGTCCAACTATCCCAAAATGGTCAATATGGATGAAAATTTTACATTTAATCTTTTGACTGTAAATGACTGTTGGATGTGAATTATGACTTTGTCAACTAAAATAAGTGTGTTTAAAGTCATTTCTGTGCCTGAAACTGGTCAAAATTGAAGCTTTTGAGTAAGCAAAACTCTGTAAAAATGGCAATTTTGGTCACTCTGAGGGTTTAAAAAGTCGTTATTCAACATGAGGCACGATCCAATTGACATTTTGAATCATTTTTGGTACAGTCCAAAAAATCAATTTTCGGATGAAAAACGATGACTCCGGACATGTCGAACTATCCCAAAATGGTCAATATGGATGAAATTTTAACATTTAATCTTTTGACTGTAAATGACTGTTGGATGTGAATTATGACTTTGTCAACTAAAATAAGTGTGTTTAAAGTCATTTCTGTGCCTGAAACTGGTCAAAATTGAAGCTTTTGAGTAAGCAAAACTCTGTAAAAATGGCAATTTTGGTCACTGTGAGTGTTTAAAAAGTGGTTATTCAACATGAGGCACGATCCAATTGACATTTTGAATCATTTTTGGTACAGTCCAAAAAATCAATTTTCGGATGAAAAACGATGACTCCGGACATGTCCAACTATCCCAAAATGGTCAATATGGATGAAATTTTAACATTTAATCTTTTGACTGTAAATGACTGTTGGATGTGAATTATGACTTTGTGAACTAAAATAAGTGTGTTTAAAGTCATTTCTGTGCCTGAAACTGGTCAAAATTGAAGCTTTTGAGTAAGCAAAACTCTGTAAAAATGGCAATTTTGGTCACTCTGAGGGTTTAAAAAGTGGTTATTCAACATGAGGCACGATCCAATTGACATTTTGAATCATTTTTGGTACAGTCCAAAAAATCAATTTTCGGATGAAAAACGATGACTCCGGACATGTCGAACTATCCCAAAATGGTCAATATGGATGAAATTTTAACATTTAATCTTTTGACTCTAAATGGCTGTTGGATGTGAATTATGACTTTGTCAACTAAAATAAGTGTGTTTAAAGTCATTTCTGTGCCTGAAACGGGTCAAAATTGAACCTTTTGAGTAAGCAAAACTCTGTAAAAATGGCAATTTTGGTCACTCTGAGGGTCTAAAAAGTGGTTATTCAACATGAGGCACGATCCAATTGACATTTTGAATCATTTTTGGTACAGTCCAAAAAATCAATTTTCGGATGAAAAACGATGACTCCGGACATGTCGAACGATCCCAAAAAGGTCACAATGGATGAAATTTTAACATTTAATCTTTTGACTGTAAATGACTGTTGGATGTGAATTATGACTTTGTCCACTAAAATAAGTGTGTTTAAAATCATTTCTGTGCCTGAAACGGGTCAAAATTGAAGCTTTTGAGTAAGCAAAACTCTGTAAAAATGGCAATTTTGGTCACTCTGAGGGTTTAGAAAGTGGTTATTCAACATGAGGCACGATCCAATTGACATTTTGAATCATTTTTGGTACAGTCCAAAAAATCAATTTTCGAATGAAAAACGATGACTCCGGACATGTCGAACGATCCCAAAAAGGTCACAATGGATGAAATTTTAACATTTAATCTTTTGACTGTAAATGACTGTTGGATGTGAATTATGACTTTGTCCACTAAAATAAGTGCGTTTAAAGTCATTTCTGTGCCTGAAACGGGTCAAAATTGAAGCTTTTGAGTAAGCAAAACTCTGTAAAAATGGCAATTTTGGTCACTGTGAGGGTTTAAAAAGTGGTTATTCAACATGAGGCACGATCCAAGTGACATTTTGAATCATTTTTGGTACAGTCCAAAAAATCAATTTTCGGATGAAAAACGATGACTCCGGACATGTCGAACTATCCCAAAATGGTCAATATGGATGAAATTTTAACATTTAATCTTTTGACTGTAAATGACTGTTGGATGTGAATTATGACTTTGTCAACTAAAATAAGTGTGTTTAAAGTCATTTCTGTGCCTGAAACGGGTCAAAATTGAAGCTTTTGAGTAAGCAAAACTCTGTAAAAATGGCAATTTTGGTCACTCTGAGGGTTTAAAAAGTGGTTATTCAACATGAGGCACGATCCAATTGACATTTTGAATCATTTTTGGTACAGTCCAAAAAATCAATTTTCGGATGAAAAACGATGACTCCGGACATGTCGAACTATCCCAAAATGGTCAATATGGATGAAATTTTAACATTTAATCTTTTGACTGTAAATGACTGTTGGATGTGAATTATGACTTTGTCAACTAAAATAAGTGTGTTTAAAGTCATTTCTGTGCCTGAAACTGGTCAAAATTGAAGCTTTTGAGTAAGCAAAACTCTGTAAAAATGGCAATTTTGGTCACTCTGAGGGTTTAAAAAGTGGTTATTCAACATGAGGCACGATCCAATTGACATTTTGAATCATTTTTGGTACAGTCCAAAAAATCAATTTTCGGATGAAAAACGATGACTCCGGACATGTCGAACTATCCCAAAATGGTCAATATGGATGAAATTTTAACATTTAATCTTTTGACTCTAAATGGCTGTTGGATGTGAATTATGACTTTGTCTACTAAAATAAGTGTGTTTAAAGTCATTTCTGTGCCTGAAACGGGTCACAATTGAAGCTTTTGAGTAAGCAAAACTCTGTAAAAATGGCAATTTTGGTCACTCTGAGGGTCTAAAAAGTGGTTATTCAACATGAGGCACGATCCAATTGACATTTTGAATCATTTTTGGTACAGTCCAAAAAATCAATTTTCGGATGAAAAACGATGACTCCGGACATGTCGAACTATCCCAAAATGGTCAATATGGATGAAATTTTAACATTTAATCTTTTGACTCTAAATGACTGTTGGATGTGAATTATGACTTTGTCAACTAAAATAAGTGTGTTTAAAGTCATTTCTGTGCCTCAAAGGGGTCAAAATTGAAGCTTTTGAGTAAGCAAAACTCTGTAAAAACGGCAATTTTGGTCACTGTGAGGGTTTAAAAAGTGGTTATTCAACATGAGGAACGATCCAATTGAAATTTTGAATCATTTTTGGTACAGTCCAAAAAATCAATTTTCGGATGAAAAACGATGACTCCGGACATGTCGAACTATCCCAAAATGGTCAATATGGATGAAATTTTAACATTTAATCTTTTGATTCTAAATGACTGTTGGATGTGAATTATGACTTTATCAACTAAAATAAGTGTGTTTAAAGTCATTTCTGTGCCTGAAACGGGTCAAAATTGAAGCTTTTGAGTAAGCAAAACTCTGTAAAAATGGCAATTTTGGTCACTGTGAGGGTTTAAAAAGTGGTTATTCAACATGAGGCACGATCCAATTGACATTTTGAATAATTTTTGGTACAGTCCAAAAAATCAATTTTCGGATGAAAAACGATGACTCCGGACATGTCGAACTATCCCAAAATGGTCAATATGGATGAAATTTTAACATTTAATCTTTTGACTCTAAATGGCTGTTGGATGTGAATTATGACTTTGTCTACTAAAATAAGTGTGTTTAAAGTCATTTCTGTGCCTGAAACGGGTCACAATTGAAGCTTTTGAGTAAGCAAAACTCTGTAAAAATGGCAATTTTGGTCACTCTGAGGGTCTAAAAAGTGGTTATTCAACATGAGGCACGATCCAATTGACATTTTGAATCATTTTTGGTACAGTCCAAAAAATCAATTTTCGGATGAAAAACGATGACTCCGGACATGTCGAACTATCCCAAAATGGTCAATATGGATGAAATTTTAACATTTAATCTTTTGACTCTAAATGACTGTTGGATGTGAATTATGACTTTGTCAACTAAAATAAGTGTGTTTAAAGTCATTTCTGTGCCTCAAAGGGGTCAAAATTGAAGCTTTTGAGTAAGCAAAACTCTGTAAAAACGGCAATTTTGGTCACTGTGAGGGTTTAAAAAGTGGTTATTCAACATGAGGAACGATCCAATTGAAATTTTGAATCATTTTTGGTACAGTCCAAAAAATCAATTTTCGGATGAAAAACAATGACTCCGGACATGTCGAACGATCCCAAAAAGGTCAAAATGGATGAAATTTTAACATTTAATCTTTTGACTGTAAATGACTGTTGGATGTGAATTATGACTTTGTCAACTAAAATAAGTGTGTTTAAAGTCATTTCTGTGCCTGAAACGGGTCAAAATTGAAGCTTTTGAGTAAGCAAAACTCTGTAAAAATGGCAATTTTGGTCACTGTGAGGGTTTAAAAAGTGGTTATTCAACATGAGGCACGATCCAATTGACATTTTGAATCATTTTTGGTACAGTCCAAAAAATCAATTTTCGGATGAAAAACGATGACTCCGGACATGTCGAACTATCCCAAAATGGTCAATATGGATGAAATTTTAACATTTAATCTTTTGATTCTAAATGACTGTTGGATGTGAATTATGACTTTATCAACTAAAATAAGTGTGTTTAAAGTCATTTCTGTGCCTGAAACGGGTCAAAATTGAAGCTTTTGAGTAAGCAAAACTCTGTAAAAATGGCAATTTTGGTCACTGTGAGGGTTTAAAAAGTGGTTATTCAACATGAGGCACGATCCAATTGACATTTTGAATCATTTTTGGTACAGTCCAAAAAATCAATTTTCGGATGAAAAACGATCACTCCGGACATGTTGAACTATCCCAAAATGGTCAATATGGATGAAATTTTAACATTTAATCTTTTGACTGTAAATGACTGTTGGATGTGAATTATGACTTTGTCAACTAAAATAAGTGTGTTTAAAGTCATTTCTGTGCCTGAAACGGGTCAAAATTGAAGCTTTTGAGTAAGCAAAACTCTGTAAAAACTGCAATTTTGGTCACTGTGAGGGTTTAAAAAGTGGTTATTCAACATGAGGAACGATCCAATTGAAATTTTGAATCATTTTTGGTACAGTCCAAAAAATCAATTTTCAAATGAAAAACGATGACTCCGGACATGTCGAACGATCCCAAAAAGGTCAAAATGGATGAAATTTTAACATTTAATCTTTTGACTGTAAATGACTGTTGGATGTGAATTATGACTTTGTCAACTAAAATAAGTGTGTTTAAAGTCATTTCTGTGCCTGAAACGGGTCAAAATTGAAGCTTTTGAGTAAGCAAAACTCTGTAAAAATTGCAATTTTGGTCACTGTGAGGGTTTAAAAAGTGGTTATTCAACATGAGGCACGATCCAATTGACATTTTGAATCATTTTTGGTACAGTCCAAAAAATCAATTTTCGGATGAAAAACGATGACTCCGGACATGTCCAACTATCCCAAAATGGTCAATATGGATGAAATTTTAACATTTAATCTTTTGACTGTAAATGACTGTTGGATGTGAATTATGACTTTGTCAACTAAAATAAGTGTGTTTAAAGTCATTTCTGTGCCTGAAACTGGTCAAAATTGAAGCTTTTGAGTAAGCAAAACTCTGTAAAAATGGCAATTTTGGTCACTCTGAGGGTTTAAAAAGTGGTTATTCAACATGAGGCACGATCCAATTGACATTTTGAATCATTTTTGGTACAGTCCAAAAAATCAATTTTCGGATGAAAAACGATGACTCCGGACATGTCGAACTATCCCAAAATGGTCAATATGGATGAAATTTTAACATTTAATCTTTTGACTCTAAATGGCTGTTGGATGTGAATTATGACTTTGTCAACTAAAATAAGTGTGTTTAAAGTCATTTCTGTGCCTGAAACTGGTCAAAATTGAAGCTTTTGAGTAAGCAAAACTCTGTAAAAATGGCAATTTTGGTCACTCTGAGGGTTTAAAAAGTGGTTATTCAACATGAGGCACGATCCAATTGACATTTTGAATCATTTTTGGTACAGTCCAAAAAATCAATTTTCGGATGAAAAACGATGACTCCGGACATGTCGAACGATCCCAAAAAGGTCACAATGGATGAAATTTTAACATTTAATCTTTTGACTGTAAATGACTGTTGGATGTGAATTATGACTTTGTCCACTAAAATAAGTGTGTTTAAAATCATTTCTGTGCCTGAAACGGGTCAAAATTGAAGCTTTTGAGTAAGCAAAACTCTGTAAAAATGGCAATTTTGGTCACTCTGAGGGTTTAGAAAGTGGTTATTCAACATGAGGCACGATCCAATTGACATTTTGAATCATTTTTGGTACAGTCCAAAAAATCAATTTTCGAATGAAAAACGATGACTCCGGACATGTCGAACGATCCCAAAAAGGTCACAATGGATGAAATTTTAACATTTAATCTTTTGACTGTAAATGACTGTTGGATGTGAATTATGACTTTGTCCACTAAAATAAGTGTGTTTAAAGTCATTTCTGTGCCTGAAACGGGTCAAAATTGAAGCTTTTGAGTAAGCAAAACTCTGTAAAAATGGCAATTTTGGTCACTGTGAGGGTTTAAAAAGTGGTTATTCAACATGAGGCACGATCCAAGTGACATTTTGAATCATTTTTGGTACAGTCCAAAAAATCAATTTTCGGATGAAAAACGATGACTCCGGACATGTCGAACTATCCCAAAATGGTCAATATGGATGAAATTTTAACATTTAATCTTTTGACTGTAAATGACTGTTGGATGTGAATTATGACTTTGTCAACTAAAATAAGTGTGTTTAAAGTCATTTCTGTGCCTGAAACGGGTCAAAATTGAAGCTTTTGAGTAAGCAAAACTCTGTAAAAATGGCAATTTTGGTCACTCTGAGGGTTTAAAAAGTGGTTATTCAACATGAGGCACGATCCAATTGACATTTTGAATCATTTTTGGTACAGTCCAAAAAATCAATTTTCGAATGAAAAACGATGACTCCGGACATTTCGAACGATCCCAAAAAGGTCAAAATGGATGAAATTTTAACATTTAATCTTTTGACTGTAAATGACTGTTGGATGTGAATTATGACTTTGTCAACTAAAATAAGTGTGTTTAAAGTCATTTCTGTGCCTGAAACGGGTCAAAATTGAAGCTTTTGAGTATGCAAAACTCTGTAAAAATGGCAATTTTGGTCACTGTGAGGGTTTAAAAAGTGGTTATTCAACATGAGGCACGATCCAATTGACATTTTGAATAATTTTTGGTACAGTCCAAAAAATCAATTTTCGGATGAAAAACGATGACTCCGGACATGTCGAACTATCCCAAAATGGTCAATATGGATGAAATTTTAACATTTAATCTTTTGACTGTAAATGACTGTTGGATGTGAATTATGACTTTGTCAACTAAAATAAGTGTGTTTAAAGTCATTTCTGTGCCTGAAACTGGTCAAAATTGAAGCTTTTGAGTAAGCAAAACTCTGTAAAAATGGCAATTTTGGTCACTCTGAGGGTTTAAAAAGTGGTTATTCAACATGAGGCACGATCCAATTGACATTTTGAATCATTTTTGGTACAGTCCAAAAAATCAATTTTCGGATGAAAAACGATGACTCCGGACATGTCGAACTATCCCAAAATGGTCAATATGGATGAAATTTTAACATTTAATCTTTTGACTCTAAATGGCTGTTGGATGTGAATTATGACTTTGTCTACTAAAATAAGTGTGTTTAAAGTCATTTCTGTGCCTGAAACGGGTCACAATTGAAGCTTTTGAGTAAGCAAAACTCTGTAAAAATGGCAATTTTGGTCACTCTGAGGGTCTAAAAAGTGGTTATTCAACATGAGGCACGATCCAATTGACATTTTGAATCATTTTTGGTACAGTCCAAAAAATCAATTTTCGGATGAAAAACGATGACTCCGGACATGTCGAACTATCCCAAAATGGTCAATATGGATGAAATTTTAACATTTAATCTTTTGACTCTAAATGACTGTTGGATGTGAATTATGACTTTGTCAACTAAAATAAGTGTGTTTAAAGTCATTTCTGTGCCTCAAAGGGGTCAAAATTGAAGCTTTTGAGTAAGCAAAACTCTGTAAAAACGGCAATTTTGGTCACTGTGAGGGTTTAAAAAGTGGTTATTCAACATGAGGAACGATCCAATTGAAATTTTGAATCATTTTTGGTACAGTCCAAAAAATCAATTTTCGGATGAAAAACGATGACTCCGGACATGTCGAACGATCCCAAAAAGGTCAAAATGGATGAAATTTTAACATTTAATCTTTTGACTGTAAATGACTGTTGGATGTGAATTATGACTTTGTCAACTAAAATAAGTGTGTTTAAAGTCATTTCTGTGCCTGAAACGGGTCAAAATTGAAGCTTTTGAGTAAGCAAAACTCTGTAAAAATGGCAATTTTGGTCACTGTGAGGGTTTAAAAAGTGGTTATTCAACATGAGGCACGATCCAATTGACATTTTGAATCATTTTTGGTACAGTCCAAAAAATCAATTTTCGGATGAAAAACGATGACTCCGGACATGTCGAACTATCCCAAAATGGTCAATATGGATGAAATTTTAACATTTAATCTTTTGATTCTAAATGACTGTTGGATGTGAATTATGACTTTATCAACTAAAATAAGTGTGTTTAAAGTCATTTCTGTGCCTGAAACGGGTCAAAATTGAAGCTTTTGAGTAAGCAAAACTCTGTAAAAATGGCAATTTTGGTCACTGTGAGGGTTTAAAAAGTGGTTATTCAACATGAGGCACGATCCAATTGACATTTTGAATCATTTTTGGTACAGTCCAAAAAATCAATTTTCGAATGAAAAACGATGACTCCGGACATGTCGAACGATCCCAAAAAGGTCACAATGGATGAAATTTTAACATTTAATCTTTTGACTGTAAATGACTGTTGGATGTGAATTATGACTTTGTCCACTAAAATAAGTGTGTTTAAAGTCATTTCTGTGCCTGAAACGGGTCAAAATTGAAGCTTTTGAGTAAGCAAAACTCTGTAAAAATGGCAATTTTGGTCACTGTGAGGGTTTAAAAAGTGGTTATTCAACATGAGGCACGATCCAATTGACATTTTGAATCATTTTTGGTACAGTCCAAAAAATCAATTTTCGGATGAAAAACGATGACTCCGGACATGTCGAACGATCCCAAAATGGTCAATATGGATGAAATTTTAACATTTAATCTTTTGACTGTAAATGACTGTTGGATGTGAATTGTGACTTTGTCAGCTAAAATAAGTGTGTTTAAAGTCATTTCTGTGCCTGAAACGGGTCAAAATTTAAGCTTTTGAGTAAGCAAAACTCTGTAAAAATGGCAATTTTGGTCACTGTGAGGGTTTAAAAAGTGGTTATTCAACATGAGGCACGATCCAATTGACATTTTGAATCATTTTTGGTACAGTCCAAAAAATCAATTTTCGTATGAAAAACGATGACTCCGGACATGTCGAACGATCCCAAAAAGGTCAAAATGGATGACATTTTAACATTTAATCTTTTGACTGTAAATGACTGTTGGATGTGAATTATGACTTTGTCAACTAAAATAAGTGTGTTTAAAGTCATTTCTGTGCCTGAAACGGGTCAAAATTGAAGCTTTTGAGTAAGCAAAACTCTGTAAAAATGGCAATTTTGGTCACTGTGAGGGTTTAAAAAGTGGTTATTCAACATGAGGCACGATCCAATTGACATTTTGAATCATTTTTGGTACAGTCCAAAAAATCAATTTTCGGATGAAAAACGATGACTCCGGACATGTCGAACTATCCCAAAATGGTCAATATGGATGAAATTTTAACATTTAATCTTTTGACTGTAAATGACTGTTGGATGTGAATTATGACTTTGTCAACTAAAATAAGTGTGTTTAAAGTCATTTCTGTGCCTGAAACTGGTCAAAATTGAAGCTTTTGAGTAAGCAAAACTCTGTAAAAATGGCAATTTTGGTCACTCTGAGGGTCTAAAAAGTGGTTATTCAACATGAGGCACGATCCAATTGACATTTTGAATCATTTTTGGTACAGTCCAAAAAATCAATTTTCGGATGCAAAACGATGACTCCGGACATGTCGAACGATCCCAAAAAGGTCAAAATGGATGAAATTTTAACATTTAATCTTTTGATTCTAAATGACTGTTGGATGTGAATTATGACTTTGTCCACTAAAATAAGTGTGTTTAAAGTCATTTCTGTGCCTGAAACGGGTCAAAATTGAAGCTTTTGAGTAAGCAAAACTCTGTAAAAATGGCAATTTTGGTCACTCTGAGGGTTTAAAAAGTGGTTATTCAACATGAGGCACGATCCAATTGACATTTTGAATCATTTTTGGTACAGTCCAAAAAATCAATTTTCGAATGAAAAACGATGACTCCGGACATGTCGAACGATCCCAAAAAGGTCACAATGGATGAAATTTTAACATTTAATCTTTTGACTGTAAATGACTGTTGGATGTGAATTATGACTTTGTCAACTAAAATAAGTGTGTTTAAAGTCATTTCTGTGCCTGAAACGGGTCAAAATTGAAGCTTTTGAGTAAGCGAAACTCTGTAAAAATGGCAATTTTGGTCACTCTGAGGGTTTAAAAAGTGGTTATTCAACATGAGGCACGATCCAATTGACATTTTGAATCATTTTTGGTACAGTCCAAAAAATCAATTTTCGGATGAAAAACGATGACTCCGGACATGTCGAACGATCCCAAAATGGTCAATATGGATGAAATTTTAACATTTAATCTTTTGACTGTAAATGACTGTTGGATGTGAATTATGACTTTGTCAACTAAAATAAGTGTGTTTAAAGTCATTTCTGTGCCTGAAACGGGTCAAAATTGAAGCTTTTGAGTAAGCAAAACTCTGTAAAAATGGCAATTTTGGTCACTCTGAGGGTTTAAAAAGTGGTTATTCAACATGAGGCACGATCCAATTGACATTTTGAATCATTTTTGGTACAGTCCAAAAAATCAATTTTCGGATGAAAAACGATGACTCCGGACATGTCGAACGATCCCAAAATGGTCAATATGGATGAAATTTTAACATTTAATCTTTTAACTGTAAATGACTGTTGGATGTGAATTGTGACTTTGTCAGCTAAAATAAGTGTGTTTAAAGTCATTTCTGTGCCTGAAACGAGTCAAAATTGAAGCTTTTGAGTAAGCAAAACTCTGTAAAAATGGCAATTTTGGTCACTCTGAGGGTTTAAAAAGTGGTTATTCAACATGAGGCACGATCCAATTGACATTTTGAATCATTTTTGGTACAGTCCAAAAAATCAATTTTCGAATGAAAAACGATGACTCCGGACATTTCGAACGATCCCAAAAAGGTCAAAATGGATGAAATTTTAACATTTAATCTTTTGACTGTAAATGACTGTTGGATGTGAATTATGACTTTGTCAACTAAAATAAGTGTGTTTAAAGTCATTTCTGTGCCTGAAACGGGTCAAAATTGAAGCTTTTGAGTAAGCAAAACTCTGTAAAAATGGCAATTTTGGTCACTGTGAGGGTTTAAAAAGTGGTTATTCAACATGAGGCACGATCCAATTGACATTTTGAATAATTTTTGGTACAGTCCAAAAAATCAATTTTCGGATGAAAAACGATGACTCCGGACATGTCGAACTATCCCAAAATGGTCAATATGGATGAAATTTTAACATTTAATCTTTTGACTCTAAATGACTGTTGGATGTGAATTATGACTTTGTCAACTAAAATAAGTGTGTTTAAAGTCATTTCTGTGCCTCAAAGGGGTCAAAATTGAAGCTTTTGAGTAAGCAAAACTCTGTAAAAACGGCAATTTTGGTCACTGTGAGGGTTTAAAAAGTGGTTATTCAACATGAGGAACGATCCAATTGAAATTTTGAATCATTTTTGGTACAGTCCAAAAAATCAATTTTCGGATGAAAAACGATGACTCCGGACATGTCGAACGATCCCAAAAAGGTCAAAATGGATGAAATTTTAACATTTAATCTTTTGACTGTAAATGACTGTTGGATGTGAATTATGACTTTGTCAACTAAAATAAGTGTGTTTAAAGTCATTTCTGTGCCTGAAACGGGTCAAAATTGAAGCTTTTGAGTAAGCAAAACTCTGTAAAAATGGCAATTTTGGTCACTGTGAGGGTTTAAAAAGTGGTTATTCAACATGAGGCACGATCCAATTGACATTTTGAATCATTTTTGGTACAGTCCAAAAAATCAATTTTCGGATGAAAAACGATGACTCCGGACATGTCGAACTATCCCAAAATGGTCAATATGGATGAAATTTTAACATTTAATCTTTTGACTGTAAATGACTGTTGGATGTGAATTATGACTTTGTCAACTAAAATAAGTGTGTTTAAAGTCATTTCTGTGCCTGAAACGGGTCACAATTGAAGCTTTTGAGTAAGCAAAACTCTGTAAAAATGGCAATTTTGGTCACTCTGAGGGTCTAAAAAGTGGTTATTCAACATGAGGCACGATCCAATTGACATTTTGAATCATTTTTGGTACAGTCCAAAAAATCAATTTTCGGATGAAAAACGATGACTCCGGACATGTCGAACTATCCCAAAATGGTCAATATGGATGAAATTTTAACATTTAATCTTTTGACTCTAAATGACTGTTGGATGTGAATTATGACTTTGTCAACTAAAATAAGTGTGTTTAAAGTCATTTCTGTGCCTCAAAGGGGTCAAAATTGAAGCTTTTGAGTAAGCAAAACTCTGTAAAAACGGCAATTTTGGTCACTGTGAGGGTTTAAAAAGTGGTTATTCAACATGAGGAACGATCCAATTGAAATTTTGAATCATTTTTGGTACAGTCCAAAAAATCAATTTTCGGATGAAAAACGATGACTCCGGACATGTCGAACGATCCCAAAAAGGTCAAAATGGATGAAATTTTAACATTTAATCTTTTGACTGTAAATGACTGTTGGATGTGAATTATGACTTTGTCAACTAAAATAAGTGTGTTTAAAGTCATTTCTGTGCCTGAAACGGGTCAAAATTGAAGCTTTTGAGTAAGCAAAACTCTGTAAAAATGGCAATTTTGGTCACTGTGAGGGTTTAAAAAGTGGTTATTCAACATGAGGCACGATCCAATTGACATTTTGAATCATTTTTGGTACAGTCCAAAAAATCAATTTTCGGATGAAAAACGATGACTCCGGACATGTCGAACTATCCCAAAATGGTCAATATGGATGAAATTTTAACATTTAATCTTTTGATTCTAAATGACTGTTGGATGTGAATTATGACTTTATCAACTAAAATAAGTGTGTTTAAAGTCATTTCTGTGCCTGAAACGGGTCAAAATTGAAGCTTTTGAGTAAGCAAAACTCTGTAAAAATGGCAATTTTGGTCACTGTGAGGGTTTAAAAAGTGGTTATTCAACATGAGGCACGATCCAATTGACATTTTGAATCATTTTTGGTACAGTCCAAAAAATCAATTTTCGAATGAAAAACGATGACTCCGGACATGTCGAACGATCCCAAAAAGGTCACAATGGATGAAATTTTAACATTTAATCTTTTGACTGTAAATGACTGTTGGATGTGAATTATGACTTTGTCCACTAAAATAAGTGTGTTTAAAGTCATTTCTGTGCCTGAAACGGGTCAAAATTGAAGCTTTTGAGTAAGCAAAACTCTGTAAAAATGGCAATTTTGGTCACTGTGAGGGTTTAAAAAGTGGTTATTCAACATGAGGCACGATCCAATTGACATTTTGAATCATTTTTGGTACAGTCCAAAAAATCAATTTTCGGATGAAAAACGATGACTCCGGACATGTCGAACGATCCCAAAATGGTCAATATGGATGAAATTTTAACATTTAATCTTTTGATTCTAAATGACTGTTGGATGTGAATTATGACTTTATCAACTAAAATAAGTGTGTTTAAAGTCATTTCTGTGCCTGAAACGGGTCAAAATTGAAGCTTTTGAGTAAGCAAAACTCTGTAAAAATGGCAATTTTGGTCACTGTGAGGGTTTAAAAAGTGGTTATTCAACATGAGGCACGATCCAATTGACATTTTGAATCATTTTTGGTACAGTCCAAAAAATCAATTTTCGAATGAAAAACGATGACTCCGGACATGTCGAACGATCCCAAAAAGGTCACAATGGATGAAATTTTAACATTTAATCTTTTGACTGTAAATGACTGTTGGATGTGAATTATGACTTTGTCCACTAAAATAAGTGTGTTTAAAGTCATTTCTGTGCCTGAAACGGGTCAAAATTGAAGCTTTTGAGTAAGCAAAACTCTGTAAAAATGGCAATTTTGGTCACTGTGAGGGTTTAAAAAGTGGTTATTCAACATGAGGCACGATCCAATTGACATTTTGAATCATTTTTGGTACAGTCCAAAAAATCAATTTTCGGATGAAAAACGATGACTCCGGACATGTCGAACGATCCCAAAATGGTCAATATGGATGAAATTTTAACATTTAATCTTTTGACTGTAAATGACTGTTGGATGTGAATTGTGACTTTGTCAGCTAAAATAAGTGTGTTTAAAGTCATTTCTGTGCCTGAAACGGGTCAAAATTTAAGCTTTTGAGTAAGCAAAACTCTGTAAAAATGGCAATTTTGGTCACTGTGAGGGTTTAAAAAGTGGTTATTCAACATGAGGCACGATCCAATTGACATTTTGAATCATTTTTGGTACAGTCCAAAAAATCAATTTTCGTATGAAAAACGATGACTCCGGACATGTCGAACGATCCCAAAAAGGTCAAAATGGATGACATTTTAACATTTAATCTTTTGACTGTAAATGACTGTTGGATGTGAATTATGACTTTGTCAACTAAAATAAGTGTGTTTAAAGTCATTTCTGTGCCTGAAACGGGTCAAAATTGAAGCTTTTGAGTAAGCAAAACTCTGTAAAAATGGCAATTTTGGTCACTATGAGGGTTTAAAAAGTGGTTATTCAACATGAGGCACGATCCAATTGACATTTTGAATCATTTTTGGTACAGTCCAAAAAATCAATTTTCGGATGAAAAACGATGACTCCGGACATGTCGAACTATCCCAAAATGGTCAATATGGATGAAATTTTAACATTTAATCTTTTGACTGTAAATGACTGTTGGATGTGAATTATGACTTTGTCAACTAAAATAAGTGTGTTTAAAGTCATTTCTGTGCCTGAAACTGGTCAAAATTGAAGCTTTTGAGTAAGCAAAACTCTGTAAAAATGGCAATTTTGGTCACTCTGAGGGTCTAAAAAGTGGTTATTCAACATGAGGCACGATCCAATTGACATTTTGAATCATTTTTGGTACAGTCCAAAAAATCAATTTTCGGATGCAAAACGATGACTCCGGACATGTCGAACGATCCCAAAAAGGTCAAAATGGATGAAATTTTAACATTTAATCTTTTGATTCTAAATGACTGTTGGATGTGAATTATGACTTTGTCAACTAAAATAAGTGTGTTTAAAGTCATTTCTGTGCCTCAAAGGGGTCAAAATTGAAGCTTTTGAGTAAGCAAAACTCTGTAAAAATGGCAATTTTGGTCACTGTGAGGGTTTAAAAAGTGGTTATTCAACATGAGGCACGATCCAATTGACATTTTGAATCATTTTTGGTACAGTCCAAAAAATCAATTTTCGGATGAAAAACGATGACTCCGGACATGTCGAACGATCCCAAAAAGGTCACAATGGATGAAATTTTAACATTTAATCTTTTGACTGTAAATGACTGTTGGATGTGAATTATGACTTTGTCCACTAAAATAAGTGTGTTTAAAGTCATTTCTGTGCCTGAAACGGGTCAAAATTGAAGCTTTTGAGTAAGCAAAACTCTGTAAAAATGGCAATTTTGGTCACTCTGAGGGTTTAAAAAGTGGTTATTCAACATGAGGCACGATCCAATTGACATTTTGAATCATTTTTGGTACAGTCCAAAAAATCAATTTTCGAATGAAAAACGATGACTCCGGACATGTCGAACGATCCCAAAAAGGTCACAATGGATGAAATTTTAACATTTAATCTTTTGACTGTAAATGACTGTTGGATGTGAATTATGACTTTGTCAACTAAAATAAGTGTGTTTAAAGTCATTTCTGTGCCTGAAACGGGTCAAAATTGAAGCTTTTGAGTAAGCGAAACTCTGTAAAAATGGCAATTTTGGTCACTCTGAGGGTTTAAAAAGTGGTTATTCAACATGAGGCACGATCCAATTGACATTTTGAATCATTTTTGGTACAGTCCAAAAAATCAATTTTCGGATGAAAAACGATGACTCCGGACATGTCGAACGATCCCAAAATGGTCAATATGGATGAAATTTTAACATTTAATCTTTTGACTGTAAATGACTGTTGGATGTGAATTATGACTTTGTCAACTAAAATAAGTGTGTTTAAAGTCATTTCTGTGCCTGAAACGGGTCAAAATTGAAGCTTTTGAGTAAGCAAAACTCTGTAAAAATGGCAATTTTGGTCACTCTGAGGGTTTAAAAAGTGGTTATTCAACATGAGGCACGATCCAATTGACATTTTGAATCATTTTTGGTACAGTCCAAAAAATCAATTTTCGGATGAAAAACGATGACTCCGGACATGTCGAACGATCCCAAAATGGTCAATATGGATGAAATTTTAACATTTAATCTTTTAACTGTAAATGACTGTTGGATGTGAATTGTGACTTTGTCAGCTAAAATAAGTGTGTTTAAAGTCATTTCTGTGCCTGAAACGAGTCAAAATTGAAGCTTTTGAGTAAGCAAAACTCTGTAAAAATGGCAATTTTGGTCACTCTGAGGGTTTAAAAAGTGGTTATTCAACATGAGGCACGATCCAATTGACATTTTGAATCATTTTTGGTACAGTCCAAAAAATCAATTTTCGAATGAAAAACGATGACTCCGGACATTTCGAACGATCCCAAAAAGGTCAAAATGGATGAAATTTTAACATTTAATCTTTTGACTGTAAATGACTGTTGGATGTGAATTATGACTTTGTCAACTAAAATAAGTGTGTTTAAAGTCATTTCTGTGCCTGAAACGGGTCAAAATTGAAGCTTTTGAGTAAGCAAAACTCTGTAAAAATGGCAATTTTGGTCACTGTGAGGGTTTAAAAAGTGGTTATTCAACATGAGGCACGATCCAATTGACATTTTGAATAATTTTTGGTACAGTCCAAAAAATCAATTTTCGGATGAAAAACGATGACTCCGGACATGTCGAACTATCCCAAAATGGTCAATATGGATGAAATTTTAACATTTAATCTTTTGACTCTAAATGACTGTTGGATGTGAATTATGACTTTGTCAACTAAAATAAGTGTGTTTAAAGTCATTTCTGTGCCTCAAAGGGGTCAAAATTGAAGCTTTTGAGTAAGCAAAACTCTGTAAAAACGGCAATTTTGGTCACTGTGAGGGTTTAAAAAGTGGTTATTCAACATGAGGAACGATCCAATTGAAATTTTGAATCATTTTTGGTACAGTCCAAAAAATCAATTTTCGGATGAAAAACGATGACTCCGGACATGTCGAACGATCCCAAAAAGGTCAAAATGGATGAAATTTTAACATTTAATCTTTTGACTGTAAATGACTGTTGGATGTGAATTATGACTTTGTCAACTAAAATAAGTGTGTTTAAAGTCATTTCTGTGCCTGAAACGGGTCAAAATTGAAGCTTTTGAGTAAGCAAAACTCTGTAAAAATGGCAATTTTGGTCACTGTGAGGGTTTAAAAAGTGGTTATTCAACATGAGGCACGATCCAATTGACATTTTGAATCATTTTTGGTACAGTCCAAAAAATCAATTTTCGGATGAAAAACGATGACTCCGGACATGTCGAACTATCCCAAAATGGTCAATATGGATGAAATTTTAACATTTAATCTTTTGACTGTAAATGACTGTTGGATGTGAATTATGACTTTGTCAACTAAAATAAGTGTGTTTAAAGTCATTTCTGTGCCTGAAACGGGTCAAAATTGAAGCTTTTGAGTAAGCAAAACTCTGTAAAAATTGCAATTTTGGTCACTCTGAGGGTTTAAAAAGTGGTTATTCAACATGAGGCACGATCCAATTGACATTTTGAATCATTTTTGGTACAGTCCAAAAAATCAATTTTCGGATGAAAAACGATGACTCCGGACATGTCGAACGATCCCAAAATGGTCAATATGGATGAAATTTTAACATTTAATCTTTTGACTGTAAATGACTGTTGGATGTGAATTGTGACTTTGTCAGCTAAAATAAGTGTGTTTAAAGTCATTTCTGTGCCTGAAACGGGTCAAAATTGAAGCTTTTGAGTAAGCAAAACTCTGTAAAAATGGCAATTTTGGTCACTCTGAGGGTTTAAAAAGTGGTTATTCAACATGAGGCACAATCCAATTAACATTTTGAATCATTTTTGGTACAGTCCAAAAAATCAATTTTCGAATGAAAAACGATGACTCCGGACATGTCGAACGATCCCAAAAAGGTCAAAATGGATGAAATTTTAACATTTAATCTTTTGACTGTAAATGACTGTTGGATGTGAATTATGACTTTGTCAACTAAAATAAGTGTGTTTAAAGTCATTTCTGTGCCTGAAACGGGTCAAAATTGAAGCTTTTGAGTAAGCAAAACTCTGTAAAAATGGCAATTTTGGTCACTCTGAGGGTTTAAAAAGTGGTTATTCAACATGAGGCACGATCCAATTGACATTTTGAATCATTTTTGGTACAGTCCAAAAAATCAATTTTCGGATGAAAAACGATGACTCCGGACATGTCGAACGATCCCAAAATGGTCAATATGGATGAAATTTTAACATTTAATCTTTTGACTGTAAATGACTGTTGGATGTGAATTGTGACTTTGTCAGCTAAAATAAATGTGTTTAAAGTCATTTCTGTGCCTGAAACGAGTCAAAATTGAAGCTTTTGAGTAAGCAAAACTCTGTAAAAATGGCAATTTTGGTCACTCTGAGGGTTTAAAAAGTGGTTATTCAACATGAGGCACGATCCAATTGACATTTTGAATCATTTTTGGTACAGTCCAAAAAATCAATTTTCGAATGAAAAACGATGACTCCGGACATGTCGAACGATCCCAAAAAGGTCAAAATGGATGAAATTTTAACATTTAATCTTTTGACTGTAAATGACTGTTGGATGTGAATTATGACTTTGTCAACTAAAATAAGTGTGTTTAAAGTCATTTCTGTGCCTGAAACGGGTCAAAATTGAAGCTTTTGAGTAAGCAAAACTCTGTAAAAATGGCAATTTTGGTCACTCTGAGGGTTTAAAAAGTGGTTATTCAACATGAGGCACGATCCAATTGACATTTTGAATCATTTTTGGTACAGTCCAAAAAATCAATTTTCGGATGAAAAACGATGACTCCGGACATGTCGAACTATCCCAAAATGGTCAATATGGATGAAATTTTAACATTTAATCTTTTGACTCTAAATGGCTGTTGGATGTGAATTATGACTTTGTCTACTAAAATAAGTGTGTTTAAAGTCATTTCTGTGCCTGAAACGGGTCACAATTGAAGCTTTTGAGTAAGCAAAACTCTGTAAAAATGGCAATTTTGGTCACTGTGAGGGTTTAAAAAGTGGTTATTCAACATGAGGCACGATCCAATTGACATTTTGAATCATTTTTGGTACAGTCCAAAAAATCAATTTTCGAATGAAAAACGATGACTCCGGACATGTCGAACGATCCCAAAAAGGTCACAATGGATGAAATTTTAACATTTAATCTTTTGACTGTAAATGACTGTTGGATGTGAATTATGACTTTGTCAACTAAAATAAGTGTGTTTAAAGTCATTTCTGTGCCTGAAACGGGTCAAAATTGAAGCTTTTGAGTAAGCAAAACTCTGTAAAAATGGCAATTTTGGTCACTCTGAGGGTTTAAAAAGTGGTTATTCAACATGAGGCACGATCCAATTGACATTTTGAATCATTTTTGGTACAGTCCAAAAAATCAATTTTCGAATGAAAAACGATGACTCCGGACATGTCGAACGATCCCAAAAAGGTCAAAATGGATGAAATTTTAACATTTAATCTTTTGACTGTAAATGACTGTTGGATGTGAATTATGACTTTGTCAACTAAAATAAGTGTGTTTAAAGTCATTTCTGTGCCTGAAACGGGTCAAAATTGAAGCTTTTGAGTAAGCAAAACTCTGTAAAAATGGCAATTTTGGTCACTGTGAGGGTTTAAAAAGTGGTTATTCAACATGAGGCACGATCCAATTGACATTTTGAATCATTTTTGGTACAGTCCAAAAAATCAATTTTCGAATGAAAAACGATGACTCCGGACATGTCGAACGATCCCAAAAAGGTCACAATGGATGAAATTTTAACATTTAATCTTTTGACTGTAAATGACTGTTGGATGTGAATTATGACTTTGTCCACTAAAATAAGTGTGTTTAAAGTCATTTCTGTGCCTGAAACGGGTCAAAATTGAAGCTTTTGAGTAAGCAAAACTCTGTAAAAATGGCAATTTTGGTCACTGTGAGGGTTTAAAAAGTGGTTATTCAACATGAGGCACGATCCAATTGACATTTTGAATCATTTTTGGTACAGTCCAAAAAATCAATTTTCGGATGAAAAACGATGACTCCGGACATGTCGAACGATCCCAAAATGGTCAATATGGATGAAATTTTAACATTTAATCTTTTGACTGTAAATGACTGTTGGATGTGAATTGTGACTTTGTCAGCTAAAATAAGTGTGTTTAAAGTCATTTCTGTGCCTGAAACGGGTCAAAATTTAAGCTTTTGAGTAAGCAAAACTCTGTAAAAATGGCAATTTTGGTCACTGTGAGGGTTTAAAAAGTGGTTATTCAACATGAGGCACGATCCAATTGACATTTTGAATCATTTTTGGTACAGTCCAAAAAATCAATTTTCGTATGAAAAACGATGACTCCGGACATGTCGAACGATCCCAAAAAGGTCAAAATGGATGACATTTTAACATTTAATCTTTTGACTGTAAATGACTGTTGGATGTGAATTATGACTTTGTCAACTAAAATAAGTGTGTTTAAAGTCATTTCTGTGCCTGAAACGGGTCAAAATTGAAGCTTTTGAGTAAGCAAAACTCTGTAAAAATGGCAATTTTGGTCACTGTGAGGGTTTAAAAAGTGGTTATTCAACATGAGGCACGATCCAATTGACATTTTGAATCATTTTTGGTACAGTCCAAAAAATCAATTTTCGGATGAAAAACGATGACTCCGGACATGTCGAACTATCCCAAAATGGTCAATATGGATGAAATTTTAACATTTAATCTTTTGACTGTAAATGACTGTTGGATGTGAATTATGACTTTGTCAACTAAAATAAGTGTGTTTAAAGTCATTTCTGTGCCTGAAACTGGTCAAAATTGAAGCTTTTGAGTAAGCAAAACTCTGTAAAAATGGCAATTTTGGTCACTCTGAGGGTCTAAAAAGTGGTTATTCAACATGAGGCACGATCCAATTGACATTTTGAATCATTTTTGGTACAGTCCAAAAAATCAATTTTCGGATGCAAAACGATGACTCCGGACATGTCGAACGATCCCAAAAAGGTCAAAATGGATGAAATTTTAACATTTAATCTTTTGATTCTAAATGACTGTTGGATGTGAATTATGACTTTGTCAACTAAAATAAGTGTGTTTAAAGTCATTTCTGTGCCTCAAAGGGGTCAAAATTGAAGCTTTTGAGTAAGCAAAACTCTGTAAAAATGGCAATTTTGGTCACTGTGAGGGTTTAAAAAGTGGTTATTCAACATGAGGCACGATCCAATTGACAGTTTGAATCATTTTTGGTACAGTCCAAAAAATCAATTTTCGGATGAAAAACGATGACTCCGGACATGTCGAACGATCCCAAAAAGGTCACAATGGATGAAATTTTAACATTTAATCTTTTGACTGTAAATGACTGTTGGATGTGAATTATGACTTTGTCCACTAAAATAAGTGTGTTTAAAGTCATTTCTGTGCCTGAAACGGGTCAAAATTGAAGCTTTTGAGTAAGCAAAACTCTGTAAAAATGGCAATTTTGGTCACTCTGAGGGTTTAAAAAGTGGTTATTCAACATGAGGCACGATCCAATTGACATTTTGAATCATTTTTGGTACAGTCCAAAAAATCAATTTTCGAATGAAAAACGATGACTCCGGACATGTCGAACGATCCCAAAAAGGTCACAATGGATGAAATTTTAACATTTAATCTTTTGACTGTAAATGACTGTTGGATGTGAATTATGACTTTGTCAACTAAAATAAGTGTGTTTAAAGTCATTTCTGTGCCTGAAACGGGTCAAAATTGAAGCTTTTGAGTAAGCAAAACTCTGTAAAAATGGCAATTTTGGTCACTCTGAGGGTTTAAAAAGTGGTTATTCAACATGAGGCACGATCCAATTGACATTTTGAATCATTTTTGGTACAGTCCAAAAAATCAATTTTCGGATGAAAAACGATGACTCCGGACATGTCGAACGATCCCAAAATGGTCAATATGGATGAAATTTTAACATTTAATCTTTTGACTGTAAATGACTGTTGGATGTGAATTATGACTTTGTCAACTAAAATAAGTGTGTTTAAAGTCATTTCTGTGCCTGAAACGGGTCAAAATTGAAGCTTTTGAGTAAGCAAAACTCTGTAAAAATGGCAATTTTGGTCACTCTGAGGGTTTAAAAAGTGGTTATTCAACATGAGGCACGATCCAATTGACATTTTGAATCATTTTTGGTACAGTCCAAAAAATCAATTTTCGGATGAAAAACGATGACTCCGGACATGTCGAACGATCCCAAAATGGTCAATATGGATGAAATTTTAACATTTAATCTTTTAACTGTAAATGACTGTTGGATGTGAATTGTGACTTTGTCAGCTAAAATAAGTGTGTTTAAAGTCATTTCTGTGCCTGAAACGAGTCAAAATTGAAGCTTTTGAGTAAGCAAAACTCTGTAAAAATGGCAATTTTGGTCACTCTGAGGGTTTAAAAAGTGGTTATTCAACATGAGGCACGATCCAATTGACATTTTGAATCATTTTTGGTACAGTCCAAAAAATCAATTTTCGAATGAAAAACGATGACTCCGGACATTTCGAACGATCCCAAAAAGGTCAAAATGGATGAAATTTTAACATTTAATCTTTTGACTGTAAATGACTGTTGGATGTGAATTATGACTTTGTCAACTAAAATAAGTGTGTTTAAAGTCATTTCTGTGCCTGAAACGGGTCAAAATTGAAGCTTTTGAGTAAGCAAAACTCTGTAAAAATGGCAATTTTGGTCACTGTGAGGGTTTAAAAAGTGGTTATTCAACATGAGGCACGATCCAATTGACATTTTGAATAATTTTTGGTACAGTCCAAAAAATCAATTTTCGGATGAAAAACGATGACTCCGGACATGTCGAACTATCCCAAAATGGTCAATATGGATGAAATTTTAACATTTAATCTTTTGACTCTAAATGACTGTTGGATGTGAATTATGACTTTGTCAACTAAAATAAGTGTGTTTAAAGTCATTTCTGTGCCTCAAAGGGGTCAAAATTGAAGCTTTTGAGTAAGCAAAACTCTGTAAAAACGGCAATTTTGGTCACTGTGAGGGTTTAAAAAGTGGTTATTCAACATGAGGAACGATCCAATTGAAATTTTGAATCATTTTTGGTACAGTCCAAAAAATCAATTTTCGGATGAAAAACGATGACTCCGGACATGTCGAACGATCCCAAAAAGGTCAAAATGGATGAAATTTTAACATTTAATCTTTTGACTGTAAATGACTGTTGGATGTGAATTATGACTTTGTCAACTAAAATAAGTGTGTTTAAAGTCATTTCTGTGCCTGAAACGGGTCAAAATTGAAGCTTTTGAGTAAGCAAAACTCTGTAAAAATGGCAATTTTGGTCACTGTGAGGGTTTAAAAAGTGGTTATTCAACATGAGGCACGATCCAATTGACATTTTGAATCATTTTTGGTACAGTCCAAAAAATCAATTTTCGGATGAAAAACGATGACTCCGGACATGTCGAACTATCCCAAAATGGTCAATATGGATGAAATTTTAACATTTAATCTTTTGACTGTAAATGACTGTTGGATGTGAATTATGACTTTGTCAACTAAAATAAGTGTGTTTAAAGTCATTTCTGTGCCTGAAACGGGTCAAAATTGAAGCTTTTGAGTAAGCAAAACTCTGTAAAAATTGCAATTTTGGTCACTCTGAGGGTTTAAAAAGTGGTTATTCAACATGAGGCACGATCCAATTGACATTTTGAATCATTTTTGGTACAGTCCAAAAAATCAATTTTCGGATGAAAAACGATGACTCCGGACATGTCGAACGATCCCAAAATGGTCAATATGGATGAAATTTTAACATTTAATCTTTTGACTGTAAATGACTGTTGGATGTGAATTGTGACTTTGTCAGCTAAAATAAGTGTGTTTAAAGTCATTTCTGTGCCTGAAACGGGTCAAAATTGAAGCTTTTGAGTAAGCAAAACTCTGTAAAAATGGCAATTTTGGTCACTCTGAGGGTTTAAAAAGTGGTTATTCAACATGAGGCACAATCCAATTAACATTTTGAATCATTTTTGGTACAGTCCAAAAAATCAATTTTCGAATGAAAAACGATGACTCCGGACATGTCGAACGATCCCAAAAAGGTCAAAATGGATGAAATTTTAACATTTAATCTTTTGACTGTAAATGACTGTTGGATGTGAATTGTGACTTTGTCAACTAAAATAAGTGTGTTTAAAGTCATTTCTGTGCCTGAAACGGGTCAAAATTGAAGCTTTTGAGTAAGCAAAACTCTGTAAAAATGGCAATTTTGGTCACTCTGAGGGTTTAAAAAGTGGTTATTCAACATGAGGCACGATCCAATTGACATTTTGAATCATTTTTGGTACAGTCCAAAAAATCAATTTTCGGATGAAAAACGATGACTCCGGACATGTCGAACGATCCCAAAATGGTCAATATGGATGAAATTTTAACATTTAATCTTTTGACTGTAAATGACTGTTGGATGTGAATTGTGACTTTGTCAGCTAAAATAAATGTGTTTAAAGTCATTTCTGTGCCTGAAACGAGTCAAAATTGAAGCTTTTGAGTAAGCAAAACTCTGTAAAAATGGCAATTTTGGTCACTCTGAGGGTTTAAAAAGTGGTTATTCAACATGAGGCACGATCCAATTGACATTTTGAATCATTTTTGGTACAGTCCAAAAAATCAATTTTCGAATGAAAAACGATGACTCCGGACATGTCGAACGATCCCAAAAAGGTCAAAATGGATGAAATTTTAACATTTAATCTTTTGACTGTAAATGACTGTTGGATGTGAATTATGACTTTGTCAACTAAAATAAGTGTGTTTAAAGTCATTTCTGTGCCTGAAACGGGTCAAAATTGAAGCTTTTGAGTAAGCAAAACTCTGTAAAAATGGCAATTTTGGTCACTCTGAGGGTTTAAAAAGTGGTTATTCAACATGAGGCACGATCCAATTGACATTTTGAATCATTTTTGGTACAGTCCAAAAAATCAATTTTCGGATGAAAAACGATGACTCCGGACATGTCGAACTATCCCAAAATGGTCAATATGGATGAAATTTTAACATTTAATCTTTTGACTCTAAATGGCTGCTGGATGTGAATTATGACTTTGTCTACTAAAATAAGTGTGTTTAAAGTCATTTCTGTGCCTGAAACGGGTCACAATTGAAGCTTTTGAGTAAGCAAAACTCTGTAAAAATGGCAATTTTGGTCACTGTGAGGGTTTAAAAAGTGGTTATTCAACATGAGGCACGATCCAATTGACATTTTGAATCATTTTTGGTACAGTCCAAAAAATCAATTTTTGAATGAAAAACGATGACTCCGGACATGTCGAACGATCCCAAAAAGGTCACAATGGATGAAATTTTAACATTTAATCTTTTGACTGTAAATGACTGTTGGATGTGAATTATGACTTTGTCAACTAAAATAAGTGTGTTTAAAGTCATTTCTGTGCCTGAAACGGGTCAAAATTGAAGCTTTTGAGTAAGCAAAACTCTGTAAAAATGGCAATTTTGGTCACTCTGAGGGTTTAAAAAGTGGTTATTCAACATGAGGCACGATCCAATTGACATTTTGAATCATTTTTGGTACAGTCCAAAAAATCAATTTTCGAATGAAAAACGATGACTCCGGACATTTCGAACGATCCCAAAAAGGTCAAAATGGATGAAATTTTAACATTTAATCTTTTGACTGTAAATGACTGTTGGATGTGAATTATGACTTTGTCAACTAAAATAAGTGTGTTTAAAGTCATTTCTGTGCCTGAAACGGGTCAAAATTGAAGCTTTTGAGTAAGCAAAACTCTGTAAAAATGGCAATTTTGGTCACTGTGAGGGTTTAAAAAGTGGTTATTCAACATGAGGCACGATCCAATTGACATTTTGAATAATTTTTGGTACAGTCCAAAAAATCAATTTTCGGATGAAAAACGATGACTCCGGACATGTCGAACTATCCCAAAATGGTCAATATGGATGAAATTTTAACATTTAATCTTTTGACTCTAAATGACTGTTGGATGTGAATTATGACTTTGTCAACTAAAATAAGTGTGTTTAAAGTCATTTCTGTGCCTCAAAGGGGTCAAAATTGAAGCTTTTGAGTAAGCAAAACTCTGTAAAAACGGCAATTTTGGTCACTGTGAGGGTTTAAAAAGTGGTTATTCAACATGAGGAACGATCCAATTGAAATTTTGAATCATTTTTGGTACAGTCCAAAAAATCAATTTTCGGATGAAAAACGATGACTCTGGACATGTCGAACGATCCCAAAAAGGTCAAAATGGATGAAATTTTAACATTTAATCTTTTGACTGTAAATGACTGTTGGATGTGAATTATGACTTTGTCAACTAAAATAAGTGTGTTTAAAGTCATTTCTGTGCCTGAAACGGGTCAAAATTGAAGCTTTTGAGTAAGCAAAACTCTGTAAAAATGGCAATTTTGGTCACTGTGAGGGTTTAAAAAGTGGTTATTCAACATGAGGCACGATCCAATTGACATTTTGAATCATTTTTGGTACAGTCCAAAAAATCAATTTTCGGATGAAAAACGATGGCTCCGGACATGTCGAACTATCCCAAAATGGTCAATATGGATGAAATTTTAACATTTAATCTTTTGACTGTAAATGACTGTTGGATGTGAATTATGACTTTGTCAACTAAAATAAGTGTGTTTAAAGTCATTTCTGTGCCTGAAACGGGTCAAAATTGAAGCTTTTGAGTAAGCAAAACTCTGTAAAAATTGCAATTTTGGTCACTCTGAGGGTTTAAAAAGTGGTTATTCAACATGAGGCACGATCCAATTGACATTTTGAATCATTTTTGGTACAGTCCAAAAAATCAATTTTCGGATGAAAAACGATGACTCCGGACATGTCGAACGATCCCAAAATGGTCAATATGGATGAAATTTTAACATTTAATCTTTTGACTGTAAATGACTGTTGGATGTGAATTGTGACTTTGTCAGCTAAAATAAGTGTGTTTAAAGTCATTTCTGTGCCTGAAACGGGTCAAAATTGAAGCTTTTGAGTAAGCAAAACTCTGTAAAAATGGCAATTTTGGTCACTCTGAGGGTTTAAAAAGTGGTTATTCAACATGAGGCACAATCCAATTAACATTTTGAATCATTTTTGGTACAGTCCAAAAAATCAATTTTCGAATGAAAAACGATGACTCCGGACATGTCGAACGATCCCAAAAAGGTCAAAATGGATGAAATTTTAACATTTAATCTTTTGACTGTAAATGACTGTTGGATGTGAATTGTGACTTTGTCAACTAAAATAAGTGTGTTTAAAGTCATTTCTGTGCCTGAAACGGGTCAAAATTGAAGCTTTTGAGTAAGCAAAACTCTGTAAAAATGGCAATTTTGGTCACTCTGAGGGTTTAAAAAGTGGTTATTCAACATGAGGCACGATCCAATTGACATTTTGAATCATTTTTGGTACAGTCCAAAAAATCAATTTTCGGATGAAAAACGATGACTCCGGACATGTCGAACGATCCCAAAATGGTCAATATGGATGAAATTTTAACATTTAATCTTTTGACTGTAAATGACTGTTGGATGTGAATTGTGACTTTGTCAGCTAAAATAAATGTGTTTAAAGTCATTTCTGTGCCTGAAACGAGTCAAAATTGAAGCTTTTGAGTAAGCAAAACTCTGTAAAAATGGCAATTTTGGTCACTCTGAGGGTTTAAAAAGTGGTTATTCAACATGAGGCACGATCCAATTGACATTTTGAATCATTTTTGGTACAGTCCAAAAAATCAATTTTCGAATGAAAAACGATGACTCCGGACATGTCGAACGATCCCAAAAAGGTCAAAATGGATGAAATTTTAACATTTAATCTTTTGACTGTAAATGACTGTTGGATGTGAATTATGACTTTGTCAACTAAAATAAGTGTGTTTAAAGTCATTTCTGTGCCTGAAACGGGTCAAAATTGAAGCTTTTGAGTAAGCAAAACTCTGTAAAAATGGCAATTTTGGTCACTCTGAGGGTTTAAAAAGTGGTTATTCAACATGAGGCACGATCCAATTGACATTTTGAATCATTTTTGGTACAGTCCAAAAAATCAATTTTCGGATGAAAAACGATGACTCCGGACATGTCGAACTATCCCAAAATGGTCAATATGGATGAAATTTTAACATTTAATCTTTTGACTCTAAATGGCTGCTGGATGTGAATTATGACTTTGTCTACTAAAATAAGTGTGTTTAAAGTCATTTCTGTGCCTGAAACGGGTCACAATTGAAGCTTTTGAGTAAGCAAAACTCTGTAAAAATGGCAATTTTGGTCACTGTGAGGGTTTAAAAAGTGGTTATTCAACATGAGGCACGATCCAATTGACATTTTGAATCATTTTTGGTACAGTCCAAAAAATCAATTTTTGAATGAAAAACGATGACTCCGGACATGTCGAACGATCCCAAAAAGGTCACAATGGATGAAATTTTAACATTTAATCTTTTGACTGTAAATGACTGTTGGATGTGAATTATGACTTTGTCAACTAAAATAAGTGTGTTTAAAGTCATTTCTGTGCCTGAAACGGGTCAAAATTGAAGCTTTTGACTAAGCAAAACTCTGTAAAAATGGCAATTTTGGTCACTGTGAGGGTTTAAAAAGTGGTTATTCAACATGAGGCACGATCCAATTGACATTTTGAATCATTTTTGGTACAGTCCAAAAAATCAATTTTCGGATGAAAAACGATGACTCCGGACATGTCGAACTATCCCAAAATGGTCAATATGGATGAAATTTTAACATTTAATCTTTTGACTGTAAATGACTGTTGGATGTGAATTATGACTTTGTCAACTAAAATAAGTGTGTTTAAAGTCATTTCTGTGCCTGAAACGGGTCAAAATTGAAGCTTTTGAGTAAGCAAAACTCTGTAAAAATGGCAATTTTGGTCACTCTGAGGGTTTAAAAAGTGGTTATTCAACATGAGGCACGATCCAATTGACATTTTGAATCATTTTTGGTACAGTCCAAAAAATCAATTTTCGGATGAAAAACGATGACTCCGGACATGTCGAACGATCCCAAAATGGTCAATATGGATGAAATTTTAACATTTAATCTTTTGACTGTAAATGACTGTTGGATGTGAATTGTGACTTTGTCAGCTAAAATAAGTGTGTTTAAAGTCATTTCTGTGCCTGAAACGGGTCAAAATTGAAGCTTTTGAGTAAGCAAAACTCTGTAAAAATGGCAATTTTGGTCACTCTGAGGGTTTAAAAAGTGGTTATTCAACATGAGGCACAATCCAATTAACATTTTGAATCATTTTTGGTACAGTCCAAAAAATCAATTTTCGAATGAAAAACGATGACTCCGGACATGTCGAACGATCCCAAAAAGGTCAAAATGGATGAAATTTTAACATTTAATCTTTTGACTGTAAATGACTGTTGGATGTGAATTATGACTTTGTCAACTAAAATAAGTGTGTTTAAAGTCATTTCTGTGCCTGAAACGGGTCAAAATTGAAGCTTTTGAGTAAGCAAAACTCTGTAAAAATGGCAATTTTGGTCACTCTGAGGGTTTAAAAAGTGGTTATTCAACATGAGGCACGATCCAATTGACATTTTGAATCATTTTTGGTACAGTCCAAAAAATCAATTTTCGGATGAAAAACGATGACTCCGGACATGTCGAACGATCCCAAAATGGTCAATATGGATGAAATTTTAACATTTAATCTTTTGACTGTAAATGACTGTTGGATGTGAATTGTGACTTTGTCAGCTAAAATAAATGTGTTTAAAGTCATTTCTGTGCCTGAAACGAGTCAAAATTGAAGCTTTTGAGTAAGCAAAACTCTGTAAAAATGGCAATTTTGGTCACTCTGAGGGTTTAAAAAGTGGTTATTCAACATGAGGCACGATCCAATTGACATTTTGAATCATTTTTGGTACAGTCCAAAAAATCAATTTTCGAATGAAAAACGATGACTCCGGACATGTCGAACGATCCCAAAAAGGTCACAATGGATGAAATTTTAACATTTAATCTTTTGACTGTAAATGACTGTTGGATGTGAATTATGACTTTGTCAACTAAAATAAGTGTGTTTAAAGTCATTTCTGTGCCTGAAACGGGTCAAAATTGAAGCTTTTGAGTAAGCAAAACTCTGTAAAAATGGCAATTTTGGTCACTCTGAGGGTTTAAAAAGTGGTTATTCAACATGAGGCACGATCCAATTGACATTTTGAATCATTTTTGGTACAGTCCAAAAAATCAATTTTCGAATGAAAAACGATGACTCCGGACATGTCGAACGATCCCAAAAAGGTCACAATGGATGAAATTTTAACATTTAATCTTTTGACTGTAAATGACTGTTGGATGTGAATTATGACTTTGTCAACTAAAATAAGTGTGTTTAAAGTCATTTCTGTGCCTGAAACGGGTCAAAATTGAAGCTTTTGAGTAAGCAAAACTCTGTAAAAATGGCAATTTTGGTCACTCTGAGGGTTTAAAAAGTGGTTATTCAACATGAGGCACGATCCAATTGACATTTTGAATCATTTTTGGTACAGTCCAAAAAATCAATTTTCGGATGAAAAACGATGACTCCGGACATGTCGAACGATCCCAAAATGGTCAATATGGATGAAATTTTAACATTTAATCTTTTGACTGTAAATGACTGTTGGATGTGAATTATGACTTTGTCAACTAAAATAAGTGTGTTTAAAGTCATTTCTGTGCCTGAAACGGGTCAAAATTGAAGCTTTTGAGTAAGCAAAACTCTGTAAAAATGGCAATTTTGGTCACTCTGAGGGTTTAAAAAGTGGTTATTCAACATGAGGCACGATCCAATTGACATTTTGAATCATTTTTGGTACAGTCCAAAAAATCAATTTTCGGATGAAAAACGATGACTCCGGACATGTCGAACGATCCCAAAATGGTCAATATGGATGAAATTTTAACATTTAATCTTTTAACTGTAAATGACTGTTGGATGTGAATTGTGACTTTGTCAGCTAAAATAAGTGTGTTTAAAGTCATTTCTGTGCCTGAAACGAGTCAAAATTGAAGCTTTTGAGTAAGCAAAACTCTGTAAAAATGGCAATTTTGGTCACTCTGAGGGTTTAAAAAGTGGTTATTCAACATGAGGCACGATCCAATTGACATTTTGAATCATTTTTGGTACAGTCCAAAAAATCAATTTTCGAATGAAAAACGATGACTCCGGACATTTCGAACGATCCCAAAAAGGTCAAAATGGATGAAATTTTAACATTTAATCTTTTGACTGTAAATGACTGTTGGATGTGAATTATGACTTTGTCAACTAAAATAAGTGTGTTTAAAGTCATTTCTGTGCCTGAAACGGGTCAAAATTGAAGCTTTTGAGTAAGCAAAACTCTGTAAAAATGGCAATTTTGGTCACTGTGAGGGTTTAAAAAGTGGTTATTCAACATGAGGCACGATCCAATTGACATTTTGAATAATTTTTGGTACAGTCCAAAAAATCAATTTTCGGATGAAAAACGATGACTCCGGACATGTCGAACTATCCCAAAATGGTCAATATGGATGAAATTTTAACATTCAATCTTTTGACTCTAAATGGCTGTTGGATGTGAATTATGACTTTGTCTACTAAAATAAGTGTGTTTAAAGTCATTTCTGTGCCTGAAACGGGTCACAATTGAAGCTTTTGAGTAAGCAAAACTCTGTAAAAATGGCAATTTTGGTCACTGTGAGGGTTTAAAAAGTGGTTATTCAACATGAGGCACGATCCAATTGACATTTTGAATCATTTTTGGTACAGTCCAAAAAATCAATTTTCGAATGAAAAACGATGACTCCGGACATGTCGAACGATCCCAAAAAGGTCACAATGGATGAAATTTTAACATTTAATCTTTTGACTGTAAATGACTGTTGGATGTGAATTATGACTTTGTCAACTAAAATAAGTGTGTTTAAAGTCATTTCTGTGCCTGAAACGGGTCAAAATTGAAGCTTTTGAGTAAGCAAAACTCTGTAAAAATGGCAATTTTGGTCACTCTGAGGGTTTAAAAAGTGGTTATTCAACATGAGGCACGATCCAATTGACATTTTGAATCATTTTTGGTACAGTCCAAAAAATCAATTTTCGAATGAAAAACGATGACTCCGGACATGTCGAACGATCCCAAAAAGGTCACAATGGATGAAATTTTAACATTTAATCTTTTGACTGTAAATGACTGTTGGATGTGAATTATGACTTTGTCAACTAAAATAAGTGTGTTTAAAGTCATTTCTGTGCCTGAAACGGGTCAAAATTGAAGCTTTTGAGTAAGCAAAACTCTGTAAAAATGGCAATTTTGGTCACTCTGAGGGTTTAAAAAGTGGTTATTCAACATGAGGCACGATCCAATTGACATTTTGAATCATTTTTGGTACAGTCCAAAAAATCAATTTTCGGATGAAAAACGATGACTCCGGACATGTCGAACGATCCCAAAATGGTCAATATGGATGAAATTTTAACATTTAATCTTTTGACTGTAAATGACTGTTGGATGTGAATTATGACTTTGTCAACTAAAATAAGTGTGTTTAAAGTCATTTCTGTGCCTGAAACGGGTCAAAATTGAAGCTTTTGAGTAAGCAAAACTCTGTAAAAATGGCAATTTTGGTCACTCTGAGGGTTTAAAAAGTGGTTATTCAACATGAGGCACGATCCAATTGACATTTTGAATCATTTTTGGTACAGTCCAAAAAATCAATTTTCGGATGAAAAACGATGACTCCGGACATGTCGAACGATCCCAAAATGGTCAATATGGATGAAATTTTAACATTTAATCTTTTAACTGTAAATGACTGTTGGATGTGAATTGTGACTTTGTCAGCTAAAATAAGTGTGTTTAAAGTCATTTCTGTGCCTGAAACGAGTCAAAATTGAAGCTTTTGAGTAAGCAAAACTCTGTAAAAATGGCAATTTTGGTCACTCTGAGGGTTTAAAAAGTGGTTATTCAACATGAGGCACGATCCAATTGACATTTTGAATCATTTTTGGTACAGTCCAAAAAATCAATTTTCGAATGAAAAACGATGACTCCGGACATTTCGAACGATCCCAAAAAGGTCAAAATGGATGAAATTTTAACATTTAATCTTTTGACTGTAAATGACTGTTGGATGTGAATTATGACTTTGTCAACTAAAATAAGTGTGTTTAAAGTCATTTCTGTGCCTGAAACGGGTCAAAATTGAAGCTTTTGAGTAAGCAAAACTCTGTAAAAATGGCAATTTTGGTCACTGTGAGGGTTTAAAAAGTGGTTATTCAACATGAGGCACGATCCAATTGACATTTTGAATAATTTTTGGTACAGTCCAAAAAATCAATTTTCGGATGAAAAACGATGACTCCGGACATGTCGAACTATCCCAAAATGGTCAATATGGATGAAATTTTAACATTTAATCTTTTGACTCTAAATGACTGTTGGATGTGAATTATGACTTTGTCAACTAAAATAAGTGTGTTTAAAGTCATTTCTGTGCCTCAAAGGGGTCAAAATTGAAGCTTTTGAGTAAGCAAAACTCTGTAAAAACGGCAATTTTGGTCACTGTGAGGGTTTAAAAAGTGGTTATTCAACATGAGGAACGATCCAATTGAAATTTTGAATCATTTTTGGTACAGTCCAAAAAATCAATTTTCGGATGAAAAACGATGACTCCGGACATGTCGAACGATCCCAAAAAGGTCAAAATGGATGAAATTTTAACATTTAATCTTTTGACTGTAAATGACTGTTGGATGTGAATTATGACTTTGTCAACTAAAATAAGTGTGTTTAAAGTCATTTCTGTGCCTGAAACGGGTCAAAATTGAAGCTTTTGAGTAAGCAAAACTCTGTAAAAATGGCAATTTTGGTCACTGTGAGGGTTTAAAAAGTGGTTATTCAACATGAGGCACGATCCAATTGACATTTTGAATCATTTTTGGTACAGTCCAAAAAATCAATTTTCGGATGAAAAACGATGACTCCGGACATGTCGAACTATCCCAAAATGGTCAATATGGATGAAATTTTAACATTTAATCTTTTGACTGTAAATGACTGTTGGATGTGAATTGTGACTTTGTCAACTAAAATAAGTGTGTTTAAAGTCATTTCTGTGCCTGAAACGGGTCAAAATTGAAGCTTTTGAGTAAGCAAAACTCTGTAAAAATGGCAATTTTGGTCACTCTGAGGGTTTAAAAAGTGGTTATTCAACATGAGGCACAATCCAATTAACATTTTGAATCATTTTTGGTACAGTCCAAAAAATCAATTTTCGGATGAAAAACGATGACTCCGGACATGTCGAACGATCCCAAAAAGGTCAAAATGGATGAAATTTTAACATTTAATCTTTTGACTGTAAATGACTGTTGGATGTGAATTATGACTTTGTCAACTAAAATAAGTGTGTTTAAAGTCATTTCTGTGCCTGAAACGGGTCAAAATTGAAGCTTTTGAGTAAGCAAAACTCTGTAAAAATGGCAATTTTGGTCACTCTGAGGGTTTAAAAAGTGGTTATTCAACATGAGGCACAATCCAATTAACATTTTGAATCATTTTTGGTACAGTCCAAAAAATCAATTTTCGGATGAAAAACGATGACTCCGGACATGTCGAACGATCCCAAAATGGTCAATATGGATGAAATTTTAACATTTAATCTTTTGACTGTAAATGACTGTTGGATGTGAATTGTGACTTTGTCAACTAAAATAAGTGTGTTTAAAGTCATTTCTGTGCCTGAAACGGGTCAAAATTGAAGCTTTTGAGTAAGCAAAACTCTGTAAAAATGGCAATTTTGGTCACTCTGAGGGTTTAAAAAGTGGTTATTCAACATGAGGCACGATCCAATTGACATTTTGAATCATTTTTGGTACAGTCCAAAAAATCAATTTTCGAATGAAAAACGATGACTCCGGACATGTCGAACGATCCCAAAAAGGTCAAAATGGATGAAATTTTAACATTTAATCTTTTGACTGTAAATGACTGTTGGATGTGAATTATGACTTTGTCAACTAAAATAAGTGTGTTTAAAGTCATTTCTGTGCCTGAAACGGGTCAAAATTGAAGCTTTTGAGTAAGCAAAACTCTGTAAAAATGGCAATTTTGGTCACTCTGAGGGTTTAAAAAGTGGTTATTCAACATGAGGCACGATCCAATTGACATTTTGAATCATTTTTGGTACAGTCCAAAAAATCAATTTTCGGATGAAAAACGATGACTCCGGACATGTCGAACTATCCCAAAATGGTCAATATGGATGAAATTTTAACATTTAATCTTTTGACTCTAAATGGCTGTTGGATGTGAATTATGACTTTGTCTACTAAAATAAGTGTGTTTAAAGTCATTTCTGTGCCTGAAACGGGTCACAATTGAAGCTTTTGAGTAAGCAAAACTCTGTAAAAATGGCAATTTTGGTCACTCTGAGGGTCTAAAAAGTGGTTATTCAACATGAGGCACGATCCAATTGACATTTTGAATCATTTTTGGTACAGTCCAAAAAATCAATTTTCGGATGAAAAACGATGACTCCGGACATGTCGAACTATCCCAAAATGGTCAATATGGATGAAATTTTAACATTTAATCTTTTGACTCTAAATGACTGTTGGATGTGAATTATGACTTTGTCAACTAAAATAAGTGTGTTTAAAGTCATTTCTGTGCCTCAAAGGGGTCAAAATTGAAGCTTTTGAGTAAGCAAAACTCTGTAAAAACGGCAATTTTGGTCACTGTGAGGGTTTAAAAAGTGGTTATTCAACATGAGGAACGATCCAATTGAAATTTTGAATCATTTTTGGTACAGTCCAAAAAATCAATTTTCGGATGAAAAACGATGACTCCGGACATGTCGAACGATCCCAAAAAGGTCAAAATGGATGAACATTTAACATTTAATCTTTTGACTGTAAATGACTGTTGGATGTGAATTATGACTTTGTCAACTAAAATAAGTGTGTTTAAAGTCATTTCTGTGCCTGAAACGGGTCAAAATTGAAGCTTTTGAGTAAGCAAAACTCTGTAAAAATGGCAATTTTGGTCACTGTGAGGGTTTAAAAAGTGGTTATTCAACATGAGGCACGATCCAATTGACATTTTGAATTATTTTTGGTACAGTCCAAAAAATCAATTTTCGGATGAAAAACGATGACTCCGGACATGTCGAACTATCCCAAAATGGTCAATATGGATGAAATTTTAACATTTAATCTTTTGATTCTAAATGACTGTTGGATGTGAATTATGACTTTATCAACTAAAATAAGTGTGTTTAAAGTCATTTCTGTGCCTGAAACGGGTCAAAATTGAAGCTTTTGAGTAAGCAAAACTCTGTAAAAATGGCAATTTTGGTCACTGTGAGGGTTTAAAAAGTGGTTATTCAACATGAGGCACGATCCAATTGACATTTTGAATCATTTTTGGTACAGTCCAAAAAATCAATTTTCGAATGAAAAACGATGACTCCGGACATGTCGAACGATCCCAAAAAGGTCACAATGGATGAAATTTTAACATTTAATCTTTTGACTGTAAATGACTGTTGGATGTGAATTATGACTTTGTCCACTAAAATAAGTGTGTTTAAAGTCATTTCTGTGCCTGAAACGGGTCAAAATTGAAGCTTTTGAGTAAGCAAAACTCTGTAAAAATGGCAATTTTGGTCACTGTGAGGGTTTAAAAAGTGGTTATTCAACATGAGGCACAATCCAATTGACATTTTGAATCATTTTTGGTACAGTCCAAAAAATCAATTTTCGGATGAAAAACGATGACTCCGGACATGTCGAACGATCCCAAAATGGTCAATATGGATGAAATTTTAACATTTAATCTTTTGACTGTAAATGACTGTTGGATGTGAATTGTGACTTTGTCAGCTAAAATAAGTGTGTTTAAAGTCATTTCTGTGCCTGAAACGGGTCAAAATTTAAGCTTTTGAGTAAGCAAAACTCTGTAAAAATGGCAATTTTGGTCACTGTGAGGGTTTAAAAAGTGGTTATTCAACATGAGGCACGATCCAATTGACATTTTGAATCATTTTTGGTACAGTCCAAAAAATCAATTTTCGTATGAAAAACGATGACTCCGGACATGTCGAACGATCCCAAAAAGGTCAAAATGGATGACATTTTAACATTTAGTCTTTTGACTGTAAATGACTGTTGGATGTGAATTATGACTTTGTCAACTAAAATAAGTGTGTTTAAAGTCATTTCTGTGCCTGAAACGGGTCAAAATTGAAGCTTTTGAGTAAGCAAAACTCTGTAAAAATGGCAATTTTGGTCACTGTGAGGGTTTAAAAAGTGGTTATTCAACATGAGGCACGATCCAATTGACATTTTGAATCATTTTTGGTACAGTCCAAAAAATCAATTTTCGGATGAAAAACGATGACTCCGGACATGTCGAACTATCCCAAAATGGTCAATATGGATGAAATTTTAACATTTAATCTTTTGACTGTAAATGACTGTTGGATGTGAATTATGACTTTGTCAACTAAAATAAGTGTGTTTAAAGTCATTTCTGTGCCTGAAACTGGTCAAAATTGAAGCTTTTGAGTAAGCAAAACTCTGTAAAAATGGCAATTTTGGTCACTCTGAGGGTCTAAAAAGTGGTTATTCAACATGAGGCACGATCCAATTGACATTTTGAATCATTTTTGGTACAGTCCAAAAAATCAATTTTCGGATGCAAAACGATGACTCCGGACATGTCGAACGATCCCAAAAAGGTCAAAATGGATGAAATTTTAACATTTAATCTTTTGATTCTAAATGACTGTTGGATGTGAATTATGACTTTGTCAACTAAAATAAGTGTGTTTAAAGTCATTTCTGTGCCTCAAAGGGGTCAAAATTGAAGCTTTTGAGTAAGCAAAACTCTGTAAAAATGGCAATTTTGGTCACTGTGAGGGTTTAAAAAGTGGTTATTCAACATGAGGCACGATCCAATTGACATTTTGAATCATTTTTGGTACAGTCCAAAAAATCAATTTTCGGATGAAAAACGATGACTCCGGACATGTCGAACGATCCCAAAAAGGTTACAATGGATGAAATTTTAACATTTAATCTTTTGACTGTAAATGACTGTTGGATGTGAATTATGACTTTGTCCACTAAAATAAGTGTGTTTAAAGTCATTTCTGTGCCTGAAACGGGTCAAAATTGAAGCTTTTGAGTAAGCAAAACTCTGTAAAAATGGCAATTTTGGTCACTCTGAGGGTTTAAAAAGTGGTTATTCAACATGAGGCACGATCCAATTGACATTTTGAATCATTTTTGGTACAGTCCAAAAAATCAATTTTCGAATGAAAAACGATGACTCCGGACATGTCGAACGATCCCAAAAAGGTCACAATGGATGAAATTTTAACATTTAATCTTTTGACTGTAAATGACTGTTGGATGTGAATTATGACTTTGTCAACTAAAATAAGTGTGTTTAAAGTCATTTCTGTGCCTGAAACGGGTCAAAATTGAAGCTTTTGAGTAAGCAAAACTCTGTAAAAATGGCAATTTTGGTCACTCTGAGGGTTTAAAAAGTGGTTATTCAACATGAGACACGATCCAATTGACATTTTGAATCATTTTTGGTACAGTCCAAAAAATCAATTTTCGGATGAAAAACGATGACTCCGGACATGTCGAACGATCCCAAAATGGTCAATATGGATGAAATTTTAACATTTAATCTTTTGACTGTAAATGACTGTTGGATGTGAATTATGACTTTGTCAACTAAAATAAGTGTGTTTAAAGTCATTTCTGTGCCTGAAACGGGTCAAAATTGAAGCTTTTGAGTAAGCAAAACTCTGTAAAAATGGCAATTTTGGTCACTCTGAGGGTTTAAAAAGTGGTTATTCAACATGAGGCACGATCCAATTGACATTTTGAATCATTTTTGGTACAGTCCAAAAAATCAATTTTCGGATGAAAAACGATGACTCCGGACATGTCGAACGATCCCAAAATGGTCAATATGGATGAAATTTTAACATTTAATCTTTTGACTCTAAATGACTGTTGGATGTGAATTATGACTTTGTCAACTAAAATAAGTGTGTTTAAAGTCATTTCTGTGCCTCAAAGGGGTCAAAATTGAAGCTTTTGAGTAAGCAAAACTCTGTAAAAACGGCAATTTTGGTCACTGTGAGGGTTTAAAAAGTGGTTATTCAACATGAGGAACGATCCAATTGAAATTTTGAATCATTTTTGGTACAGTCCAAAAAATCAATTTTCGGATGAAAAACGATGACTCCGGACATGTCGAACGATCCCAAAAAGGTCAAAATGGATGAAATTTTAACATTTAATCTTTTGACTGTAAATGACTGTTGGATGTGAATTATGACTTTGTCAACTAAAATAAGTGTGTTTAAAGTCATTTCTGTGCCTGAAACGGGTCAAAATTGAAGCTTTTGAGTAAGCAAAACTCTGTAAAAATGGCAATTTTGGTCACTGTGAGGGTTTAAAAAGTGGTTATTCAACATGAGGCACGATCCAATTGACATTTTGAATCATTTTTGGTACAGTCCAAAAAATCAATTTTCGGATGAAAAACGATGACTCCGGACATGTCGAACTATCCCAAAATGGTCAATATGGATGAAATTTTAACATTTAATCTTTTGACTGTAAATGACTGTTGGATGTGAATTGTGACTTTGTCAACTAAAATAAGTGTGTTTAAAGTCATTTCTGTGCCTGAAACGGGTCAAAATTGAAGCTTTTGAGTAAGCAAAACTCTGTAAAAATGGCAATTTTGGTCACTCTGAGGGTTTAAAAAGTGGTTATTCAACATGAGGCACAATCCAATTAACATTTTGAATCATTTTTGGTACAGTCCAAAAAATCAATTTTCGGATGAAAAACGATGACTCCGGACATGTCGAACGATCCCAAAAAGGTCAAAATGGATGAAATTTTAACATTTAATCTTTTGACTGTAAATGACTGTTGGATGTGAATTATGACTTTGTCAACTAAAATAAGTGTGTTTAAAGTCATTTCTGTGCCTGAAACGGGTCAAAATTGAAGCTTTTGAGTAAGCAAAACTCTGTAAAAATGGCAATTTTGGTCACTCTGAGGGTTTAAAAAGTGGTTATTCAACATGAGGCACAATCCAATTAACATTTTGAATCATTTTTGGTACAGTCCAAAAAATCAATTTTCGGATGAAAAACGATGACTCCGGACATGTCGAACGATCCCAAAATGGTCAATATGGATGAAATTTTAACATTTAATCTTTTGACTGTAAATGACTGTTGGATGTGAATTGTGACTTTGTCAACTAAAATAAGTGTGTTTAAAGTCATTTCTGTGCCTGAAACGGGTCAAAATTGAAGCTTTTGAGTAAGCAAAACTCTGTAAAAATGGCAATTTTGGTCACTCTGAGGGTTTAAAAAGTGGTTATTCAACATGAGGCACGATCCAATTGACATTTTGAATCATTTTTGGTACAGTCCAAAAAATCAATTTTCGAATGAAAAACGATGACTCCGGACATGTCGAACGATCCCAAAAAGGTCAAAATGGATGAAATTTTAACATTTAATCTTTTGACTGTAAATGACTGTTGGATGTGAATTATGACTTTGTCAACTAAAATAAGTGTGTTTAAAGTCATTTCTGTGCCTGAAACGGGTCAAAATTGAAGCTTTTGAGTAAGCAAAACTCTGTAAAAATGGCAATTTTGGTCACTCTGAGGGTTTAAAAAGTGGTTATTCAACATGAGGCACGATCCAATTGACATTTTGAATCATTTTTGGTACAGTCCAAAAAATCAATTTTCGGATGAAAAACGATGACTCCGGACATGTCGAACTATCCCAAAATGGTCAATATGGATGAAATTTTAACATTTAATCTTTTGACTCTAAATGGCTGTTGGATGTGAATTATGACTTTGTCTACTAAAATAAGTGTGTTTAAAGTCATTTCTGTGCCTGAAACGGGTCACAATTGAAGCTTTTGAGTAAGCAAAACTCTGTAAAAATGGCAATTTTGGTCACTCTGAGGGTCTAAAAAGTGGTTATTCAACATGAGGCACGATCCAATTGACATTTTGAATCATTTTTGGTACAGTCCAAAAAATCAATTTTCGGATGAAAAACGATGACTCCGGACATGTCGAACTATCCCAAAATGGTCAATATGGATGAAATTTTAACATTTAATCTTTTGACTCTAAATGACTGTTGGATGTGAATTATGACTTTGTCAACTAAAATAAGTGTGTTTAAAGTCATTTCTGTGCCTCAAAGGGGTCAAAATTGAAGCTTTTGAGTAAGCAAAACTCTGTAAAAACGGCAATTTTGGTCACTGTGAGGGTTTAAAAAGTGGTTATTCAACATGAGGAACGATCCAATTGAAATTTTGAATCATTTTTGGTACAGTCCAAAAAATCAATTTTCGGATGAAAAACGATGACTCCGGACATGTCGAACGATCCCAAAAAGGTCAAAATGGATGAACATTTAACATTTAATCTTTTGACTGTAAATGACTGTTGGATGTGAATTATGACTTTGTCAACTAAAATAAGTGTGTTTAAAGTCATTTCTGTGCCTGAAACGGGTCAAAATTGAAGCTTTTGAGTAAGCAAAACTCTGTAAAAATGGCAATTTTGGTCACTGTGAGGGTTTAAAAAGTGGTTATTCAACATGAGGCACGATCCAATTGACATTTTGAATTATTTTTGGTACAGTCCAAAAAATCAATTTTCGGATGAAAAACGATGACTCCGGACATGTCGAACTATCCCAAAATGGTCAATATGGATGAAATTTTAACATTTAATCTTTTGATTCTAAATGACTGTTGGATGTGAATTATGACTTTATCAACTAAAATAAGTGTGTTTAAAGTCATTTCTGTGCCTGAAACGGGTCAAAATTGAAGCTTTTGAGTAAGCAAAACTCTGTAAAAATGGCAATTTTGGTCACTGTGAGGGTTTAAAAAGTGGTTATTCAACATGAGGCACGATCCAATTGACATTTTGAATCATTTTTGGTACAGTCCAAAAAATCAATTTTCGAATGAAAAACGATGACTCCGGACATGTCGAACGATCCCAAAAAGGTCACAATGGATGAAATTTTAACATTTAATCTTTTGACTGTAAATGACTGTTGGATGTGAATTATGACTTTGTCCACTAAAATAAGTGTGTTTAAAGTCATTTCTGTGCCTGAAACGGGTCAAAATTGAAGCTTTTGAGTAAGCAAAACTCTGTAAAAATGGCAATTTTGGTCACTGTGAGGGTTTAAAAAGTGGTTATTCAACATGAGGCACAATCCAATTGACATTTTGAATCATTTTTGGTACAGTCCAAAAAATCAATTTTCGGATGAAAAACGATGACTCCGGACATGTCGAACGATCCCAAAATGGTCAATATGGATGAAATTTTAACATTTAATCTTTTGACTGTAAATGACTGTTGGATGTGAATTGTGACTTTGTCAGCTAAAATAAGTGTGTTTAAAGTCATTTCTGTGCCTGAAACGGGTCAAAATTTAAGCTTTTGAGTAAGCAAAACTCTGTAAAAATGGCAATTTTGGTCACTGTGAGGGTTTAAAAAGTGGTTATTCAACATGAGGCACGATCCAATTGACATTTTGAATCATTTTTGGTACAGTCCAAAAAATCAATTTTCGTATGAAAAACGATGACTCCGGACATGTCGAACGATCCCAAAAAGGTCAAAATGGATGACATTTTAACATTTAGTCTTTTGACTGTAAATGACTGTTGGATGTGAATTATGACTTTGTCAACTAAAATAAGTGTGTTTAAAGTCATTTCTGTGCCTGAAACGGGTCAAAATTGAAGCTTTTGAGTAAGCAAAACTCTGTAAAAATGGCAATTTTGGTCACTGTGAGGGTTTAAAAAGTGGTTATTCAACATGAGGCACGATCCAATTGACATTTTGAATCATTTTTGGTACAGTCCAAAAAATCAATTTTCGGATGAAAAACGATGACTCCGGACATGTCGAACTATCCCAAAATGGTCAATATGGATGAAATTTTAACATTTAATCTTTTGACTGTAAATGACTGTTGGATGTGAATTATGACTTTGTCAACTAAAATAAGTGTGTTTAAAGTCATTTCTGTGCCTGAAACTGGTCAAAATTGAAGCTTTTGAGTAAGCAAAACTCTGTAAAAATGGCAATTTTGGTCACTCTGAGGGTCTAAAAAGTGGTTATTCAACATGAGGCACGATCCAATTGACATTTTGAATCATTTTTGGTACAGTCCAAAAAATCAATTTTCGGATGCAAAACGATGACTCCGGACATGTCGAACGATCCCAAAAAGGTCAAAATGGATGAAATTTTAACATTTAATCTTTTGATTCTAAATGACTGTTGGATGTGAATTATGACTTTGTCAACTAAAATAAGTGTGTTTAAAGTCATTTCTGTGCCTCAAAGGGGTCAAAATTGAAGCTTTTGAGTAAGCAAAACTCTGTAAAAATGGCAATTTTGGTCACTGTGAGGGTTTAAAAAGTGGTTATTCAACATGAGGCACGATCCAATTGACATTTTGAATCATTTTTGGTACAGTCCAAAAAATCAATTTTCGGATGAAAAACGATGACTCCGGACATGTCGAACGATCCCAAAAAGGTTACAATGGATGAAATTTTAACATTTAATCTTTTGACTGTAAATGACTGTTGGATGTGAATTATGACTTTGTCCACTAAAATAAGTGTGTTTAAAGTCATTTCTGTGCCTGAAACGGGTCAAAATTGAAGCTTTTGAGTAAGCAAAACTCTGTAAAAATGGCAATTTTGGTCACTCTGAGGGTTTAAAAAGTGGTTATTCAACATGAGGCACGATCCAATTGACATTTTGAATCATTTTTGGTACAGTCCAAAAAATCAATTTTCGAATGAAAAACGATGACTCCGGACATGTCGAACGATCCCAAAAAGGTCACAATGGATGAAATTTTAACATTTAATCTTTTGACTGTAAATGACTGTTGGATGTGAATTATGACTTTGTCAACTAAAATAAGTGTGTTTAAAGTCATTTCTGTGCCTGAAACGGGTCAAAATTGAAGCTTTTGAGTAAGCAAAACTCTGTAAAAATGGCAATTTTGGTCACTCTGAGGGTTTAAAAAGTGGTTATTCAACATGAGACACGATCCAATTGACATTTTGAATCATTTTTGGTACAGTCCAAAAAATCAATTTTCGGATGAAAAACGATGACTCCGGACATGTCGAACGATCCCAAAATGGTCAATATGGATGAAATTTTAACATTTAATCTTTTGACTGTAAATGACTGTTGGATGTGAATTATGACTTTGTCAACTAAAATAAGTGTGTTTAAAGTCATTTCTGTGCCTGAAACGGGTCAAAATTGAAGCTTTTGAGTAAGCAAAACTCTGTAAAAATGGCAATTTTGGTCACTCTGAGGGTTTAAAAAGTGGTTATTCAACATGAGGCACGATCCAATTGACATTTTGAATCATTTTTGGTACAGTCCAAAAAATCAATTTTCGGATGAAAAACGATGACTCCGGACATGTCGAACGATCCCAAAATGGTCAATATGGATGAAATTTTAACATTTAATCTTTTGACTGTAAATGACTGTTGGATGTGAATTATGACTTTGTCAACTAAAATAAGTGTGTTTAAAGTCATTTCTGTGCCTGAAACGGGTCAAAATTGAAGCTTTTGAGTAAGCAAAACTCTGTAAAAATGGCAATTTTGGTCACTCTGAGGGTTTAAAAAGTGGTTATTCAACATGAGGCACGATCCAATTGACATTTTGAATCATTTTTGGTACAGTCCAAAAAATCAATTTTCGGATGAAAAACGATGACTCCGGACATGTCGAACGATCCCAAAATGGTCAATATGGATGAAATTTTAACATTTAATCTTTTAACTGTAAATGACTGTTGGATGTGAATTGTGACTTTGTCAGCTAAAATAAGTGTGTTTAAAGTCATTTCTGTGCCTGAAACGAGTCAAAATTGAAGCTTTTGAGTAAGCAAAACTCTGTAAAAATGGCAATTTTGGTCACTCTGAGGGTTTAAAAAGTGGTTATTCAACATGAGGCACGATCCAATTGACATTTTGAATCATTTTTGGTACAGTCCAAAAAATCAATTTTCGAATGAAAAACGATGACTCCGGACATTTCGAACGATCCCAAAAAGGTCAAAATGGATGAAATTTTAACATTTAATCTTTTGACTGTAAATGACTGTTGGATGTGAATTATGACTTTGTCAACTAAAATAAGTGTGTTTAAAGTCATTTCTGTGCCTGAAACGGGTCAAAATTGAAGCTTTTGAGTAAGCAAAACTCTGTAAAAATGGCAATTTTGGTCACTGTGAGGGTTTAAAAAGTGGTTATTCAACATGAGGCACGATCCAATTGACATTTTGAATAATTTTTGGTACAGTCCAAAAAATCAATTTTCGGATGAAAAACGATGACTCCGGACATGTCGAACTATCCCAAAATGGTCAATATGGATGAAATTTTAACATTTAATCTTTTGACTCTAAATGACTGTTGGATGTGAATTATGACTTTGTCAACTAAAATAAGTGTGTTTAAAGTCATTTCTGTGCCTCAAAGGGGTCAAAATTGCAGCTTTTGAGTAAGCAAAACTCTGTAAAAACGGCAATTTTGGTCACTGTGAGGGTTTAAAAAGTGGTTATTCAACATGAGGAACGATCCAATTGAAATTTTGAATCATTTTTGGTACAGTCCAAAAAATCAATTTTCGGATGAAAAACGATGACTCCGGACATGTCGAACGATCCCAAAAAGGTCAAAATGGATGAAATTTTAACATTTAATCTTTTGACTGTAAATGACTGTTGGATGTGAATTATGACTTTGTCAACTAAAATAAGTGTGTTTAAAGTCATTTCTGTGCCTGAAACGGGTCAAAATTGAAGCTTTTGAGTAAGCAAAACTCTGTAAAAATGGCAATTTTGGTCACTGTGAGGGTTTAAAAAGTGGTTATTCAACATGAGGCACGATCCAATTGACATTTTGAATCATTTTTGGTACAGTCCAAAAAATCAATTTTCGGATGAAAAACGATGACTCCGGACATGTCGAACTATCCCAAAATGGTCAATATGGATGAAATTTTAACATTTAATCTTTTGACTGTAAATGACTGTTGGATGTGAATTATGACTTTGTCAACTAAAATAAGTGTGTTTAAAGTCATTTCTGTGCCTGAAACGGGTCAAAATTGAAGCTTTTGAGTAAGCAAAACTCTGTAAAAATGGCAATTTTGGTCACTCTGAGGGTTTAAAAAGTGGTTATTCAACATGAGGCACGATCCAATTGACATTTTGAATCATTTTTGGTACAGTCCAAAAAATCAATTTTCGGATGAAAAACGATGACTCCGGACATGTCGAACGATCCCAAAATGGTCAATATGGATGAAATTTTAACATTTAATCTTTTGACTGTAAATGACTGTTGGATGTGAATTATGACTTTGTCAACTAAAATAAGTGTGTTTAAAGTCATTTCTGTGCCTGAAACGGGTCAAAATTGAAGCTTTTGAGTAAGCAAAACTCTGTAAAAATGGCAATTTTGGTCACTGTGAGGGTTTAAAAAGTGGTTATTCAACATGAGGCACGATCCAATTGACATTTTGAATCATTTTTGGTACAGTCCAAAAAATCAATTTTCGGATGAAAAACGATGACTCCGGACATGTCGAACTATCCCAAAATGGTCGGTCAATATGGATGAAATTTTAACATTTAATCTTTTGACTGTAAATGACTGTTGGATGTGAATTATGACTTTGTCAACTAAAATAAGTGTGTTTAAAGTCATTTCTGTGCCTGAAACGGGTCAAAATTGAAGCTTTTGAGTAAGCAAAACTCTGTAAAAATGGCAATTTTGGTCACTCTGAGGGTTTAAAAAGTGGTTATTCAACATGAGGCACGATCCAATTGACATTTTGAATCATTTTTGGTACAGTCCAAAAAATCAATTTTCGGATGAAAAACGATGACTCCGGACATGTCGAACGATCCCAAAATGGTCAATATGGATGAAATTTTAACATTTAATCTTTTGACTGTAAATGACTGTTGGATGTGAATTGTGACTTTGTCAGCTAAAATAAGTGTGTTTAAAGTCATTTCTGTGCCTGAAACGGGTCAAAATTGAAGCTTTTGAGTAAGCAAAACTCTGTAAAAATGGCAATTTTGGTCACTCTGAGGGTTTAAAAAGTGGTTATTCAACATGAGGCACAATCCAATTAACATTTTGAATCATTTTTGGTACAGTCCAAAAAATCAATTTTCGAATGAAAAACGATGACTCCGGACATGTCGAACGATCCCAAAAAGGTCAAAATGGATGAAATTTTAACATTTAATCTTTTGACTGTAAATGACTGTTGGATGTGAATTATGACTTTGTCAACTAAAATAAGTGTGTTTAAAGTCATTTCTGTGCCTGAAACGGGTCAAAATTGAAGCTTTTGAGTAAGCAAAACTCTGTAAAAATGGCAATTTTGGTCACTCTGAGGGTTTAAAAAGTGGTTATTCAACATGAGGCACGATCCAATTGACATTTTGAATCATTTTTGGTACAGTCCAAAAAATCAATTTTCGGATGAAAAACGATGACTCCGGACATGTCGAACGATCCCAAAATGGTCAATATGGATGAAATTTTAACATTTAATCTTTTGACTGTAAATGACTGTTGGATGTGAATTGTGACTTTGTCAGCTAAAATAAATGTGTTTAAAGTCATTTCTGTGCCTGAAACGAGTCAAAATTGAAGCTTTTGAGTAAGCAAAACTCTGTAAAAATGGCAATTTTGGTCACTCTGAGGGTTTAAAAAGTGGTTATTCAACATGAGGCACGATCCAATTGACATTTTGAATCATTTTTGGTACAGTCCAAAAAATCAATTTTCGAATGAAAAACGATGACTCCGGACATGTCGAACGATCCCAAAAAGGTCAAAATGGATGAAATTTTAACATTTAATCTTTTGACTGTAAATGACTGTTGGATGTGAATTATGACTTTGTCAACTAAAATAAGTGTGTTTAAAGTCATTTCTGTGCCTGAAACGGGTCAAAATTGAAGCTTTTGAGTAAGCAAAACTCTGTAAAAATGGCAATTTTGGTCACTCTGAGGGTTTAAAAAGTGGTTATTCAACATGAGGCACGATCCAATTGACATTTTGAATCATTTTTGGTACAGTCCAAAAAATCAATTTTCGGATGAAAAATGATGACTCCGGACATGTCGAACTATCCCAAAATGGTCAATATGGATGAAATTTTAACATTTAATCTTTTGACTCTAAATGGCTGTTGGATGTGAATTATGACTTTGTCTACTAAAATAAGTGTGTTTAAAGTCATTTCTGTGCCTGAAACGGGTCACAATTGAAGCTTTTGAGTAAGCAAAACTCTGTAAAAATGGCAATTTTGGTCACTCTGAGGGTCTAAAAAGTGGTTATTCAACATGAGGCACGATCCAATTGACATTTTGAATCATTTTTGGTACAGTCCAAAAAATCAATTTTCGGATGAAAAACGATGACTCCGGACATGTCGAACTATCCCAAAATGGTCAATATGGATGAAATTTTAACATTTAATCTTTTGACTCTAAATGACTGTTGGATGTGAATTATGACTTTGTCAACTAAAATAAGTGTGTTTAAAGTCATTTCTGTGCCTCAAAGGGGTCAAAATTGAAGCTTTTGAGTAAGCAAAACTCTGTAAAAACGGCAATTTTGGTCACTGTGAGGGTTTAAAAAGTGGTTATTCAACATGAGGAACGATCCAATTGAAATTTTGAATCATTTTTGGTACAGTCCAAAAAATCAATTTTCGGATGAAAAACGATGACTCCGGACATGTCGAACGATCCCAAAAAGGTCAAAATGGATGAAATTTTAACATTTAATCTTTTGACTGTAAATGACTGTTGGATGTGAATTATGACTTTGTCAACTAAAATAAGTGTGTTTAAAGTCATTTCTGTGCCTGAAACGGGTCAAAATTGAAGCTTTTGAGTAAGCAAAACTCTGTAAAAATGGCAATTTTGGTCACTGTGAGGGTTTAAAAAGTGGTTATTCAACATGAGGCACGATCCAATTGACATTTTGAATCATTTTTGGTACAGTCCAAAAAATCAATTTTCGGATGAAAAACGATGACTCCGGACATGTCGAACTATCCCAAAATGGTCAATATGGATGAAATTTTAACATTTAATCTTTTGATTCTAAATGACTGTTGGATGTGAATTATGACTTTATCAACTAAAATAAGTGTGTTTAAAGTCATTTCTGTGCCTGAAACGGGTCAAAATTGAAGCTTTTGAGTAAGCAAAACTCTGTAAAAATGGCAATTTTGGTCACTGTGAGGGTTTAAAAAGTGGTTATTCAACATGAGGCACGATCCAATTGACATTTTGAATCATTTTTGGTACAGTCCAAAAAATCAATTTTCGAATGAAAAACGATGACTCCGGACATGTCGAACGATCCCAAAAAGGTCACAATGGATGAAATTTTAACATTTAATCTTTTGACTGTAAATGACTGTTGGATGTGAATTATGACTTTGTCCACTAAAATAAGTGTGTTTAAAGTCATTTCTGTGCCTGAAACGGGTCAAAATTGAAGCTTTTGAGTAAGCAAAACTCTGTAAAAATGGCAATTTTGGTCACTGTGAGGGTTTAAAAAGTGGTTATTCAACATGAGGCACGATCCAATTGACATTTTGAATCATTTTTGGTACAGTCCAAAAAATAAATTTTCGGATGAAAAACGATGACTCCGGACATGTCGAACTATCCCAAAATGGTCAATATGGATGAAATTTTAACATTTAATCTTTTGACTCTAAATGGCTGTTGGATGTGAATTATGACTTTGTCAACTAAAATAAGTGTGTTTAAAGTCATTTCTGTGCCTCAAAGGGGTCAAAATTGAAGCTTTTGAGTAAGCAAAACTCTGTAAAAATGGCAATTTTGGTCACTGTGAGGGTTTAAAAAGTAGTTATTCAACAAGAGGCACGATCCAATTTGAAATTTTGAATCATTTTTGGTACAGTCCAAAAAATCAATTTTCGAATGAAAAACGATGACTCCGGACATGTCGAACGATCCCAAAAAGGTCACAATGGATGAAATTTTAACATTTAATCTTTTGACTGTAAATGACTGTTGGATGTGAATTATGACTTTGTCCACTAAAATAAGTGTGTTTAAAGTCATTTCTGTGCCTGAAACGGGTCAAAATTGAAGCTTTTGAGTAAGCAAAACTCTGTAAAAATGGCAATTTTGGTCACTCTGAGGGTTTAAAAAGTGGTTATTCAACATGAGGCACGATCCAATTGACATTTTGAATCATTTTTGGTACAGTCCAAAAAATCAATTTTCGAATGAAAAACGATGACTCCGGACATGTCGAACGATCCCAAAAAGGTCACAATGGATGAAATTTTAACATTTAATCTTTTGACTGTAAATGACTGTTGGATGTGAATTATGACTTTGTCAACTAAAATAAGTGTGTTTAAAGTCATTTCTGTGCCTGAAACGGGTCAAAATTGAAGCTTTTGAGTAAGCAAAACTCTGTAAAAATGGCAATTTTGGTCACTCTGAGGGTTTAAAAAGTGGTTATTCAACATGAGACACGATCCAATTGACATTTTGAATCATTTTTGGTACAGTCCAAAAAATCAATTTTCGGATGAAAAACGATGACTCCGGACATGTCGAACGATCCCAAAATGGTCAATATGGATGAAATTTTAACATTTAATCTTTTGACTGTAAATGACTGTTGGATGTGAATTATGACTTTGTCAACTAAAATAAGTGTGTTTAAAGTCATTTCTGTGCCTGAAACGGGTCAAAATTGAAGCTTTTGAGTAAGCAAAACTCTGTAAAAATGGCAATTTTGGTCACTCTGAGGGTTTAAAAAGTGGTTATTCAACATGAGGCACGATTCAATTGACATTTTGAATCATTTTTGGTACAGTCCAAAAAATCAATTTTCGGATGAAAAACGATGACTCCGGACATGTCGAACGATCCCAAAATGGTCAATATGGATGAAATTTTAACATTTAATCTTTTGACTGTAAATGACTGTTGGATGTGAATTATGACTTTGTCAACTAAAATAAGTGTGTTTAAAGTCATTTCTGTGCCTGAAACGGGTCAAAATTGAAGCTTTTGAGTAAGCAAAACTCTGTAAAAATGGCAATTTTGGTCACTCTGAGGGTTTAAAAAGTGGTTATTCAACATGAGGCACGATCCAATTGACATTTTGAATCATTTTTGGTACAGTCCAAAAAATCAATTTTCGGATGAAAAACGATGACTCCGGACATGTCGAACGATCCCAAAATGGTCAATATGGATGAAATTTTAACATTTAATCTTTTAACTGTAAATGACTGTTGGATGTGAATTGTGACTTTGTCAGCTAAAATAAGTGTGTTTAAAGTCATTTCTGTGCCTGAAACGAGTCAAAATTGAAGCTTTTGAGTAAGCAAAACTCTGTAAAAATGGCAATTTTGGTCACTCTGAGGGTTTAAAAAGTGGTTATTCAACATGAGGCACGATCCAATTGACATTTTGAATCATTTTTGGTACAGTCCAAAAAATCAATTTTCGAATGAAAAACGATGACTCCGGACATTTCGAACGATCCCAAAAAGGTCAAAATGGATGAAATTTTAACATTTAATCTTTTGACTGTAAATGACTGTTGGATGTGAATTATGACTTTGTCAACTAAAATAAGTGTGTTTAAAGTCATTTCTGTGCCTGAAACGGGTCAAAATTGAAGCTTTTGAGTAAGCAAAACTCTGTAAAAATGGCAATTTTGGTCACTGTGAGGGTTTAAAAAGTGGTTATTCAACATGAGGCACGATCCAATTGACATTTTGAATAATTTTTGGTACAGTCCAAAAAATCAATTTTCGGATGAAAAACGATGACTCCGGACATGTCGAACTATCCCAAAATGGTCAATATGGATGAAATTTTAACATTTAATCTTTTGACTCTAAATGACTGTTGGATGTGAATTATGACTTTGTCAACTAAAATAAGTGTGTTTAAAGTCATTTCTGTGCCTCAAAGGGGTCAAAATTGAAGCTTTTGAGTAAGCAAAACTCTGTAAAAACGGCAATTTTGGTCACTGTGAGGGTTTAAAAAGTGGTTATTCAACATGAGGAACGATCCAATTGAAATTTTGAATCATTTTTGGTACAGTCCAAAAAATCAATTTTCGGATGAAAAACGATGACTCCGGACATGTCGAACGATCCCAAAAAGGTCAAAATGGATGAAATTTTAACATTTAATCTTTTGACTGTAAATGACTGTTGGATGTGAATTATGACTTTGTCAACTAAAATAAGTGTGTTTAAAGTCATTTCTGTGCCTGAAACGGGTCAAAATTGAAGCTTTTGAGTAAGCAAAACTCTGTAAAAATGGCAATTTTGGTCACTGTGAGGGTTTAAAAAGTGGTTATTCAACATGAGGCACGATCCAATTGACATTTTGAATCATTTTTGGTACAGTCCAAAAAATCAATTTTCGGATGAAAAACGATGACTCCGGACATGTCGAACTATCCCAAAATGGTCGGTCAATATGGATGAAATTTTAACATTTAATCTTTTGACTGTAAATGACTGTTGGATGTGAATTATGACTTTGTCAACTAAAATAAGTGTGTTTAAAGTCATTTCTGTGCCTGAAACGGGTCAAAATTGAAGCTTTTGAGTAAGCAAAACTCTGTAAAAATGGCAATTTTGGTCACTCTGAGGGTTTAAAAAGTGGTTATTCAACATGAGGCACGATCCAATTGACATTTTGAATCATTTTTGGTACAGTCCAAAAAATCAATTTTCGGATGAAAAACGATGACTCCGGACATGTCGAACGATCCCAAAATGGTCAATATGGATGAAATTTTAACATTTAATCTTTTGACTGTAAATGACTGTTGGATGTGAATTGTGACTTTGTCAGCTAAAATAAGTGTGTTTAAAGTCATTTCTGTGCCTGAAACGGGTCAAAATTGAAGCTTTTGAGTAAGCAAAACTCTGTAAAAATGGCAATTTTGGTCACTCTGAGGGTTTAAAAAGTGGTTATTCAACATGAGGCACAATCCAATTAACATGTTGAATCATTTTTGGTACAGTCCAAAAAATCAATTTTCGAATGAAAAACGATGACTCCGGACATGTCGAACGATCCCAAAAAGGTCAAAATGGATGAAATTTTAAGATTTAATCTTTTGACTGTAAATGACTGTTGGATGTGAATTATGACTTTGTCAACTAAAATAAGTGTGTTTAAAGTCATTTCTGTGCCTGAAACGGGTCAAAATTGAAGCTTTTGAGTAAGCAAAACTCTGTAAAAATGGCAATTTTGGTCACTCTGAGGGTTTAAAAAGTGGTTATTCAACATGAGGCACGATCCAATTGACATTTTGAATCATTTTTGGTACAGTCCAAAAAATCAATTTTCGGATGAAAAACGATGACTCCGGACATGTCGAACGATCCCAAAATGGTCAATATGGATGAAATTTTAACATTTAATCTTTTGACTGTAAATGACTGTTGGATGTGAATTGTGACTTTGTCAGCTAAAATAAATGTGTTTAAAGTCATTTCTGTGCCTGAAACGAGTCAAAATTGAAGCTTTTGAGTAAGCAAAACTCTGTAAAAATGGCAATTTTGGTCACTCTGAGGGTTTAAAAAGTGGTTATTCAACATGAGGCACGATCCAATTGACATTTTGAATCATTTTTGGTACAGTCCAAAAAATCAATTTTCGAATGAAAAACGATGACTCCGGACATGTCGAACGATCCCAAAAAGGTCAAAATGGATGAAATTTTAACATTTAATCTTTTGACTGTAAATGACTGTTGGATGTGAATTATGACTTTGTCAACTAAAATAAGTGTGTTTAAAGTCATTTCTGTGCCTGAAACGGGTCAAAATTGAAGCTTTTGAGTAAGCAAAACTCTGTAAAAATGGCAATTTTGGTCACTCTGAGGGTTTAAAAAGTGGTTATTCAACATGAGGCACGATCCAATTGACATTTTGAATCATTTTTGGTACAGTCCAAAAAATCAATTTTCGGATGAAAAACGATGACTCCGGACATGTCGAACTATCCCAAAATGGTCAATATGGATGAAATTTTAACATTTAATCTTTTTACTCTAAATGGCTGTTGGATGTGAATTATGACTTTGTCTACTAAAATAAGTGTGTTTAAAGTCATTTCTGTGCCTGAAACGGGTCACAATTGAAGCTTTTGAGTAAGCAAAACTCTGTAAAAATGGCAATTTTGGTCACTCTGAGGGTCTAAAAAGTGGTTATTCAACATGAGGCACGATCCAATTGACATTTTGAATCATTTTTGGTACAGTCCAAAAAATCAATTTTCGGATGAAAAACGATGACTCCGGACATGTCGAACTATCCCAAAATGGTCAATATGGATGAAATTTTAACATTTAATCTTTTGACTCTAAATGACTGTTGGATGTGAATTATGACTTTGTCAACTAAAATAAGTGTGTTTAAAGTCATTTCTGTGCCTCAAAGGGGTCAAAATTGAAGCTTTTGAGTTAGCAAAACTCTGTAAAAACGGCAATTTTGGTCACTGTGAGGGTTTAAAAAGTGGTTATTCAACATGAGGAACGATCCAATTGAAATTTTGAATCATTTTTGGTACAGTCCAAAAAATCAATTTTCGGATGAAAAACGATGACTCCGGACATGTCGAACGATCCCAAAAAGGTCAAAATGGATGAAATTTTAACATTTAATCTTTTGACTGTAAATGACTGTTGGATGTGAATTATGACTTTGTCAACTAAAATAAGTGTGTTTAAAGTCATTTCTGTGCCTGAAACGGGTCAAAATTGAAGCTTTTGAGTAAGCAAAACTCTGTAAAAATGGCAATTTTGGTCACTGTGAGGTTTTAAAAAGTGGTTATTCAACATGAGGCACGATCCAATTGACATTTTGAATCATTTTTGGTACAGTCCAAAAAATCAATTTTCGGATGAAAAACGATGACTCCGGACATGTCGAACTATCCCAAAATGGTCAATATGGATGAAATTTTAACATTTAATCTTTTGATTCTAAATGACTGTTGGATGTGAATTATGACTTTATCAACTAAAATAAGTGTGTTTAAAGTCATTTCTGTGCCTGAAACGGGTCAAAATTGAAGCTTTTGAGTAAGCAAAACTCTGTAAAAATGGCAATTTTGGTCACTGTGAGGGTTTAAAAAGTGGTTATTCAACATGAGGCACGATCCAATTGACATTTTGAATCATTTTTGGTACAGTCCAAAAAATCAATTTTCGAATGAAAAACGATGACTCCGGACATTTCGAACGATCCCAAAATGGTCAATATGGATGAAATTTTAACATTTAATCTTTTGACTGTAAATGACTGTTGGATGTGAATTGTGACTTTGTCAGCTAAAATAAGTGTGTTTAAAGTCATTTCTGTGCCTGAAACGGGTCAAAATTTAAGCTTTTGAGTAAGCAAAACTCTGTAAAAATGGCAATTTTGGTCACTGTGAGGGTTTAAAAAGTGGTTATTCAACATGAGGCACGATCCAATTGACATTTTGAATCATTTTTGGTACAGTCCAAAAAATCAATTTTCGTATGAAAAACGATGACTCCGGACATGTCGAACGATCCCAAAAAGGTCAAAATGGATGACATTTTAACATTTAATCTTTTGACTGTAAATGACTGTTGGATGTGAATTATGACTTTGTCAACTAAAATAAGTGTGTTTAAAGTCATTTCTGTGCCTGAAACAGGTCAAAATTGAAGCTTTTGAGTAAGCAAAACTCTGTAAAAATGGCAATTTTGGTCACTGTGAGGGTTTAAAAAGTGGTTATTCAACATGAGGCACGATCCAATTGACATTTTGAATCATTTTTGGTACAGTCCAAAAAATCAATTTTCGGATGAAAAACGATGACTCCGGACATGTCGAACTATCCCAAAATGGTCAATATGGATGAAATTTTAACATTTAATCTTTTGACTGTAAATGACTGTTGGATGTGAATTATGACTTTGTCAACTAAAATAAGTGTGTTTAAAGTCATTTCTGTGCCTGAAACTGGTCAAAATTGAAGCTTTTGAGTAAGCAAAACTCTGTAAAAATGGCAATTTTGGTCACTCTGAGGGTCTAAAAAGTGGTTATTCAACATGAGGCACGATCCAATTGACATTTTGAATCATTTTTGGTACAGTCCAAAAAATCAATTTTCGGATGCAAAACGATGACTCCGGACATGTCGAACGATCCCAAAAAGGTCAAAATGGATGAAATTTTAACATTTAATCTTTTGATTCTAAATGACTGTTGGATGTGAATTATGACTTTGTCAACTAAAATAAGTGTGTTTAAAGTCATTTCTGTGCCTCAAAGGGGTCAAAATTGAAGCTTTTGAGTAAGCAAAACTCTGTAAAAATGGCAATTTTGGTCACTGTGAGGGTTTAAAAAGTGGTTATTCAACATGAGGCACGATCCAATTGACATTTTGAATAATTTTTGGTACAGTCCAAAAAATCAATTTTCGGATGAAAAACGATGACTCCGGACATGTCGAACGATCCCAAAAAGGTCACAATGGATGAAATTTTAACATTTAATCTTTTGACTGTAAATGACTGTTGGATGTGAATTATGACTTTGTCCACTAAAATAAGTGTGTTTAAAGTCATTTCTGTGCCTGAAACGGGTCAAAATTGAAGCTTTTGAGTAAGCAAAACTCTGTAAAAATGGCAATTTTGGTCACTCTGAGGGTTTAAAAAGTGGTTATTCAACATGAGGCACGATCCAATTGACATTTTGAATCATTTTTGGTACAGTCCAAAAAATCAATTTTCGAATGAAAAACGATGACTCCGGACATGTCGAACGATCCCAAAAAGGTCACAATGGATGAAATTTTAACATTTAATCTTTTGACTGTAAATGACTGTTGGATGTGAATTATGACTTTGTCAACTAAAATAAGTGTGTTTAAAGTCATTTCTGTGCCTGAAACGGGTCAAAATTGAAGCTTTTGAGTAAGCAAAACTCTGTAAAAATGGCAATTTTGGTCACTCTGAGGGTTTAAAAAGTGGTTATTCAACATGAGACACGATCCAATTGACATTTTGAATCATTTTTGGTACAGTCCAAAAAATCAATTTTCGGATGAAAAACGATGACTCCGGACATGTCGAACGATCCCAAAATGGTCAATATGGATGAAATTTTAACATTTAATCTTTTGACTGTAAATGACTGTTGGATGTGAATTATGACTTTGTCAACTAAAATAAGTGTGTTTAAAGTCATTTCTGTGCCTGAAACGGGTCAAAATTGAAGCTTTTGAGTAAGCAAAACTCTGTAAAAATGGCAATTTTGGTCACTCTGAGGGTTTAAAAAGTGGTTATTCAACATGAGGCACGATCCAATTGACATTTTGAATCATTTTTGGTACAGTCCAAAAAATCAATTTTCGGATGAAAAACGATGACTCCGGACATGTCGAACGATCCCAAAATGGTCAATATGGATGAAATTTTAACATTTAATCTTTTAACTGTAAATGACTGTTGGATGTGAATTGTGACTTTGTCAGCTAAAATAAGTGTGTTTAAAGTCATTTCTGTGCCTGAAACGAGTCAAAATTGAAGCTTTTGAGTAAGCAAAACTCTGTAAAAATGGCAATTTTGGTCACTCTGAGGGTTTAAAAAGTGGTTATTCAACATGAGGCACGATCCAATTGACATTTTGAATCATTTTTGGTACAGTCCAAAAAATCAATTTTCGAATGAAAAACGATGACTCCGGACATTTCGAACGATCCCAAAAAGGTCAAAATGGATGAAATTTTAACATTTAATCTTTTGACTGTAAATGACTGTTGGATGTGAATTATGACTTTGTCAACTAAAATAAGTGTGTTTAAAGTCATTTCTGTGCCTGAAACGGGTCAAAATTGAAGCTTTTGAGTAAGCAAAACTCTGTAAAAATGGCAATTTTGGTCACTGTGAGGGTTTAAAAAGTGGTTATTCAACATGAGGCACGATCCAATTGACATTTTGAATAATTTTTGGTACAGTCCAAAAAATCAATTTTCGGATGAAAAACGATGACTCCGGACATGTCGAACTATCCCAAAATGGTCAATATGGATGAAATTTTAACATTTAATCTTTTGACTCTAAATGACTGTTGGATGTGAATTATGACTTTGTCAACTAAAATAAGTGTGTTTAAAGTCATTTCTGTGCCTCAAAGGGGTCAAAATTGAAGCTTTTGAGTAAGCAAAACTCTGTAAAAACGGCAATTTTGGTCACTGTGAGGGTTTAAAAAGTGGTTATTCAACATGAGGAACGATCCAATTGAAATTTTGAATCATTTTTGGTACAGTCCAAAAAATCAATTTTCGGATGAAAAACGATGACTCCGGACATGTCGAACGATCCCAAAAAGGTCAAAATGGATGAAATTTTAACATTTAATCTTTTGACTGTAAATGACTGTTGGATGTGAATTATGACTTTGTCAACTAAAATAAGTGTGTTTAAAGTCATTTCTGTGCCTGAAACGGGTCAAAATTGAAGCTTTTGAGTAAGCAAAACTCTGTAAAAATGGCAATTTTGGTCACTGTGAGGGTTTAAAAAGTGGTTATTCAACATGAGGCACGATCCAATTGACATTTTGAATCATTTTTGGTACAGTCCAAAAAATCAATTTTCGGATGAAAAACGATGACTCCGGACATGTCGAACTATCCCAAAATGGTCAATATGGATGAAATTTTAACATTTAATCTTTTGACTGTAAATGACTGTTGGATGTGAATTATGACTTTGTCAACTAAAATAAGTGTGTTTAAAGTCATTTCTGTGCCTGAAACGGGTCAAAATTGAAGCTTTTGAGTAAGCAAAACTCTGTAAAAATGGCAATTTTGGTCACTCTGAGGGTTTAAAAAGTGGTTATTCAACATGAGGCACGATCCAATTGACATTTTGAATCATTTTTGGTACAGTCCAAAAAATCAATTTTCGAATGAAAAACGATGACTCCGGACATTTCGAACGATCCCAAAAAGGTCAAAATGGATGAAATTTTAACATTTAATCTTTTGACTGTAAATGACTGTTGGATGTGAATTATGACTTTGTCAACTAAAATAAGTGTGTTTAAAGTCATTTCTGTGCCTGAAACGGGTCAAAATTGAAGCTTTTGAGTAAGCAAAACTCTGTAAAAATGGCAATTTTGGTCACTGTGAGGGTTTAAAAAGTGGTTATTCAACATGAGGCACGATCCAATTGACATTTTGAATAATTTTTGGTACAGTCCAAAAAATCAATTTTCGGATGAAAAACGATGACTCCGGACATGTCGAACTATCCCAAAATGGTCAATATGGATGAAATTTTAACATTTAATCTTTTGACTCTAAATGACTGTTGGATGTGAATTATGACTTTGTCAACTAAAATAAGTGTGTTTAAAGTCATTTCTGTGCCTCAAAGGGGTCAAAATTGAAGCTTTTGAGTAAGCAAAACTCTGTAAAAACGGCAATTTTGGTCACTGTGAGGGTTTAAAAAGTGGTTATTCAACATGAGGAACGATCCAATTGAAATTTTGAATCATTTTTGGTACAGTCCAAAAAATCAATTTTCGGATGAAAAACGATGACTCCGGACATGTCGAACGATCCCAAAAAGGTCAAAATGGATGAAATTTTAACATTTAATCTTTTGACTGTAAATGACTGTTGGATGTGAATTATGACTTTGTCAACTAAAATAAGTGTGTTTAAAGTCATTTCTGTGCCTGAAACGGGTCAAAATTGAAGCTTTTGAGTAAGCAAAACTCTGTAAAAATGGCAATTTTGGTCACTGTGAGGGTTTAAAAAGTGGTTATTCAACATGAGGCACGATCCAATTGACATTTTGAATCATTTTTGGTACAGTCCAAAAAATCAATTTTCGGATGAAAAACGATGACTCCGGACATGTCGAACTATCCCAAAATGGTCAATATGGATGAAATTTTAACATTTAATCTTTTGACTGTAAATGACTGTTGGATGTGAATTATGACTTTGTCAACTAAAATAAGTGTGTTTAAAGTCATTTCTGTGCCTGAAACGGGTCAAAATTGAAGCTTTTGAGTAAGCAAAACTCTGTAAAAATGGCAATTTTGGTCACTCTGAGGGTTTAAAAAGTGGTTATTCAACATGAGGCACGATCCAATTGACATTTTGAATCATTTTTGGTACAGTCCAAAAAATCAATTTTCGGATGAAAAACGATGACTCCGGACATGTCGAACGATCCCAAAATGGTCAATATGGATGAAATTTTAACATTTAATCTTTTGACTGTAAATGACTGTTGGATGTGAATTGTGACTTTGTCAGCTAAAATAAGTGTGTTTAAAGTCATTTCTGTGCCTGAAACTGGTCAAAATTGAAGCTTTTGAGTAAGCAAAACTCTGTAAAAATGGCAATTTTGGTCACTCTGAGGGTTTAAAAAGTGGTTATTCAACATGAGGCACAATCCAATTAACATTTTGAATCATTTTTGGTACAGTCCAAAAAATCAATTTTCGAATGAAAAACGATGACTCCGGACATGTCGAACGATCCCAAAAAGGTCAAAATGGATGAAATTTTAACATTTAATCTTTTGACTGTAAATGACTGTTAGATGTGAATTATGACTTTGTCAACTAAAATAAGTGTGTTTAAAGTCATTTCTGTGCCTGAAACGGGTCAAAATTGAAGCTTTTGAGTAAGCAAAACTCTGTAAAAATGGCAATTTTGGTCACTCTGAGGGTTTAAAAAGTGGTTATTCAACATGAGGCACGATCCAATTGACATTTTGAATCATTTTTGGTACAGTCCAAAAAATCAATTTTCGGATGAAAAACGATGACTCCGGACATGTCGAACGATCCCAAAATGGTCAATATGGATGAAATTTTAACATTTAATCTTTTGACTGTAAATGACTGTTGGATGTGAATTGTGACTTTGTCAGCTAAAATAAATGTGTTTAAAGTCATTTCTGTGCCTGAAACGAGTCAAAATTGAAGCTTTTGAGTAAGCAAAACTCTGTAAAAATGGCAATTTTGGTCACTCTGAGGGTTTAAAAAGTGGTTATTCAACATGAGGCACGATCCAATTGACATTTTGAATCATTTTTGGTACAGTCCAAAAAATCAATTTTCGAATGAAAAACGATGACTCCGGACATGTCGAACGATCCCAAAAAGGTCAAAATGGATGAAATTTTAACATTTAATCTTTTGACTGTAAATGACTGTTGGATGTGAATTATGACTTTGTCAACTAAAATAAGTGTGTTTAAAGTCATTTCTGTGCCTGAAACGGGTCAAAATTGAAGCTTTTGAGTAAGCAAAACTCTGTAAAAATGGCAATTTTGGTCACTCTGAGGGTTTAAAAAGTGGTTATTAAACATGAGGCACGATCCAATTGACATTTTGAATCATTTTTGGTACAGTCCAAAAAATCAATTTTCGGATGAAAAACGATGACTCCGGACATGTCGAACTATCCCAAAATGGTCAATATGGATGAAATTTTAACATTTAATCTTTTGACTCTAAATGGCTGTTGGATGTGAATTATGACTTTGTCTACTAAAATAAGTGTGTTTAAAGTCATTTCTGTGCCTAAAACGGGTCACAATTGAAGCTTTTGAGTAAGCAAAACTCTGTAAAAATGACAATTTTGGTCACTCTGAGGGTTTAAAAAAGTGGTTATTCAACATGAGGCACGATCCAATTGACATTTTGAATCATTTTAGGTACAGTCCAAAAAATCAATTTTCGGATGAAAAACGATGACTCCGGACATGTCGAACTATCCCAAAATGGTCAATATGGACGAAATTTTAACATTTAATCTTTTGACTCTAAATGACTGTTGGATGTGAATTATGACTTTGTCAACTAAAATAAGTGTGTTTAAAGTCATTTCTGTGCCTCAAAGGGGTCAAAATTGAAGCTTTTGAGTAAGCAAAACTCTGTAAAAACGGCAATTTTGGTCACTGTGAGGGTTTAAAAAGTGGTTATTCAACATGAGGAACGATCCAATTGAAATTTTGAATCATTTTTGGTACAGTCCAAAAAATCAATTTTCGGATGAAAAACGATGACTCCGGACATGTCGAACGATCCCAAAAAGGTCAAAATGGATGAAATTTTAACATTTAATCTTTTGACTGTAAATGACTGTTGGATGTGAATTATGACTTTGTCAACTAAAATAAGTGTGTTTAAAGTCATTTCTGTGCCTGAAACGGGTCAAAATTGAAGCTTTTGAGTAAGCAAAACTCTGTAAAAATGGCAATTTTGGTCACTGTGAGGGTTTAAAAAGTGGTTATTCAACATGAGGCACGATCCAATTGACATTTTGAATCATTTTTGGTACAGTCCAAAAAATCAATTTTCGGATGAAAAACGATCACTCCGGACATGTCGAACTATCCCAAAATGGTCAATATGGATGAAATTTTAACATTTAATCTTTTGACTGTAAATGACTGTTGGATGTGAATTATGACTTTGTCAACTAAAATAAGTGTGTTTAAAGTCATTTCTGTGCCTGAAACTGGTCAAAATTGAAGCTTTTGAGTAAGCAAAACTCTGTAAAAATGGCAATTTTGGTCACTCTGAGGGTTTAAAAAGTGGTTATTCAACATGAGGCACGATCCAATTGACATTTTGAATCATTTTTGGTACAGTCCAAAAAATCAATTTTCGGATGAAAAACGATGACTCCGGACATGTCGAACTATCCCAAAATGGTCAATATGGATGAAATTTTAACATTTAATCTTTTGACTGTAAATGACTGTTGGATGTGAATTATGACTTTGTCAACTAAAATAAGTGTGTTTAAAGTCATTTCTGTGCCTGAAACTGGTCAAAATTGAAGCTTTTGAGTAAGCAAAACTCTGTAAAAATGGCAATTTTGGTCACTGTGAGGGTTTAAAAAGTGGTTATTCAACATGAGGCACGATCCAATTGACATTTTGAATCATTTTTGGTACAGTCCAAAAAATCAATTTTCGGATGAAAAACGATGACTCCGGACATGTCCAACTATCCCAAAATGGTCAATATGGATGAAATTTTAACATTTAATCTTTTGACTGTAAATGACTGTTGGATGTGAATTATGACTTTGTCAACTAAAATAAGTGTGTTTAAAGTCATTTCTGTGCCTGAAACTGGTCAAAATTGAAGCTTTTGAGTAAGCAAAACTCTGTAAAAATGGCAATTTTGGTCACTCTGAGGGTTTAAAAAGTGGTTATTCAACATGAGGCACGATCCAATTGACATTTTGAATCATTTTTCGTACAGTCCAAAAAATCAATTTTCGGATGAAAAACGATGACTCCGGACATGTCGAACTATCCCAAAATGGTCAATATGGATGAAATTTTAACATTTAATCTTTTGACTCTAAATGGCTGTTGGATGTGAATTATGACTTTGTCAACTAAAATAAGTGTGTTTAAAGTCATTTCTGTGCCTGAAACGGGTCAAAATTGAAGCTTTTGAGTAAGCAAAACTCTGTAAAAATGGCAATTTTGGTCACTCTGAGGGTCTAAAAAGTGGTTATTCAACATGAGGCACGATCCAATTGACATTTTGAATCATTTTTGGTACAGTCCAAAAAATCAATTTTCGGATGAAAAACGATGACTCCGGACATTTCGAACTATCCCAAAATGGTCAATATGGATGAAATTTTAACATTTAATCTTTTGACTCTAAATGACTGTTGGATGTGAATTATGACTTTGTCAACTAAAATAAGTGTGTTTAAAGTCATTTCTGTGCCTCAAAGGGGTCAAAATTGAAGCTTTTGAGTAAGCAAAACTCTGTAAAAACGGCAATTTTGGTCACTGTGAGGGTTTAAAAAGTGGTTATTCAACATGAGGAACAATCCAATGAAATTTTGAATCATTTTTGGTACAGTCCAAAAAATAAATTTTCGGATGAAAAACGATGACTCCGGACATATCGAACTATCCCAAAATGGTCAAAATGGATGAAATTTTAACATTTAATCTTTTGACTGTAAATGACTGTTGGATGTGAATTATGACTTTGTCAACTAAAATAAGTGTGTTTAAAGTCATTTCTGTGCCTGAAACGGGTCAAAATTGAAGCTTTTGAGTAAGCAAAACTCTGTAAAAATGGCAATTTTGGTCACTGTGAGGGTTTAAAAAGTGGTTATTCAACATGAGGCACGATCCAATTGACATTTTGAATCATTTTTGGTACAGTCCAAAAAATCAATTTTCGGATGAAAAAGGATGAACTCCGGACATTTCGAACGATCCCAAAAAAGGTCAAAATGGAATGAAATTTTAACATTTTAATCTTTTGACTGTAAATGACTGTTGGATGTGAATTATGACTTTGTCAACTAAAATAAATGGAATGAAATTTTAACATTTAATCTTTTGACTGTAAATGACTGTTTGATGTGAATTATAACTTTTTTTTGTCAACTAAAAACACTGTGTGGGTTTAAAAAGTGGTTATTCAACATGAGGCACGATCCAATTGACATTTTGAATCATTTTTGGTACAGTCCAAAAAATAAATTTTCGGATGAAAAACGATGACTCCGGACATGTCGAACTATCCCAAAATGGTCAATATGGATGAAATTTTAACATTTAATCTTTTGATTCTAAATGACTGTTGGATGTGAATTATGACTTTGTCAACTAAAATAAGTGTGTTTAAAGTCATTTCTGTGCCTGAAACGGGTCAAAATTGAAGCTTTTGAGTAAGCAAAACTCTGTAAAAATGGCAATTTTGGTCACTGTGAGGGTTTAAAAAGTGGTTATTCAACATGAGGCACGATCCAATTGACATTTTGAATCATTTTTGGTACAGTCCAAAAAATCAATTTTCGAATGAAAAACGATGACTCCGGACATGTCGAACGATCCCAAAAAGGTCACAATGGATGAAATTTTAACATTTAATCTTTTGACTGTAAATGACTGTTGGATGTGAATTATGACTTTGTCCACTAAAATAAGTGTGTTTAAAGTCATTTCTGTGCCTGAAACGGGTCAAAATTGAAGCTTTTGAGTAAGCAAAACTCTGTAAAAATGGCAATTTTGGTCACTGTGAGGGTTTAAAAAGTGGTTATTCAACATGAGGCACGATCCAATTGAGATTTTGAATCATTTTTGGTACAGTCCAAAAAATCAATTTTCGGATGAAAAACGATGACTCCGGACATGTCGAACTATCCCAAAATGGTCAATATGGATGAAATTTTAACATTTAATCTTTTGACTGTAAATGACTGTTGGATGTGAATTATGACTTTGTCAACTAAAATAAGTGTGTTTAAAGTCATTTCTGTGCCTGAAACTGGTCAAAATTGAAGCTTTTGAGTAAGCAAAACTCTGTAAAAATGGCAATTTTGGTCACTCTGAGGGTCTAAAAAGTGGTTATTCAACATGAGGCACGATCCAATTGACATTTTGAATCATTTTTGGTACAGTCCAAAAAATCAATTTTCGGATGCAAAACGATGACTCCGGACATGTCGAACGATCCCAAAAAGGTCAAAATGGATGAAATTTTAACATTTAATCTTTTGATTCTAAATGACTGTTGGATGTGAATTATGACTTTGTCAACTAAAATAAGTGTGTTTAAAGTCATTTCTGTGCCTCAAAGGGGTCAAAATTGAAGCTTTTGAGTAAGCAAAACTCTGTAAAAATGGCAATTTTGGTCACTGTGAGGGTTTAAAAAGTGGTTATTCAACATGAGGCACGATCCAATTGACATTTTGAATCATTTTTGGTACAGTCCAAAAAATCAATTTTCGGATGAAAAACGATGACTCCGGACATGTCGAACGATCCCAAAAAGGTCACAATGGATGAAATTTTAACATTTAATCTTTTGACTGTAAATGACTGTTGGATGTGAATTATGACTTTGTCCACTAAAATAAGTGTGTTTAAAGTCATTTCTGTGCCTGAAACGGGTCAAAATTGAAGCTTTTGAGTAAGCAAAACTCTGTAAAAATTGCAATTTTGGTCACTCTGAGGGTTTAAAAAGTGGTTATTCAACATGAGGCACGATCCAATTGACATTTTGAATCATTTTTGGTACAGTCCAAAAAATCAATTTTCGGATGAAAAACGATGACTCCGGACATGTCGAACGATCCCAAAATGGTCAATATGGATGAAATTTTAACATTTAATCTTTTGACTGTAAATGACTGTTGAATGTGAATTGTGACTTTGTCAGCTAAAATAAATGTGTTTAAAGTCATTTCTGTGCCTGAAACGAGTCAAAATTGAAGCTTTTGAGTAAGCAAAACTCTGTAAAAATGGCAATTTTGGTCACTCTGAGGGTTTAAAAAGTGGTTATTCAACATGAGGCACGATCCAATTGACATTTTGAATCATTTTTGGTACAGTCCAAAAAATCAATTTTCGAATGAAAAACGATGACTCCGGACATGTCGAACGATCCCAAAAAGGTCAAAATGGATGAAATTTTAACATTTAATCTTTTGACTGTAAATGACTGTTGGATGTGAATTATGACTTTGTCAACTAAAATAAGTGTGTTTAAAGTCATTTCTGTGCCTGAAACGGGTCAAAATTGAAGCTTTTGAGTAAGCAAAACTCTGTAAAAATGGCAATTTTGGTCACTCTGAGGGTTTAAAAAGTGGTTATTAAACATGAGGCACGATCCAATTGACATTTTGAATCATTTTTGGTACAGTCCAAAAAATCAATTTTCGGATGAAAAACGATGACTCCGGACATGTCGAACTATCCCAAAATGGTCAATATGGATGAAATTTTAACATTTAATCTTTTGACTCTAAATGGCTGTTGGATGTGAATTATGACTTTGTCTACTAAAATAAGTGTGTTTAAAGTCATTTCTGTGCCTAAAACGGGTCACAATTGAAGCTTTTGAGTAAGCAAAACTCTGTAAAAATGGCAATTTTGGTCACTCTGAGGGTTTAAAAAGTGGTTATTCAACATGAGGCACGATCCAATTGACATTTTGAATCATTTTAGGTACAGTCCAAAAAATCAATTTTCGGATGAAAAACGATGACTCCGGACATGTCGAACTATCCCAAAATGGTCAATATGGATGACATTTTAACATTTAATCTTTTGACTGTAAATGACTGTTGGATGTGAATTATGACTTTGTCAACTAAAATAAGTGTGTTTAAAGTAATTTCTGTGCCTGAAACGGGTCACAATTGAAGCTTTTGAGTAAGCAAAACTCTGTAAAAATGGCAATTTTGGTCACTCTGAGGGTTTAAAAAGTGGTTATTCAACATGAGGCACGATCCAATTGACATTTTGAATCATTTTTGGTACAGTCCAAAAAATCAATTTTCGGATGAAAAACGATGACTCCGGACATGTCGAACTATCCCAAAATGGTCAATATGGATGAAATTTTAACATTTAATCTTTTGACTGTAAATGACTGTTGGATGTGAATTATGACTTTGTCAACTAAAATAAGTGTGTTTAAAGTCATTTCTGTGCCTGAAACTGGTCAAAATTGAAGCTTTTGAGTAAGCAAAACTCTGTAAAAATGGCAATTTTGGTCACTGTGAGGGTTTAAAAAGTGGTTATTCAACATGAGGCACGATCCAATTGACATTTTGACTCATTTTTGGTACAGTCCAAAAAATCAATTTTCGGATGAAAAACGATGACTCCGGACATGTCCAACTATCCCAAAATGGTCAATATGGATGAAATTTTAACATTTAATCTTTTGACTGTAAATGACTGTTGGATGTGAATTATGACTTTGTCAACTAAAATAAGTGTGTTTAAAGTCATTTCTGTGCCTGAAACTGGTCAAAATTGAAGCTTTTGAGTAAGCAAAACTCTGTAAAAATGGCAATTTTGGTCACTCTGAGGGTTTAAAAAGTGGTTATTCAACATGAGGCACGATCCAATTGACATTTTGAATCATTTTTGGTACAGTCCAAAAAATCAATTTTCGGATGAAAAACGATGACTCCGGACATGTCGAACTATCCCAAAATGGTCAATATGGATGAAATTTTAACATTTAATCTTTTGACTCTAAATGGCTGTTGGATGTGAATTATGACTTTGTCAACTAAAATAAGTGTGTTTAAAGTCATTTCTGTGCCTGAAACGGGTCAAAATTGAAGCTTTTGAGTAAGCAAAACTCTGTAAAAATGGCAATTTTGGTCACTCTGAGGGTCTAAAAAGTGGTTATTCAACATGAGGCACGATCCAATTGACATTTTGAATCATTTTTGGTACAGTCCAAAAAATCAATTTTCGGATGAAAAACGATGACTCCGGACATGTCGAACTATCCCAAAATGGTCAATATGGATGAAATTTTAACATTTAATCTTTTGACTCTAAATGACTGTTGGATGTGAATTATGACTTTGTCAACTAAAATAAGTGTGTTTAAAGTCATTTCTGTGCCTCAAAGGGGTCAAAATTGAAGCTTTTGAGTAAGCAAAACTCTGTAAAAACGGCAATTTTGGTCACTGTGAGGGTTTAAAAAGTGGTTATTCAACATGAGGAACGATCCAATTGAAATTTTGAATCATTTTTGGTACAGTCCAAAAAATCAATTTTCGGATGAAAAACGATGACTCCGGACATGTCGAACGATCCCAAAAAGGTCAAAATGGATGAAATTTTAACATTTAATCTTTTGACTGTAAATGACTGTTGGATGTGAATTATGACTTTGTCAACTAAAATAAGTGTGTTTAAAGTCATTTCTGTGCCTGAAACGGGTCAAAATTGAAGCTTTTGAGTAAGCAAAACTCTGTAAAAATGGCAATTTTGGTCACTGTGAGGGTTTAAAAAGTGGTTATTCAACATGAGGCACGATCCAATTGACATTTTGAATCATTTTTGGTACAGTCCAAAAAATCAATTTTCGGATGAAAAACGATGACTCCGGACATGTCGAACTATCCCAAAATGGTCAATATGGATGAAATTTTAACATTTAATCTTTTGATTCTAAATGACTGTTGGATGTGAATTATGACTTTGTCAACTAAAATAAGTGTGTTTAAAGTCATTTCTGTGCCTGAAACGGGTCAAAATTGAAGCTTTTGAGTAAGCAAAACTCTGTAAAAATGGCAATTTTGGTCACTGTGAGGGTTTAAAAAGTGGTTATTCAACATGAGGCACGATCCAATTGACATTTTGAATCATTTTTGGTACAGTCCAAAAAATCAATTTTCGGATGAAAAACGATGACTCCGGACATGTCGAACGATCCCAAAAAGGTCACAATGGATGAAATTTTAACATTTAATCTTTTGACTGTAAATGACTGTTGGATGTGAATTATGACTTTGTCCACTAAAATAAGTGTGTTTAAAGTCATTTCTGTGCCTGAAACGGGTCAAAATTGAAGCTTTTCAGTAAGCAAAACTCTGTAAAAATGGCAATTTTGGTCACTCTGAGGGTTTAAAAAGTGGTTATTCAACATGAGGCACGATCCAATTGACATTTTGAATCATTTTTGGTACAGTCCAAAAAATCAATTTTCGGATGAAAAACGATGACTCCGGACATGTCGAACGATCCCAAAATGGTCAATATGGATGAAATTTTAACATTTAATCTTTTGACTGTAAATGACTGTTGGATGTGAATTATGACTTTGTCAACTAAAATAAGTGTGTTTAAAGTCATTTCTGTGCCTGAAACGGGTCAAAATTGAAGCTTTTGAGTAAGCAAAACTCTGTAAAAATGGCAATTTTGGTCACTCTGAGGGTTTAAAAAGTGGTTATTCAACATGAGGCACGATCCAATTGACATTTTGAATCATTTTTGGTACAGTCCAAAAAATCAATTTTCGGATGAAAAACGATGACTCCGGACATGTCGAACGATCCCAAAATGGTCAATATGGATGAAATTTTAACATTTAATCTTTTAACTGTAAATGACTGTTGGATGTGAATTGTGACTTTGTCAGCTAAAATAAGTGTGTTTAAAGTCATTTCTGTGCCTGAAACTGGTCAAAATTGAAGCTTTTGAGTAAGCAAAACTCTGTAAAAATGGCAATTTTGGTCACTGTGAGGGTTTAAAAAGTGGTTATTCAACATGAGGCACGATCCAATTGACATTTTGACTCATTTTTGGTACAGTCCAAAAAATCAATTTTCGGATGAAAAACGATGACTCCGGACATGTCCAACTATCCCAAAATGGTCAATATGGATGAAATTTTAACATTTAATCTTTTGACTGTAAATGACTGTTGGATGTGAATTATGACTTTGTCAACTAAAATAAGTGTGTTTAAAGTCATTTCTGTGCCTGAAACTGGTCAAAATTGAAGCTTTTGAGTAAGCAAAACTCTGTAAAAATGGCAATTTTGGTCACTCTGAGGGTTTAAAAAGTGGTTATTCAACATGAGGCACGATCCAATTGACATTTTGAATCATTTTTGGTACAGTCCAAAAAATCAATTTTCGGATGAAAAACGATGACTCCGGACATGTCGAACTATCCCAAAATGGTCAATATGGATGAAATTTTAACATTTAATCTTTTGACTCTAAATGGCTGTTGGATGTGAATTATGACTTTGTCAACTAAAATAAGTGTGTTTAAAGTCATTTCTGTGCCTGAAACGGGTCAAAATTGAAGCTTTTGAGTAAGCAAAACTCTGTAAAAATGGCAATTTTGGTCACTCTGAGGGTCTAAAAAGTGGTTATTCAACATGAGGCACGATCCAATTGACATTTTGAATCATTTTTGGTACAGTCCAAAAAATCAATTTTCGGATGAAAAACGATGACTCCGGACATGTCGAACTATCCCAAAATGGTCAATATGGATGAAATTTTAACATTTAATCTTTTGACTCTAAATGACTGTTGGATGTGAATTATGACTTTGTCAACTAAAATAAGTGTGTTTAAAGTCATTTCTGTGCCTCAAAGGGGTCAAAATTGAAGCTTTTGAGTAAGCAAAACTCTGTAAAAACGGCAATTTTGGTCACTGTGAGGGTTTAAAAAGTGGTTATTCAACATGAGGAACGATCCAATTGAAATTTTGAATCATTTTTGGTACAGTCCAAAAAATCAATTTTCGGATGAAAAACGATGACTCCGGACATGTCGAACGATCCCAAAAAGGTCAAAATGGATGAAATTTTAACATTTAATCTTTTGACTGTAAATGACTGTTGGATGTGAATTATGACTTTGTCAACTAAAATAAGTGTGTTTAAAGTCATTTCTGTGCCTGAAACGGGTCAAAATTGAAGCTTTTGAGTAAGCAAAACTCTGTAAAAATGGCAATTTTGGTCACTGTGAGGGTTTAAAAAGTGGTTATTCAACATGAGGCACGATCCAATTGACATTTTGAATCATTTTTGGTACAGTCCAAAAAATCAATTTTCGGATGAAAAACGATGACTCCGGACATGTCGAACTATCCCAAAATGGTCAATATGGATGAAATTTTAACATTTAATCTTTTGAATGTGAATGACTGTTGGATGTGAATTATGACTTTGTCAACTAAAATAAGTGTGTTTAAAGTCATTTCTGTGCCTGAAACGGGTCAAAATTGAAGCTTTTGAGTAAGCAAAACTCTGTAAAAATGGCAATTTTGGTCACTCTGAGGGTTTAAAAAGTGGTTATTCAACATGAGGCACGATCCAATTGACATTTTGAATCATTTTTGGTACAGTCCAAAAAATCAATTTTCGGATGAAAAACGATGACTCCGGACATGTCGAACGATCCCAAAATGGTCAATATGGATGAAATTTTAACATTTAATCTTTTAACTGTAAATGACTGTTGGATGTGAATTGTGACTTTGTCAGCTAAAATAAGTGTGTTTAAAGTCATTTCTGTGCCTGAAACGAGTCAAAATTGAAGCTTTTGAGTAAGCAAAACTCTGTAAAAATGGCAATTTTGGTCACTCTGAGGGTTTAAAAAGTGGTTATTCAACATGAGGCACGATCCAATTGACATTTTGAATCATTTTTGGTACAGTCCAAAAAATCAATTTTCGAATGAAAAACGATGACTCCGGACATTTCGAACGATCCCAAAAAGGTCAAAATGGATGAAATTTTAACATTTAATCTTTTGACTGTAAATGACTGTTGGATGTGAATTATGACTTTGTCAACTAAAATAAGTGTGTTTAAAGTCATTTTTGTGCCTCAAAGGGGTCAAAATTGAAGCTTTTGAGTAAGCAAAACTCTGTAAAAACGGCAATTTTGGTCACTGTGAGGGTTTAAAAAGTGGTTATTCAACATGAGGAACGATCCAATTGAAATTTTGAATCATTTTTGGTACAGTCCAAAAAATCAATTTTCGGATGAAAAACGATGACTCCGGACATGTCGAACGATCCCAAAAAGGTCAAAATGGATGAAATTTTAACATTTAATCTTTTGACTGTAAATGACTGTTGGATGTGAATTATGACTTTGTCAACTAAAATAAGTGTGTTTAAAGTCATTTCTGTGCCTGAAACGGGTCAAAATTGAAGCTTTTGAGTAAGCAAAACTCTGTAAAAATGGCAATTTTGGTCACTGTGAGGGTTTAAAAAGTGGTTATTCAACATGAGGCACGATCCAATTGACATTTTGAATCATTTTTGGTACAGTCCAAAAAATCAATTTTCGGATGAAAAACGATGACTCCGGACATGTCGAACTATCCCAAAATGGTCAATATGGATGAAATTTTAACATTTAATCTTTTGACTGTAAATGACTGTTGGATGTGAATTATGACTTTGTCAACTAAAATAAGTGTGTTTAAAGTCATTTCTGTGCCTGAAACGGGTCAAAATTGAAGCTTTTGAGTAAGCAAAACTCTGTAAAAATGGCAATTTTGGTCACTCTGAGGGTTTAAAAAGTGGTTATTCAACATGAGGCACGATCCAATTGACATTTTGAATCATTTTTGGTACAGTCCAAAAAATCAATTTTCGGATGAAAAACGATGACTCCGGACATGTCGAACGATCCCAAAATGGTCAATATGGATGAAATTTTAACATTTAATCTTTTGACTGTAAATGACAGTTGGATGTGAATTGTGACTTTGTCAGCTAAAATAAGTGTGTTTAAAGTCATTTCTGTGCCTGAAACGGGTCAAAATTGAAGCTTTTGAGTAAGCAAAACTCTGTAAAAATGGCAATTTTGGTCACTCTGAGGGTTTAAAAAGTGGTTATTCAACACGAGGCACAATCCAATTAACATTTTGAATCATTTTGGTACAGTCCAAAAAATCAATTTTCGGATGAAACACGATGACTCCGGACATGTCGAACAATCCCAAAAAGGTCAAAATGGATGAAATTTTAACATTTAATCTTTTGACTGTAAATGACTGTTGGATGTGAATTGTGACTTTGTCAGCTAAAATAAATGTGTTTAAAGTCATTTCTGTGCCTGAAACGAGTCAAAATTGAAGCTTTTGAGTAAGCAAAACTCTGTAAAAATGGCAATTTTGGTCACTCTGAGGGTTTAAAAAGTGGTTATTCAACATGAGGCACGATCCAATTGACATTTTGAATCATTTTTGGTACAGTCCAAAAAATCAATTTTCGAATGAAAAACGATGACTCCGGACATGTCGAACGATCCCAAAAAGGTCAAAATGGATGAAATTTTAACATTTAATCTTTTGACTGTAAATGACTGTTGGATGTGAATTATGACTTTGTCAACTAAAATAAGTGTGTTTAAAGTCATTTCTGTGCCTGAAACGGGTCAAAATTGAAGCTTTTGAGTAAGCAAAACTCTGTAAAAATGGCAATTTTGGTCACTCTGAGGGTTTAAAAAGTGGTTATTAAACATGAGGCACGATCCAATTGACATTTTGAATCATTTTTGGTACAGTCCAAAAAATCAATTTTCGGATGAAAAACGATGACTCCGGACATGTCGAACTATCCCAAAATGGTCAATATGGATGAAATTTTAACATTTAATCTTTTGACTCTAAATGGCTGTTGGATGTGAATTATGACTTTGTCTACTAAAATAAGTGTGTTTAAAGTCATTTCTGTGCCTAAAACGGGTCACAATTGAAGCTTTTGAGTAAGCAAAACTCTGTAAAAATGGCAATTTTGGTCACTCTGAGGGTTTAAAAAGTGGTTATTCAACATGAGGCACGATCCAATTGACATTTTGAATCATTTTAGGTACAGTCCAAAAAATCAATTTTCGGATGAAAAACGATGACTCCGGACATGTCGAACTATCCCAAAATGGTCAATATGGATGACATTTTAACATTTAATCTTTTGACTGTAAATGACTGTTGGATGTGAATTATGACTTTGTCAACTAAAATAAGTGTGTTTAAAGTAATTTCTGTGCCTGAAACGGGTCACAATTGAAGCTTTTGAGTAAGCAAAACTCTGTAAAAATGGCAATTTTGGTCACTCTGAGGGTTTAAAAAGTGGTTATTCAACATGAGGCACGATCCAATTGACATTTTGAATCATTTTTGGTACAGTCCAAAAAATCAATTTTCGGATGAAAAACGATGACTCCGGACATGTCGAACTATCCCAAAATGGTCAATATGGATGAAATTTTAACATTTAATCTTTTGACTGTAAATGACTGTTGGATGTGAATTATGACTTTGTCAACTAAAATAAGTGTGTTTAAAGTCATTTCTGTGCCTGAAACTGGTCAAAATTGAAGCTTTTGAGTAAGCAAAACTCTGTAAAAATGGCAATTTTGGTCACTGTGAGGGTTTAAAAAGTGGTTATTCAACATGAGGCACGATCCAATTGACATTTTGACTCATTTTTGGTACAGTCCAAAAAATCAATTTTCGGATGAAAAACGATGACTCCGGACATGTCCAACTATCCCAAAATGGTCAATATGGATGAAATTTTAACATTTAATCTTTTGACTGTAAATGACTGTTGGATGTGAATTATGACTTTGTCAACTAAAATAAGTGTGTTTAAAGTCATTTCTGTGCCTGAAACTGGTCAAAATTGAAGCTTTTGAGTAAGCAAAACTCTGTAAAAATGGCAATTTTGGTCACTCTGAGGGTTTAAAAAGTGGTTATTCAACATGAGGCACGATCCAATTGACATTTTGAATCATTTTTGGTACAGTCCAAAAAATCAATTTTCGGATGAAAAACGATGACTCCGGACATGTCGAACTATCCCAAAATGGTCAATATGGATGAAATTTTAACATTTAATCTTTTGACTCTAAATGGCTGTTGGATGTGAATTATGACTTTGTCAACTAAAATAAGTGTGTTTAAAGTCATTTCTGTGCCTGAAACGGGTCAAAATTGAAGCTTTTGAGTAAGCAAAACTCTGTAAAAATGGCAATTTTGGTCACTCTGAGGGTCTAAAAAGTGGTTATTCAACATGAGGCACGATCCAATTGACATTTTGAATCATTTTTGGTACAGTCCAAAAAATCAATTTTCGGATGAAAAACGATGACTCCGGACATGTCGAACTATCCCAAAATGGTCAATATGGATGAAATTTTAACATTTAATCTTTTGACTCTAAATGACTGTTGGATGTGAATTATGACTTTGTCAACTAAAATAAGTGTGTTTAAAGTCATTTCTGTGCCTCAAAGGGGTCAAAATTGAAGCTTTTGAGTAAGCAAAACTCTGTAAAAACGGCAATTTTGGTCACTGTGAGGGTTTAAAAAGTGGTTATTCAACATGAGGAACGATCCAATTGAAATTTTGAATCATTTTTGGTACAGTCCAAAAAATCAATTTTCGGATGAAAAACGATGACTCCGGACATGTCGAACGATCCCAAAAAGGTCAAAATGGATGAAATTTTAACATTTAATCTTTTGACTGTAAATGACTGTTGGATGTGAATTATGACTTTGTCAACTAAAATAAGTGTGTTTAAAGTCATTTCTGTGCCTGAAACGGGTCAAAATTGAAGCTTTTGAGTAAGCAAAACTCTGTAAAAATGGCAATTTTGGTCACTGTGAGGGTTTAAAAAGTGGTTATTCAACATGAGGCACGATCCAATTGACATTTTGAATCATTTTTGGTACAGTCCAAAAAATCAATTTTCGGATGAAAAACGATGACTCCGGACATGTCGAACTATCCCAAAATGGTCAATATGGATGAAATTTTAACATTTAATCTTTTGATTCTAAATGACTGTTGGATGTGAATTATGACTTTGTCAACTAAAATAAGTGTGTTTAAAGTCATTTCTGTGCCTGAAACGGGTCAAAATTGAAGCTTTTGAGTAAGCAAAACTCTGTAAAAATGGCAATTTTGGTCACTGTGAGGGTTTAAAAAGTGGTTATTCAACATGAGGCACGATCCAATTGACATTTTGAATCATTTTTGGTACAGTCCAAAAAATCAATTTTCGGATGAAAAACGATGACTCCGGACATGTCGAACGATCCCAAAAAGGTCACAATGGATGAAATTTTAACATTTAATCTTTTGACTGTAAATGACTGTTGGATGTGAATTATGACTTTGTCCACTAAAATAAGTGTGTTTAAAGTCATTTCTGTGCCTGAAACGGGTCAAAATTGAAGCTTTTGAGTAAGCAAAACTCTGTAAAAATGGCAATTTTGGTCACTCTGAGGGTTTAAAAAGTGGTTATTCAACATGAGGCACGATCCAATTGACATTTTGAATCATTTTTGGTACAGTCCAAAAAATCAATTTTCGGATGAAAAACGATGACTCCGGACATGTCGAACGATCCCAAAATGGTCAATATGGATGAAATTTTAACATTTAATCTTTTGACTGTAAATGACTGTTGGATGTGAATTATGACTTTGTCAACTAAAATAAGTGTGTTTAAAGTCATTTCTGTGCCTGAAACGGGTCAAAATTGAAGCTTTTGAGTAAGCAAAACTCTGTAAAAATGGCAATTTTGGTCACTCTGAGGGTTTAAAAAGTGGTTATTCAACATGAGGCACGATCCAATTGACATTTTGAATCATTTTTGGTACAGTCCAAAAAATCAATTTTCGGATGAAAAACGATGACTCCGGACATGTCGAACGATCCCAAAATGGTCAATATGGATGAAATTTTAACATTTAATCTTTTAACTGTAAATGACTGTTGGATGTGAATTGTGACTTTGTCAGCTAAAATAAGTGTGTTTAAAGTCATTTCTGTGCCTGAAACTGGTCAAAATTGAAGCTTTTGAGTAAGCAAAACTCTGTAAAAATGGCAATTTTGGTCACTGTGAGGGTTTAAAAAGTGGTTATTCAACATGAGGCACGATCCAATTGACATTTTGACTCATTTTTGGTACAGTCCAAAAAATCAATTTTCGGATGAAAAACGATGACTCCGGACATGTCCAACTATCCCAAAATGGTCAATATGGATGAAATTTTAACATTTAATCTTTTGACTGTAAATGACTGTTGGATGTGAATTATGACTTTGTCAACTAAAATAAGTGTGTTTAAAGTCATTTCTGTGCCTGAAACTGGTCAAAATTGAAGCTTTTGAGTAAGCAAAACTCTGTAAAAATGGCAATTTTGGTCACTCTGAGGGTTTAAAAAGTGGTTATTCAACATGAGGCACGATCCAATTGACATTTTGAATCATTTTTGGTACAGTCCAAAAAATCAATTTTCGGATGAAAAACGATGACTCCGGACATGTCGAACTATCCCAAAATGGTCAATATGGATGAAATTTTAACATTTAATCTTTTGACTCTAAATGGCTGTTGGATGTGAATTATGACTTTGTCAACTAAAATAAGTGTGTTTAAAGTCATTTCTGTGCCTGAAACGGGTCAAAATTGAAGCTTTTGAGTAAGCAAAACTCTGTAAAAATGGCAATTTTGGTCACTCTGAGGGTCTAAAAAGTGGTTATTCAACATGAGGCACGATCCAATTGACATTTTGAATCATTTTTGGTACAGTCCAAAAAATCAATTTTCGGATGAAAAACGATGACTCCGGACATGTCGAACTATCCCAAAATGGTCAATATGGATGAAATTTTAACATTTAATCTTTTGACTCTAAATGACTGTTGGATGTGAATTATGACTTTGTCAACTAAAATAAGTGTGTTTAAAGTCATTTCTGTGCCTCAAAGGGGTCAAAATTGAAGCTTTTGAGTAAGCAAAACTCTGTAAAAACGGCAATTTTGGTCACTGTGAGGGTTTAAAAAGTGGTTATTCAACATGAGGAACGATCCAATTGAAATTTTGAATCATTTTTGGTACAGTCCAAAAAATCAATTTTCGGATGAAAAACGATGACTCCGGACATGTCGAACGATCCCAAAAAGGTCAAAATGGATGAAATTTTAACATTTAATCTTTTGACTGTAAATGACTGTTGGATGTGAATTATGACTTTGTCAACTAAAATAAGTGTGTTTAAAGTCATTTCTGTGCCTGAAACGGGTCAAAATTGAAGCTTTTGAGTAAGCAAAACTCTGTAAAAATGGCAATTTTGGTCACTGTGAGGGTTTAAAAAGTGGTTATTCAACATGAGGCACGATCCAATTGACATTTTGAATCATTTTTGGTACAGTCCAAAAAATCAATTTTCGGATGAAAAACGATGACTCCGGACATGTCGAACTATCCCAAAATGGTCAATATGGATGAAATTTTAACATTTAATCTTTTGAATGTGAATGACTGTTGGATGTGAATTATGACTTTGTCAACTAAAATAAGTGTGTTTAAAGTCATTTCTGTGCCTGAAACGGGTCAAAATTGAAGCTTTTGAGTAAGCAAAACTCTGTAAAAATGGCAATTTTGGTCACTCTGAGGGTTTAAAAAGTGGTTATTCAACATGAGGCACGATCCAATTGACATTTTGAATCATTTTTGGTACAGTCCAAAAAATCAATTTTCGGATGAAAAACGATGACTCCGGACATGTCGAACGATCCCAAAATGGTCAATATGGATGAAATTTTAACATTTAATCTTTTAACTGTAAATGACTGTTGGATGTGAATTGTGACTTTGTCAGCTAAAATAAGTGTGTTTAAAGTCATTTCTGTGCCTGAAACGAGTCAAAATTGAAGCTTTTGAGTAAGCAAAACTCTGTAAAAATGGCAATTTTGGTCACTCTGAGGGTTTAAAAAGTGGTTATTCAACATGAGGCACGATCCAATTGACATTTTGAATCATTTTTGGTACAGTCCAAAAAATCAATTTTCGAATGAAAAACGATGACTCCGGACATTTCGAACGATCCCAAAAAGGTCAAAATGGATGAAATTTTAACATTTAATCTTTTGACTGTAAATGACTGTTGGATGTGAATTATGACTTTGTCAACTAAAATAAGTGTGTTTAAAGTCATTTCTGTGCCTGAAACGGGTCAAAATTGAAGCTTTTGAGTAAGCAAAACTCTGTAAAAATGGCAATTTTGGTCACTCTGAGGGTTTAAAAAGTGGTTATTCAACATGAGGCACGATCCAATTGACATTTTGAATCATTTTTGGTACAGTCCAAAAAATCAATTTTCGGATGAAAAACGATGACTCCGGACATGTCGAACTATCCCAAAATGGTCAATATGGATGAAATTTTAACATTTAATCTTTTGACTGTAAATGACTGTTGGATGTGAATTATGACTTTGTCAACTAAAATAAGTGTGTTTAAAGTCATTTCTGTGCCTGAAACGGGTCAAAATTGAAGCTTTTGAGTAAGCAAAACTCTGTAAAAATGGCAATTTTGGTCACTCTGAGGGTTTAAAAAGTGGTTATTCAACATGAGGCACGATCCAATTGACATTTTGAATCATTTTTGGTACAGTCCAAAAAATCAATTTTCGGATGAAAAACGATGACTCCGGACATGTCGAACGATCCCAAAATGGTCAATATGGATGAAATTTTAACATTTAATCTTTTGACTGTAAATGACAGTTGGATGTGAATTGTGACTTTGTCAGCTAAAATAAGTGTGTTTAAAGTCATTTCTGTGCCTGAAACGGGTCAAAATTGAAGCTTTTGAGTAAGCAAAACTCTGTAAAAATGGCAATTTTGGTCACTCTGAGGGTTTAAAAAGTGGTTATTCAACACGAGGCACAATCCAATTAACATTTTGAATCATTTTGGTACAGTCCAAAAAATCAATTTTCGGATGAAACACGATGACTCCGGACATGTCGAACAATCCCAAAAAGGTCAAAATGGATGAAATTTTAACATTTAATCTTTTGACTGTAAATGACTGTTGGATGTGAATTATGACTTTGTCAACTAAAATAAGTGTGTTTAAAGTCATTTCTGTGCCTGAAACGGGTCAAAATTGAAGCTTTTGAGTAAGCAAAACTCTGTAAAAATGGCAATTTTGGTCACTGTGAGGGTTTAAAAAGTGGTTATTCAACATGAGGCACGATCCAATTGACATTTTGAATCATTTTTGGTACAGTCCAAAAAATCAATTTTCGGATGAAAAACGATGACTCCGGACATGTCGAACTATCCCAAAATGGTCAATATGGATGAAATTTTAACATTTAATCTTTTGATTCTAAATGACTGTTGGATGTGAATTATGACTTTGTCAACTAAAATAAGTGTGTTTAAAGTCATTTCTGTGCCTGAAACGGGTCAAAATTGAAGCTTTTGAGTAAGCAAAACTCTGTAAAAATGGCAATTTTGGTCACTCTGAGGGTTTAAAAAGTGGTTATTCAACATGAGGCACGATCCAATTGACATTTTGAATCATTTTTGGTACAGTCCAAAAAATCAATTTTCGAATGAAAAACGATGACTCCGGACATTTCGAACGATCCCAAAAAGGTCAAAATGGATGAAATTTTAACATTTAATCTTTTGACTGTAAATGACTGTTGGATGTGAATTATGACTTTGTCAACTAAAATAAGTGTGTTTAAAGTCATTTTTGTGCCTCAAAGGGGTCAAAATTGAAGCTTTTGAGTAAGCAAAACTCTGTAAAAACGGCAATTTTGGTCACTGTGAGGGTTTAAAAAGTGGTTATTCAACACGAGGAACGATCCAATTGAAATTTTGAATCATTTTTGGTACAGTCCAAAAAATCAATTTTCGGATGAAAAACGATGACTCCGGACATGTCGAACGATCCCAAAAAGGTCAAAATGGATGAAATTTTAACATTTAATCTTTTGACTGTAAATGACTGTTGGATGTGAATTATGACTTTGTCAACTAAAATAAGTGTGTTTAAAGTCATTTCTGTGCCTGAAACGGGTCAAAATTGAAGCTTTTGAGTAAGCAAAACTCTGTAAAAATGGCAATTTTGGTCACTGTGAGGGTTTAAAAAGTGGTTATTCAACATGAGGCACGATCCAATTGACATTTTGAATCATTTTTGGTACAGTCCAAAAAATCAATTTTCGGATGAAAAACGATGACTCCGGACATGTCGAACTATCCCAAAATGGTCAATATGGATGAAATTTTAACATTTAATCTTTTGACTGTAAATGACTGTTGGATGTGAATTATGACTTTGTCAACTAAAATAAGTGTGTTTAAAGTCATTTCTGTGCCTGAAACGGGTCAAAATTGAAGCTTTTGAGTAAGCAAAACTCTGTAAAAATGGCAATTTTGGTCACTCTGAGGGTTTAAAAAGTGGTTATTCAACATGAGGCACGATCCAATTGACATTTTGAATCATTTTTGGTACAGTCCAAAAAATCAATTTTCGGATGAAAAACGATGACTCCGGACATGTCGAACGATCCCAAAATGGTCAATATGGATGAAATTTTAACATTTAATCTTTTGACTGTAAATGACAGTTGGATGTGAATTGTGACTTTGTCAGCTAAAATAAGTGTGTTTAAAGTCATTTCTGTGCCTGAAACGGGTCAAAATTGAAGCTTTTGAGTAAGCAAAACTCTGTAAAAATGGCAATTTTGGTCACTCTGAGGGTTTAAAAAGTGGTTATTCAACACGAGGCACAATCCAATTAACATTTTGAATCATTTTGGTACAGTCCAAAAAATCAATTTTCGGATGAAACACGATGACTCCGGACATGTCGAACAATCCCAAAAAGGTCAAAATGGATGAAATTTTAACATTTAATCTTTTGACTGTAAATGACTGTTGGATGTGAATTATGACTTTGTCAACTAAAATAAGTGTGTTTAAAGTCATTTCTGTGCCTGAAACGGGTCAAAATTGAAGCTTTTGAGTAAGCAAAACTCTGTAAAAATGGCAATTTTGGTCACTGTGAGGGTTTAAAAAGTGGTTATTCAACATGAGGCACGATCCAATTGACATTTTGAATCATTTTTGGTACAGTCCAAAAAATCAATTTTCGGATGAAAAACGATGACTCCGGACATGTCGAACTATCCCAAAATGGTCAATATGGATGAAATTTTAACATTTAATCTTTTGATTCTAAATGACTGTTGGATGTGAATTATGACTTTGTCAACTAAAATAAGTGTGTTTAAAGTCATTTCTGTGCCTGAAACGGGTCAAAATTGAAGCTTTTGAGTAAGCAAAACTCTGTAAAAATGGCAATTTTGGTCACTGTGTGGGTTTAAAAAGTGGTTATTCAACATGAGGCACGATCCAATTGACATTTTGAATCATTTTTGGTACAGTCCAAAAAATCAATTTTCGGATGAAAAACGATGACTCCGGACATGTCGAACTATCCCAAAATGGTCAATATGGATGAAATTTTAACATTTAATCTTTTGATTCTAAATGACTGTTGGATGTGAATTATGACTTTGTCAACTAAAATAAGTGTGTTTAAAGTCATTTCTGTGCCTGAAACGGGTCAAAATTGAAGCTTTTGAGTAAGCAAAACTCTGTAAAAATGGCAATTTTGGTCACTGTGAGGGTTTAAAAAGTGGTTATTCAACATGAGGCACGATCCAATTGACATTTTGAATCATTTTTGGTACAGTCCAAAAAATCAATTTTCGAATGAAAAACGATGACTCCGGACATGTCGAACGATCCCAAAAAGGTCACAATGGATGAAATTTTAACATTTAATCTTTTGACTGTAAATGACTGTTGGATGTGAATTATGACTTTGTCCACTAAAATAAGTGTGTTTAAAGTCATTTCTGTGCCTGAAACGGGTCAAAATTGAAGCTTTTGAGTAAGCAAAACTCTGTAAAAATGGCAATTTTGGTCACTGTGAGGGTTTAAAAAGTGGTTATTCAACATGAGGCACGATCCAATTGACATTTTGAATCATTTTTGGTACAGTCCAAAAAATCAATTTTCGGATGAAAAACAATGACTCCGGACATGTCGAACGATCCCAAAATGGTCAATATGGATGAAATTTTAACATTTAATCTTTTGACTGTAAATGACTGTTGGATGTGAATTGTGACTTTGTCAGCTAAAATAAGTGTGTTTAAAGTCATTTCTGTGCCTGAAACGGGTCAAAATTTAAGCTTTTGAGTAAGCAAAACTCTGTAAAAATGGCAATTTTGGTCACTGTGAGGGTTTACAAAGTGGTTATTCAACATGAGGCACGATCCAATTGACATTTTGAATCATTTTTGGTACAGTCCAAAAAATCAATTTTCGAATGAAAAACGATGACTCCGGACATGTCGAACGATCCCAAAAAGGTCAAAATGGATGACATTTTAACATTTAATCTTTTGACTGTAAATGACTGTTGGATGTGAATTATGACTTTGTCAACTAAAATAAGTGTGTTTAAAGTCATTTCTGTGCCTGAAACTGGTCAAAATTGAAGCTTTTGAGTAAGCAAAACTCTGTAAAAATGGCAATTTTGGTCACTCTGAGGGTCTAAAAAGTGGTTATTCAACATGAGGCACGATCCAATTGACATTTTGAATCATTTTTGGTACAGTCCAAAAAATCAATTTTCGGATGCAAAACGATGACTCCGGACATGTCGAACGATCCCAAAAAGGTCAAAATGGATGAAATTTTAACATTTAATCTTTTGATTCTAAATGACTGTTGGATGTGAATTATGACTTTGTCAACTAAAATAAGTGTGTTTAAAGTCATTTCTGTGCCTCAAAGGGGTCAAAATTGAAGCTTTTGAGTAAGCAAAACTCTGTAAAAATGGCAATTTTGGTCACTGTGAGGGTTTAAAAAGTGGTTATTCAACATGAGGCACGATCCAATTGACATTTTGAATCATTTTTGGTACAGTCCAAAAAATCAATTTTCGGATGAAAAACGATGACTCCGGACATGTCGAACGATCCCAAAAAGGTCACAATGGATGAAATTTTAACATTTAATCTTTTGACTGTAAATGACTGTTGGATGTGAATTATGACTTTGTCCACTAAAATAAGTGTGTTTAAAGTCATTTCTGTGCCTGAAACGGGTCAAAATTGAAGCTTTTGAGTAAGCAAAACTCTGTAAAAATGGCAATTTTGGTCACTCTGAGGGTTTAAAAAGTGGTTATTCAACATGAGGCACGATCCAATTGACATTTTGAATCATTTTTGGTACAGTCCAAAAAATCAATTTTCGGATGAAAAACGATGACTCCGGACATGTCGAACGATCCCAAAATGGTCAATATGGATGAAATTTTAACATTTAATCTTTTGACTGTAAATGACTGTTGAATGTGAATTGTGACTTTGTCAGCTAAAATAAATGTGTTTAAAGTCATTTCTGTGCCTGAAACGAGTCAAAATTGAAGCTTTTGAGTAAGCAAAACTCTGTAAAAATGGCAATTTTGGTCACTCTGAGGGTTTAAAAAGTGGTTATTCAACATGAGGCACGATCCAATTGACATTTTGAATCATTTTTGGTACAGTCCAAAAAATCAATTTTCGAATGAAAAACGATGACTCCGGACATGTCGAACGATCCCAAAAAGGTCAAAATGGATGAAATTTTAACATTTAATCTTTTGACTGTAAATGACTGTTGGATGTGAATTATGACTTTGTCAACTAAAATAAGTGTGTTTAAAGTCATTTCTGTGCCTGAAACGGGTCAAAATTGAAGCTTTTGAGTAAGCAAAACTCTGTAAAAATGGCAATTTTGGTCACTCTGAGGGTTTAAAAAGTGGTTATTAAACATGAGGCACGATCCAATTGACATTTTGAATCATTTTTGGTACAGTCCAAAAAATCAATTTTCGGATGAAAAACGATGACTCCGGACATTTCGAACTATCCCAAAATGGTCAATATGGATGAAATTTTAACATTTAATCTTTTAACTCTAAATGGCTGTTGGATGTGAATTATGACTTTGTCTACTAAAATAAGTGTGTTTAAAGTCATTTCTGTGCCTAAAACGGGTCACAATTGAAGCTTTTGAGTAAGCAAAACTCTGTAAAAATGGCAATTTTGGTCACTCTGAGGGTTTAAAAAGTGGTTATTCAACATGAGGCACGATCCAATTGACATTTTGAATCATTTTAGGTACAGTCCAAAAAATCAATTTTCGGATGAAAAACGATGACTCCGGACATGTCGAACTATCCCAAAATGGTCAATATGGACGAAATTTTAACATTTAATCTTTTGACTCTAAATGACTGTTGGATGTGAATTATGACTTTGTCAACTAAAATAAGTGTGTTTAAAGTCATTTCTGTGCCTCAAAGGGGTCAAAATTGAAGCTTTTGAGTAAGCAAAACTCTGTAAAAACGGCAATTTTGGTCACTGTGAGGGTTTAAAAAGTGGTTATTCAACATGAGGAACGATCCAATTGAAATTTTGAATCATTTTTGGTACAGTCCAAAAAATCAATTTTCGGATGAAAAACGATGACTCCGGACATGTCGAACGATCCCAAAAAGGTCAAAATGGATGAAATTTTAACATTTAATCTTTTGACTGTAAATGACTGTTGGATGTGAATTATGACTTTGTCAACTAAAATAAGTGTGTTTAAAGTCATTTCTGTGCCTGAAACGGGTCAAAATTGAAGCTTTTGAGTAAGCAAAACTCTGTAAAAATGGCAATTTTGGTCACTGTGAGGGTTTAAAAAGTGGTTATTCAACATGAGGCACGATCCAATTGACATTTTGAATCATTTTTGGTACAGTCCAAAAAATCAATTTTCGGATGAAAAACGATCACTCCGGACATGTCGAACTATCCCAAAATGGTCAATATGGATGAAATTTTAACATTTAATCTTTTGACTGTAAATGACTGTTGGATGTGAATTATGACTTTGTCAACTAAAATAAGTGTGTTTAAAGTCATTTCTGTGCCTGAAACTGGTCAAAATTGAAGCTTTTGAGTAAGCAAAACTCTGTAAAAATGGCAATTTTGGTCACTCTGAGGGTTTAAAAAGTGGTTATTCAACATGAGGCACGATCCAATTGACATTTTGAATCATTTTTGGTACAGTCCAAAAAATCAATTTTCGGATGAAAAACGATGACTCCGGACATGTCGAACTATCCCAAAATGGTCAATATGGATGAAATTTTAACATTTAATCTTTTGACTGTAAATGACTGTTGGATGTGAATTATGACTTTGTCAACTAAAATAAGTGTGTTTAAAGTCATTTCTGTGCCTGAAACTGGTCAAAATTGAAGCTTTTGAGTAAGCAAAACTCTGTAAAAATGGCAATTTTGGTCACTGTGAGGGTTTAAAAAGTGGTTATTCAACATGAGGCACGATCCAATTGACATTTTGACTCATTTTTGGTACAGTCCAAAAAATCAATTTTCGGATGAAAAACGATGACTCCGGACATGTCCAACTATCCCAAAATGGTCAATATGGATGAAATGTTAACATTTAATCTTTTGACTGTAAATGACTGTTGGATGTGAATTATGACTTTGTCAACTAAAATAAGTGTGTTTAAAGTCATTTCTGTGCCTGAAACTGGTCAAAATTGAAGCTTTTGAGTAAGCAAAACTCTGTAAAAATGGCAATTTTGGTCACTCTGAGGGTTTAAAAAGTGGTTATTCAACATGAGGCACGATCCAATTGACATTTTGAATCATTTTTGGTACAGTCCAAAAAATCAATTTTCGGATGAAAAACGATGACTCCGGACATGTCGAACTATCCCAAAATGGTCAATATGGATGAAATTTTAACATTTAATCTTTTGACTCTAAATGGCTGTTGGATGTGAATTATGACTTTGTCAACTAAAATAAGTGTGTTTAAAGTCATTTCTGTGCCTGAAACGGGTCAAAATTGAAGCTTTTGAGTAAGCAAAACTCTGTAAAAATGGCAATTTTGGTCACTCTGAGGGTCTAAAAAGTGGTTATTCAACATGAGGCACGATCCAATTGACATTTTGAATCATTTTTGGTACAGTCCAAAAAATCAATTTTCGGATGAAAAACGATGACTCCGGACATGTCGAACTATCCCAAAATGGAAAATATGGATGAAATTTTAACATTTAATCTTTTGACTCTAAATGACTGTTGGATGTGAATTATGACTTTGTCAACTAAAATAAGTGTGTTTAAAGTCATTTCTGTGCCTCAAAGGGGTCAAAATTGAAGCTTTTGAGTAAGCAAAACTCTGTAAAAACGGCAATTTTGGTCACTGTGAGGGTTTAAAAAGTGGTTATTCAACATGAGGAACGATCCAATTGAAATTTTGAATCATTTTTGGTACAGTCCAAAAAATCAATTTTCGGATGAAAAACGATGACTCCGGACATGTCGAACGATCCCAAAAAGGTCAAAATGGATGAAATTTTAACATTTAATCTTTTGACTGTAAATGACTGTTGGATGTGAATTATGACTTTGTCAACTAAAATAAGTGTGTTTAAAGTCATTTCTGTGCCTGAAACGGGTCAAAATTGAAGCTTTTGAGTAAGCAAAACTCTGTAAAAATGCCAATTTTGGTCACTGTGAGGGTTTAAAAAGTGGTTATTCAACATGAGGCACGATCCAATTGACATTTTGAATCATTTTTGGTACAGTCCAAAAAATCAATTTTCGGATGAAAAACGATGACTCCGGACATGTCGAACTATCCCAAAATGGTCAATATGGATGAAATTTTAACATTTAATCTTTTGATTCTAAATGACTGTTGGATGTGAATTATGACTTTGTCAACTAAAATAAGTGTGTTTAAAGTCATTTCTGTGCCTGAAACGGGTCAAAATTGAAGCTTTTGAGTAAGCAAAACTCTGTAAAAATGGAAATTTTGGTCACTGTGAGGGTTTAAAAAGTGGTTATTCAACATGAGGCACGATCCAATTGACATTTTGAATCATTTTTGGTACAGTCCAAAAAATCAATTTTCGGATGAAAAACGATGACTCCGGACATGTCGAACGATCCCAAAAAGGTCACAATGGATGAAATTTTAACATTTAATCTTTTGACTGTAAATGACTGTTGGATGTGAATTATGACTTTGTCCACTAAAATAAGTGTGTTTAAAGTCATTTCTGTGCCTGAAACGGGTCAAAATTGAAGCTTTTGAGTAAGCAAAACTCTGTAAAAATGGCAATTTTGGTCACTCTGAGGGTTTAAAAAGTGGTTATTCAACATGAGGCACGATCCAATTGACATTTTGAATCATTTTTGGTACAGTCCAAAAAATCAATTTTCGGATGAAAAACGATGACTCCGGACATGTCGAACGATCCCAAAATGGTCAATATGGATGAAATTTTAACATTTAATCTTTTGACTGTAAATGACTGTTGGATGTGAATTATGACTTTGTCAACTAAAATAAGTGTGTTTAAAGTCATTTCTGTGCCTGAAACGGGTCAAAATTGAAGCTTTTGAGTAAGCAAAACTCTGTAAAAATGGCAATTTTGGTCACTCTGAGGGTTTAAAAAGTGGTTATTCAACATGAGGCACGATCCAATTGACATTTTGAATCATTTTTGGTACAGTCCAAAAAATCAATTTTCGGATGAAAAACGATGACTCCGGACATGTCGAACGATCCCAAAATGGTCAATATGGATGAAATTTTAACATTTAATCTTTTAACTGTAAATGACTGTTGGATGTGAATTGTGACTTTGTCAGCTAAAATAAGTGTGTTTAAAGTCATTTCTGTGCCTGAAACGAGTCAAAATTGAAGCTTTTGAGTAAGCAAAACTCTGTAAAAATGGCAATTTTGGTCACTCTGAGGGTTTAAAAAGTGGTTATTCAACATGAGGCACGATCCAATTGACATTTTGAATCATTTTTGGTACAGTCCAAAAAATCAATTTTCGAATGAAAAACGATGACTCCGGACATTTCGAACGATCCCAAAAAGGTCAAAATGGATGAAATTTTAACATTTAATCTTTTGACTGTAAATGACTGTTGGATGTGAATTATGACTTTGTCAACTAAAATAAGTGTGTTTAAAGTCATTTCTGTGCCTGAAACGGGTCAAAATTGATGCTTTTGAGTAAGCAAAACTCTGTAAAAATGGCAATTTTGGTCACTGTGAGGGTTTAAAAAGTGGTTATTCAACATGAGGCATGATCCAATTGACATTTTGAATCATTTTTGGTACAGTCCAAAAAATCAATTTTTGGATGAAAAACGATGACTCCGGACATGTCGAACTATCCCAAAATGGTCAATATGGATGAAATTTTAACATTTAATCTTTTGACTGTAAATGACTGTCGGATGTGAATTATGACTTTGTCAACTAAAATAAGTGTGTTTAAAGTCATTTCTGTGCCTGAAACGGGTCAAAATTGAAGCTTTTGAGTAAGCAAAACTCTGTAAAAATGGCAATTTTGGTCACTGTGAGGGTTTAAAAAGTGGTTATTCAACATGAGGCACGATCCAATTGACATTTTGAATCATTTTTGGTACAGTCCAAAAAATCAATTTTCGGATGAAAAACGATGACTCCGGACATGTCGAACTATCCCAAAATGGTCAATATGGATGAAATTTTAACATTTAATCTTTTGACTGTAAATGACTGTTGGATGTGAATTATGACTTTGTCAACTAAAATAAGTGTGTTTAAAGTCATTTCTGTGCCTGAAACGGGTCAAAATTGAAGCTTTTGAGTAAGCAAAACTCTGTAAAAATGGCAATTTTGGTCACTCTGAGGGTTTAAAAAGTGGTTATTCAACATGAGGCACGATCCAATTGACATTTTTAATCATTTTTGGTACAGTCCAAAAAATCAATTTTCGGATGAAAAACGATGACTCCGGACATGTCGAACGATCCCAAAATGGTCAATATGGATGAAATTTTAACATTTAATCTTTTGACTGTAAATGACAGTTGGATGTGAATTGTGACTTTGTCAGCTAAAATAAGTGTGTTTAAAGTCATTTCTGTGCCTGAAACGGGTCAAAATTGAAGCTTTTGAGTAAGCAAAACTCTGTAAAAATGGCAATTTTGGTCACTCTGAGGGTTTAAAAAGTGGTTATTCAACACGAGGCACAATCCAATTAACATTTTGAATCATTTTGGTACAGTCCAAAAAATCAATTTTCGAATGAAAAACGATGACTCCGGACATGTCGAACGATCCCAAAAAGGTCAAAATGGATGAAATTTTAACATTTAATCTTTTGACTGTAAATGACTGTTGGATGTGAATTATGACTTTGTCAACTAAAATAAGTGTGTTTAAAGTCATTTCTGTGCCTGAAACGGGTCAAAATTGAAGCTTTTGAGTAAGCAAAACTCTGTAAAAATGGCAATTTTGGTCACTCTGAGGGTTTAAAAAGTGGTTATTCAACATGAGGCACGATCCAATTGACATTTTGAATCATTTTTGGTACAGTCCAAAAAATCAATTTTCGGATGAAAAACGATGACTCCGGACATGTCGAACGATCCCAAAATGGTCAATATGGATGAAATTTTAACATTTAATCTTTTGACTGTAAATGACTGTTGGATGTGAATTGTGACTTTGTCAGCTAAAATAAATGTGTTTAAAGTCATTTCTGTGCCTGAAACGAGTCAAAATTGAAGCTTTTGAGTAAGCAAAACTCTGTAAAAATGGCAATTTTGGTCACTCTGAGGGTTTAAAAAGTGGTTATTCAACATGAGGCACGATCCAATTGACATTTTGAATCATTTTTGGTACAGTCCAAAAAATCAATTTTCGAATGAAAAACGATGACTCCGGACATGTCGAACGATCCCAAAAAGGTCAAAATGGATGAAATTTTAACATTTAATCTTTTGACTGTAAATGACTGTTGGATGTGAATTATGACTTTGTCAACTAAAATAAGTGTGTTTAAAGTCATTTCTGTGCCTGAAACGGGTCAAAATTGAAGCTTTTGAGTAAGCAAAACTCTGTAAAAATGGCAATTTTGGTCCCTCTGAGGGTTTAAAAAGTGGTTATTCAACATGAGGCACGATCCAATTGACATTTTGAATCATTTTTGGTACAGTCCAAAAAATCAATTTTCGGATGAAAAACGATGACTCCGGACATGTCGAACTATCCCAAAATGGTCAACAATATGGATGAAATTTTAAAATTTAATCTTTTGACTCTAAATGGCTGTTGGATGTGAATTATGACTTTGTCTACTAAAATAAGTGTGTTTAAAGTCATTTCTGTGCCTAAAACGGGTCACAATTGAAGCTTTTGAGTAAGCAAAACTCTGTAAAAATGGCAATTTTGGTCACTCTGAGGGTTTAAAAAGTGGTTATTCAACATGAGGCACGATCCAATTGACATTTTGAATCATTTTTGGTACAGTCCAAAAAATCAATTTTCGGATGAAAAACGATGACTCCGGACATGTCGAACTATCCCAAAATGGTCAATATGGACGAAATTTTAACATTTAATCTTTTGACTCTAAATGACTGTTGGATGTGAATTATGACTTTGTCAACTAAAATAAGTGTGTTTAAAGTCATTTCTGTGCCTCAAAGGGGTCAAAATTGAAGCTTTTGAGTAAGCAAAACTCTGTAAAAACGGCAATTTTGGTCACTGTGAGGGTTTAAAAAGTGGTTATTCAACATGAGGAACGATCCAATTGAAATTTTGAATCATTTTTGGTACAGTCCAAAAAATCAATTTTCGGATGAAAAACGATGACTCCGGACATGTCGAACGATCCCAAAAAGGTCAAAATGGATGAAATTTTAACATTTAATCTTTTGACTGTAAATGACTGTTGGATGTGAATTATGACTTTGTCAACTAAAATAAGTGTGTTTAAAGTCATTTCTGTGCCTGAAACGGGTCAAAATTGAAGCTTTTGAGTAAGCAAAACTCTGTAAAAATGGCAATTTTGGTCACTGTGAGGGTTTAAAAAGTGGTTATTCAACATGAGGCACGATCCAATTGACATTTTGAATCATTTTTGGTACAGTCCAAAATATCAATTTTCGGATGAAAAACGATCACTCCGGACATGTCGAACTATCCCAAAATGGTCAATATGGATGAAATTTTAACATTTAATCTTTTGACTGTAAATGACTGTTGGATGTGAATTATGACTTTGTCAACTAAAATAAGTGTGTTTAAAGTCATTTCTGTGCCTGAAACGGGTCAAAATTGAAGCTTTTGAGTAAGCAAAACTCTGTAAAAACTGCAATTTTGGTCACTGTGAGGGTTTAAAAAGTGGTTATTCAACATGAGGAACGATCCAATTGAAATTTTGAATCATTTTTGGTACAGTCCAAAAAATCAATTTTCAAATGAAAAACGATGACTCCGGACATGTCGAACGATCCCAAAAAGGTCAAAATGGATGAAATTTTAACATTTAATCTTTTGACTGTAAATGACTGTTGGATGTGAATTATGACTTTGTCAACTAAAATAAGTGTGTTTAAAGTCATTTCTGTGCCTGAAACGGGTCAAAATTGAAGCTTTTGAGTAAGCAAAACTCTGTAAAAATGGCAATTTTGGTCACTGTGAGGGTTTAAAAAGTGGTTATTCAACATGAGGCATGATCCAATTGACATTTTGAATCATTTTTGGTACAGTCCAAAAAATCAATTTTCAGATGAAAAACGATGACTCCGGACATGTCGAACGATCCCAAAATGGTCAATATGGATGAAATTTTAACATTTAATCTTTTGACTGTAAATGACTGTTGGATGTGAATTGTGACTTTGTCAGCTAAAATAAATGTGTTTAAAGTCATTTCTGTGCCTGAAACGAGTCAAAATTGAAGCTTTTGAGTAAGCAAAACTCTGTAAAAATGGCAATTTTGGTCACTCTGAGGGTTTAAAAAGTGGTTATTCAACATGAGGCACGATCCAATTGACATTTTGACTCATTTTTGGTACAGTCCAAAAAATCAATTTTCGGATGAAAAACGATGACTCCGGACATGTCCAACTATCCCAAAATGGTCAATATGGATGAAATTTTAACATTTAATCTTTTGACTGTAAATGACTGTTGGATGTGAATTATGACTTTGTCAACTAAAATAAGTGTGTTTAAAGTCATTTCTGTGCCTGAAACTGGTCAAAATTGAAGCTTTTGAGTAAGCAAAACTCTGTAAAAATGGCAATTTTGGTCACTCTGAGGGTTTAAAAAGTGGTTATTCAACATGAGGCACGATCCAATTGACATTTTGAATCATTTTTGGTACAGTCCAAAAAATCAATTTTCGGATGAAAAACGATGACTCCGGACATGTCGAACTATCCCAAAATGGTCAATATGGATGAAATTTTAACATTTAATCTTTTGACTCTAAATGGCTGTTGGATGTGAATTATGACTTTGTCAACTAAAATAAGTGTGTTTAAAGTCATTTCTGTGCCTGAAACGGGTCAAAATTGAAGCTTTTGAGTAAGCAAAACTCTGTAAAAATGGCAATTTTGGTCACTCTGAGGGTCTAAAAAGTGGTTATTCAACATGAGGCACGATCCAATTGACATTTTGAATCATTTTTGGTACAGTCCAAAAAATCAATTTTCGGATGAAAAACGATGACTCCGGACATGTCGAACTATCCCAAAATGGTCAATATGGATGAAATTTTAACATTTAATCTTTTGACTCTAAATGACTGTTGGATGTGAATTATGACTTTGTCAACTAAAATAAGTGTGTTTAAAGTCATTTCTGTGCCTCAAAGGGGTCAAAATTGAAGCTTTTGAGTAAGCAAAACTCTGTAAAAACGGCAATTTTGGTCACTGTGAGGGTTTAAAAAGTGGTTATTCAACATGAGGAACGATCCAATTGAAATTTTGAATCATTTTTGGTACAGTCCAAAAAATCAATTTTCGGATGAAAAACGATGACTCCGGACATGTCGAACGATCCCAAAAAGGTCAAAATGGATGAAATTTTAACATTTAATCTTTTGACTGTAAATGACTGTTGGATGTGAATTATGACTTTGTCAACTAAAATAAGTGTGTTTAAAGTCATTTCTGTGCCTGAAACGGGTCAAAATTGAAGCTTTTGAGTAAGCAAAACTCTGTAAAAATGGCAATTTTGGTCACTGTGAGGGTTTAAAAAGTGGTTATTCAACATGAGGCACGATCCAATTGACATTTTGAATCATTTTTGGTACAGTCCAAAAAATCAATTTTCGGATGAAAAACGATGACTCCGGACATGTCGAACTATCCCAAAATGGTCAATATGGATGAAATTTTAACATTTAATCTTTTGATTCTAAATGACTGTTGGATGTGAATTATGACTTTGTCAACTAAAATAAGTGTGTTTAAAGTCATTTCTGTGCCTGAAACGGGTCAAAATTGAAGCTTTTGAGTAAGCAAAACTCTGTAAAAATGGCAATTTTGGTCACTGTGAGGGTTTAAAAAGTGGTTATTCAACATGAGGCACGATCCAATTGACATTTTGAATCATTTTTGGTACAGTCCAAAAAATCAATTTTCGGATGAAAAACGATGACTCCGGACATGTCGAACGATCCCAAAAAGGTCACAATGGATGAAATTTTAACATTTAATCTTTTGACTGTAAATGACTGTTGGATGTGAATTATGACTTTGTCCACTAAAATAAGTGTGTTTAAAGTCATTTCTGTGCCTGAAACGGGTCAAAATTGAAGCTTTTGAGTAAGCAAAACTCTGTAAAAATGGCAATTTTGGTCACTCTGAGGGTTTAAAAAGTGGTTATTCAACATGAGGCACGATCCAATTGACATTTTGAATCATTTTTGGTACAGTCCAAAAAATCAATTTTCGGATGAAAAACGATGACTCCGGACATGTCGAACGATCCCAAAATGGTCAATATGGATGAAATTTTAACATTTAATCTTTTGACTGTAAATGACTGTTGGATGTGAATTATGACTTTGTCAACTAAAATAAGTGTGTTTAAAGTCATTTCTGTGCCTGAAACGGGTCAAAATTGAAGCTTTTGAGTAAGCAAAACTCTGTAAAAATGGCAATTTTGGTCACTCTGAGGGTTTAAAAAGTGGTTATTCAACATGAGGCACGATCCAATTGACATTTTGAATCATTTTTGGTACAGTCCAAAAAATCAATTTTCGGATGAAAAACGATGACTCCGGACATGTCGAACGATCCCAAAATGGTCAATATGGATGAAATTTTAACATTTAATCTTTTAACTGTAAATGACTGTTGGATGTGAATTGTGACTTTGTCAGCTAAAATAAGTGTGTTTAAAGTCATTTCTGTGCCTGAAACGAGTCAAAATTGAAGCTTTTGAGTAAGCAAAACTCTGTAAAAATGGCAATTTTGGTCACTCTGAGGGTTTAAAAAGTGGTTATTCAACATGAGGCACGATCCAATTGACATTTTGAATCATTTTTGGTACAGTCCAAAAAATCAATTTTCGAATGAAAAACGATGACTCCGGACATTTCGAACGATCCCAAAAAGGTCAAAATGGATGAAATTTTAACATTTAATCTTTTGACTGTAAATGACTGTTGGATGTGAATTATGACTTTGTCAACTAAAATAAGTGTGTTTAAAGTCATTTTTGTGCCTCAAAGGGGTCAAAATTGAAGCTTTTGAGTAAGCAAAACTCTGTAAAAACGGCAATTTTGGTCACTGTGAGGGTTTAAAAAGTGGTTATTCAACATGAGGAACGATCCAATTGAAATTTTGAATCATTTTTGGTACAGTCCAAAAAATCAATTTTCGGATGAAAAACGATGACTCCGGACATGTCGAACGATCCCAAAAAGGTCAAAATGGATGAAATTTTAACATTTAATCTTTTGACTGTAAATGACTGTTGGATGTGAATTATGACTTTGTCAACTAAAATAAGTGTGTTTAAAGTCATTTCTGTGCCTGAAACGGGTCAAAATTGAAGCTTTTGAGTAAGCAAAACTCTGTAAAAATGGCAATTTTGGTCACTGTGAGGGTTTAAAAAGTGGTTATTCAACATGAGGCACGATCCAATTGACATTTTGAATCATTTTTGGTACAGTCCAAAAAATCAATTTTTGGATGAAAAACGATGACTCCGGACATGTCGAACTATCCCAAAATGGTCAATATGGATGAAATTTTAACATTTAATCTTTTGACTGTAAATGACTGTCGGATGTGAATTATGACTTTGTCAACTAAAATAAGTGTGTTTAAAGTCATTTCTGTGCCTGAAACGGGTCAAAATTGAAGCTTTTGAGTAAGCAAAACTCTGTAAAAATGGCAATTTTGGTCACTGTGAGGGTTTAAAAAGTGGTTATTCAACATGAGGCACGATCCAATTGACATTTTGAATCATTTTTGGTACAGTCCAAAAAATCAATTTTCGGATGAAAAACGATGACTCCGGACATGTCGAACTATCCCAAAATGGTCAATATGGATGAAATTTTAACATTTAATCTTTTGACTGTAAATGACTGTTGGATGTGAATTATGACTTTGTCAACTAAAATAAGTGTGTTTAAAGTCATTTCTGTGCCTGAAACGGGTCAAAATTGAAGCTTTTGAGTAAGCAAAACTCTGTAAAAATGGCAATTTTGGTCACTCTGAGGGTTTAAAAAGTGGTTATTCAACATGAGGCACGATCCAATTGACATTTTGAATCATTTTTGGTACAGTCCAAAAAATCAATTTTCGGATAAAAAACGATGACTCCGGACATGTCGAACGATCCCAAAATGGTCAATATGGATGAAATTTTAACATTTAATCTTTTGACTGTAAATGACAGTTGGATGTGAATTGTGACTTTGTCAGCTAAAATAAGTGTGTTTAAAGTCATTTCTGTGCCTGAAACGGGTCAAAATTGAAGCTTTTGAGTAAGCAAAACTCTGTAAAAATGGCAATTTTGGTCACTCTGAGGGTTTAAAAAGTGGTTATTCAACACGAGGCACAATCCAATTAACATTTTGAATCATTTTGGTACAGTCCAAAAAATCAATTTTCGAATGAAAAACGATGACTCCGGACATGTCGAACGATCCCAAAAAGGTCAAAATGGATGAAATTTTAACATTTAATCTTTTGACTGTAAATGACTGTTGGATGTGAATTATGACTTTGTCAACTAAAATAAGTGTGTTTAAAGTCATTTCTGTGCCTGAAACGGGTCAAAATTGAAGCTTTTGAGTAAGCAAAACTCTGTAAAAATGGCAATTTTGGTCACTCTGAGGGTTTAAAAAGTGGTTATTCCACATGAGGCACGATCCAATTGACATTTTGAATCATTTTTGGTACAGTCCAAAAAATCAATTTTCGGATGAAAAACGATGACTCCGGACATGTCGAACGATCCCAAAATGGTCAATATGGATGAAATTTTAACATTTAATCTTTTGACTGTAAATGACTGTTGGATGTGAATTGTGACTTTGTCAGCTAAAATAAATGTGTTTAAAGTCTTTTCTGTGCCTGAAACGAGTCAAAATTGAAGCTTTTGAGTAAGCAAAACTCTGTAAAAATGGCAATTTTGGTCACTCTGAGGGTTTAAAAAGTGGTTATTCAACATGAGGCACGATCCAATTGACATTTTGAATCATTTTTGGTACAGTCCAAAAAATCAATTTTCGAATGAAAAACGATGACTCCGGACATGTCGAACGATCCCAAAAAGGTCAAAATGGATGAAATTTTAACATTTAATCTTTTGACTGTAAATGACTGTTGGATGTGAATTATGACTTTGTCAACTAAAATAAGTGTGTTTAAAGTCATTTCTGTGCCTGAAACGGGTCAAAATTGAAGCTTTTGAGTAAGCAAAACTCTGTAAAAATGGCAATTTTGGTCCCTCTGAGGGTTTAAAAAGTGGTTATTCAACATGAGGCACGATCCAATTGACATTTTGAATCATTTTTGGTACAGTCCAAAAAATCAATTTTCGGATGAAAAACGATGACTCCGGACATGTCGAACTATCCCAAAATGGTCAATATGGATGAAATTTTAACATTTAATCTTTTGACTCTAAATGGCTGTTGGATGTGAATTATGACTTTGTCTACTAAAATAAGTGTGTTTAAAGTCATTTCTGTGCCTAAAACGGGTCACAATTGAAGCTTTTGAGTAAGCAAAACTCTGTAAAAATGGCAATTTTGGTCACTCTGAGGGTTTAAAAAGTGGTTATTCAACATGAGGCACGATCCAATTGACATTTTGAATCATTTTTGGTACAGTCCAAAAAATCAATTTTCGGATGAAAAACGATGACTCCGGACATGTCGAACTATCCCAAAATGGTCAATATGGACGAAATTTTAACATTTAATCTTTTGACTCTAAATGACTGTTGGATGTGAATTATGACTTTGTCAACTAAAATAAGTGTGTTTAAAGTCATTTCTGTGCCTCAAAGGGGTCAAAATTGAAGCTTTTGAGTAAGCAAAACTCTGTAAAAACGGCAATTTTGGTCACTGTGAGGGTTTAAAAAGTGGTTATTCAACATGAGGAACGATCCAATTGAAATTTTGAATCATTTTTGGTACAGTCCAAAAAATCAATTTTCGGATGAAAAACGATGACTCCGGACATGTCGAACGATCCCAAAAAGGTCAAAATGGATGAAATTTTAACATTTAATCTTTTGACTGTAAATGACTGTTGGATGTGAATTATGACTTTGTCAACTAAAATAAGTGTGTTTAAAGTCATTTCTGTGCCTGAAACGGGTCAAAATTGAAGCTTTTGAGTAAGCAAAACTCTGTAAAAATGGCAATTTTGGTCACTGTGAGGGTTTAAAAAGTGGTTATTCAACATGAGGCACGATCCAATTGACATTTTGAATCATTTTTGGTACAGTCCAAAATATCAATTTTCGGATGAAAAACGATCACTCCGGACATGTCGAACTATCCCAAAATGGTCAATATGGATGAAATTTTAACATTTAATCTTTTGACTGTAAATGACTGTTGGATGTGAATTATGACTTTGTCAACTAAAATAAGTGTGTTTAAAGTCATTTCTGTGCCTGAAACGGGTCAAAATTGAAGCTTTTGAGTAAGCAAAACTCTGTAAAAACTGCAATTTTGGTCACTGTGAGGGTTTAAAAAGTGGTTATTCAACATGAGGAACGATCCAATTGAAATTTTGAATCATTTTTGGTACAGTCCAAAAAATCAATTTTCGGATGAAAAACGATGACTCCGGACATGTCGAACGATCCCAAAATGGTCAATATGGATGAAATTTTAACATTTAATCTTTTGACTGTAAATGACTGTTGGATGTGAATTGTGACTTTGTAAGCTAAAATAAGTGTGTTTAAAGTCATTTCTGTGCCTGAAACGGGTCAAAATTGAAGCTTTTGAGTAAGCAAAACTCTGTAAAAATGGCAATTTTGGTCACTCTGAGGGTTTAAAAAGTGGTTATTCAACATGAGACACGATCCAATTGACATTTTGAATCATTTTTGGTACAGTCCAAAAAATCAAATTTCGGATGAAAAACGATGACTCCGGACATGTCGAACGATCCCAAAATGGTCAATATGGATGAAATTTTAACATTTAATCTTTTGACTGTAAATGACTGTTGGATGTGAATTGTGACTTTGTCAGCTAAAATAAATGTGTTTAAAGTCATTTCTGTGCCTGAAACGAGTCAAAATTGAAGCTTTTGAGTAAGCAAAACTCTGTAAAAATGGCAATTTTGGTCACTCTGAGGGTTTAAAAAGTGGTTATTCAACATGAGGCACGATCCAATTGACATTTTGAATCATTTTTGGTACAGTCCAAAAAATCAATTTTCGAATGAAAAACGATGACTCCGGACATGTCGAACGATCCCAAAAAGGTCAAAATGGATGAAATTTTAACATTTAATCTTTTGACTGTAAATGACTGTTGGATGTGAATTATGACTTTGTCAACTAAAATAAGTGTGTTTAAAGTCATTTCTGTGCCTGAAACGGGTCAAAATTGAAGCTTTTGAGTAAGCAAAACTCTGTAAAAATGGCTATTTTGGTCACTGTGAGGGTTTAAAAAGTGGTTATTCAACATGAGGCACGATCCAATTGACATTTTGAATAATTTTTGGTACAGTCCAAAAAATCAATTTTCGGATGAAAAACGATGACTCCGGACATGTCGAACTATCCCAAAATGGTCAATATGGATGAAATTTTAACATTTAATCTTTTGACTGTAAATGACTGTTGGATGTGAATTATGACTTTGTCAACTAAAATAAGTGTGTTTAAAGTCATTTCTGTGCCTGAAACGGGTCACAATTGAAGCTTTTGAGTAAGCAAAACTCTGTAAAAATGGCAATTTTGGTCACTCTGAGGGTCTAAAAAGTGGTTATTAAACATGAGGCACGATCCAATTGACATTTTGAATCATTTTTGGTACAGTCCAAAAAATCAATTTTCGGATGAAAAACGATGACTCCGGACATGTCGAACTATCCCAAAATGGTCAATATGGATGAAATTTTAACATTTAATCTTTTGACTCTAAATGACTGTTGGATGTGAATTATGACTTTGTCAACTAAAATAAGTGTGTTTAAAGTCATTTCTGTGCCTCAAAGGGGTCAAAATTGAAGCTTTTGAGTAAGCAAAACTCTGTAAAAACTGCAATTTTGGTCACTGTGAGGGTTTAAAAAGTGGTTATTCAACATGAGGAACGATCCAATTGAAATTTCGAATCATTTTTGGTACAGTCCAAAAAATCAATTTTCGGATGAAAAACGATGACTCCGGACATGTCGAACGATCCCAAAAAGGTCAAAATGGATGAAATTTTAACATTTAATCTTTTGACTGTAAATGACTGTTGGATGTGAATTATGACTTTGTCAACTAAAATAAGTGTGTTTAAAGTCATTTCTGTGCCTGAAACGGGTCAAAATTGAAGCTTTTGAGTAAGCAAAACTCTGTAAAAATGGCAATTTTGGTCACTGTGAGGGTTTAAAAAGTGGTTATTCAACATGAGGCACGATCAAATTGACATTTTGAATCATTTTTGGTACAGTCCAAAAAATCAATTTTCGGATGAAAAACGATCACTCCGGACATGTCGAACTATCCCAAAATGGTCAATATGGATGAAATTTTAACATTTAATCTTTTGACTGTAAATGACTGTTGGATGTGAATTATGACTTTGTCAACTAAAATAAGTGTGTTTAAAGTCATTTCTGTGCCTGAAACGGGTCAAAATTGAAGCTTTTGAGTAAGCAAAACTCTGTAAAAATGGCAATTTTGGTCACTGTGAGGGTTTAAAAAGTGGTTATTCAACATGAGGCACGATCAAATTGACATTTTGAATCATTTTTGGTACAGTCCAAAAAATCAATTTTCGGATGAAAAACGATCACTCCGGACATGTCGAACTATCCCAAAATGGTCAATATGGATGAAATTTTAACATTTAATCTTTTGACTGTAAATGACTGTTGGATGTGAATTATGACTTTGTCAACTAAAATAAGTGTGTTTAAAGTCATTTCTGTGCCTGAAACGGGTCAAAATTGAAGCTTTTGAGTAAGCAAAACTCTGTAAAAATGGCAATTTTGGTCACTCTGAGGGTTTAAAAAGTCGTTATTCAACATGAGGCACGATCCAATTGACATTTTGAATCATTTTTGGTACAGTCCAAAAAATCAATTTTCGGATGAAAAACGATGACTCCGGACATGTCGAACGATCCCAAAATGGTCAATATGGATGAAATTTTAACATTTAATCTTTTGACTGTAAATGACTGTTGGATGTGAATTGTGACTTTGTCAGCTAAAATAAGTGTGTTTAAAGTCATTTCTGTGCCTGAAACGGGTCAAAATTGAAGCTTTTGAGTAAGCAAAACTCTGTAAAAATGGCAATTTTGGTCACTCTGAGGGTTTAAAAAGTGGTTATTCAACATGAGGCACAATCCAATTGACATTTTGAATCATTTTTGGTACAGTCCAAAAAATCAATTTTCGGATGAAAAACGATGACTCCGGACATGTCGAACTATCCCAAAATGGTCAATATGGATGAAATTTTAACATTTAATCTTTTGACTCCAAATGACTGTTGGATGTGAATTATGACTTTGTCAACTAAAATAAGTGTGTTTAAAGTCATTTCTGTGCCTGAAACGGGTCAAAATTGAAGCTTTTGAGTAAGCAAAACTCTGTAAAAATGGCAATTTTGGTCACTCTGAGGGTTTAAAAAGTGGTTATTCAACATGAGGCACGATCCAATTGACATTTTGAATCATTTTTGGTACAGTCCAAAAAATCAATTTTCGGATGAAAAACGATGACTCCGGACATGTCGAACTATCCCAAAATGGTCAATATGGACGAAATTTTAACATTTAATCTTTTGACTCTAAATGACTGTTGGATGTGAATTATGACTTTGTCAACTAAAATAAGTGTGTTTAAAGTCATTTCTGTGCCTCAAAGGGGTCAAAATTGAAGCTTTTGAGTAAGCAAAACTCTGTAAAAACGGCAATTTTGGTCACTGTGAGGGTTTAAAAAGTGGTTATTCAACATGAGGAACGATCCAATTGAAATTTTGAATCATTTTTGGTACAGTCCAAAAAATCAATTTTCGGATGAAAAACGATGACTCCGGACATGTCGAACGATCCCAAAAAGGTCAAAATGGATGAAATTTTAACATTTAATCTTTTGACTGTAAATGACTGTTGGATGTGAATTATGACTTTGTCAACTAAAATAAGTGTGTTTAAAGTCATTTCTGTGCCTGAAACGGGTCAAAATTGAAGCTTTTGAGTAAGCAAAACTCTGTAAAAATGGCAATTTTGGTCACTGTGAGGGTTTAAAAAGTGGTTATTCAACATGAGGCACGATCCAATTGACATTTTGAATCATTTTTGGTACAGTCCAAAATATCAATTTTCGGATGAAAAACGATCACTCCGGACATGTCGAACTATCCCAAAATGGTCAATATGGATGAAATTTTAACATTTAATCTTTTGACTGTAAATGACTGTTGGATGTGAATTATGACTTTGTCAACTAAAATAAGTGTGTTTAAAGTCATTTCTGTGCCTGAAACGGGTCAAAATTGAAGCTTTTGAGTAAGCAAAACTCTGTAAAAACTGCAATTTTGGTCACTGTGAGGGTTTAAAAAGTGGTTATTCAACATGAGGAACGATCCAATTGAAATTTTGAATCATTTTTGGTACAGTCCAAAAAATCAATTTTCGGATGAAAAACGATGACTCCGGACATGTCGAACGATCCCAAAATGGTCAATATGGATGAAATTTTAACATTTAATCTTTTGACTGTAAATGACTGTTGGATGTGAATTGTGACTTTGTAAGCTAAAATAAGTGTGTTTAAAGTCATTTCTGTGCCTGAAACGGGTCAAAATTGAAGCTTTTGAGTAAGCAAAACTCTGTAAAAATGGCAATTTTGGTCACTCTGAGGGTTTAAAAAGTGGTTATTCAACATGAGACACGATCCAATTGACATTTTGAATCATTTTTGGTACAGTCCAAAAAATCAAATTTCGGATGAAAAACGATGACTCCGGACATGTCGAACGATCCCAAAATGGTCAATATGGATGAAATTTTAACATTTAATCTTTTGACTGTAAATGACTGTTGGATGTGAATTGTGACTTTGTCAGCTAAAATAAATGTGTTTAAAGTCATTTCTGTGCCTGAAACGAGTCAAAATTGAAGCTTTTGAGTAAGCAAAACTCTGTAAAAATGGCAATTTTGGTCACTCTGAGGGTTTAAAAAGTGGTTATTCAACATGAGGCACGATCCAATTGACATTTTGAATCATTTTTGGTACAGTCCAAAAAATCAATTTTCGAATGAAAAACGATGACTCCGGACATGTCGAACGATCCCAAAAAGGTCAAAATGGATGAAATTTTAACATTTAATCTTTTGACTGTAAATGACTGTTGGATGTGAATTATGACTTTGTCAACTAAAATAAGTGTGTTTAAAGTCATTTCTGTGCCTGAAACGGGTCAAAATTGAAGCTTTTGAGTAAGCAAAACTCTGTAAAAATGGCTATTTTGGTCACTGTGAGGGTTTAAAAAGTGGTTATTCAACATGAGGCACGATCCAATTGACATTTTGAATAATTTTTGGTACAGTCCAAAAAATCAATTTTCGGATGAAAAACGATGACTCCGGACATGTCGAACTATCCCAAAATGGTCAATATGGATGAAATTTTAACATTTAATCTTTTGACTGTAAATGACTGTTGGATGTGAATTATGACTTTGTCAACTAAAATAAGTGTGTTTAAAGTCATTTCTGTGCCTGAAACGGGTCACAATTGAAGCTTTTGAGTAAGCAAAACTCTGTAAAAATGGCAATTTTGGTCACTCTGAGGGTCTAAAAAGTGGTTATTAAACATGAGGCACGATCCAATTGACATTTTGAATCATTTTTAGTACAGTCCAAAAAATCAATTTTCGGATGAAAAACGATGACTCCGGACATGTCGAACTATCCCAAAATGGTCAATATGGATGAAATTTTAACATTTAATCTTTTGACTCTAAATGACTGTTGGATGTGAATTATGACTTTGTCAACTAAAATAAGTGTGTTTAAAGTCATTTCTGTGCCTCAAAGGGGTCAAAATTGAAGCTTTTGAGTAAGCAAAACTCTGTAAAAACTGCAATTTTGGTCACTGTGAGGGTTTAAAAAGTGGTTATTCAACATGAGGAACGATCCAATTGAAATTTCGAATCATTTTTGGTACAGTCCAAAAAATCAATTTTCGGATGAAAAACGATGACTCCGGACATGTCGAACGATCCCAAAAAGGTCAAAATGGATGAAATTTTAACATTTAATCTTTTGACTGTAAATGACTGTTGGATGTGAATTATGACTTTGTCAACTAAAATAAGTGTGTTTAAAGTCATTTCTGTGCCTGAAACGGGTCAAAATTGAAGCTTTTGAGTAAGCAAAACTCTGTAAAAATGGCAATTTTGGTCACTGTGAGGGTTTAAAAAGTGGTTATTCAACATGAGGCACGATCCAATTGACATTTTGAATCATTTTTGGTACAGTCCAAAAAATCAATTTTCGGATGAAAAACGATCACTCCGGACATGTCGAACTATCCCAAAATGGTCAATATGGATGAAATTTTAACATTTAATCTTTTGACTGTAAATGACTGTTGGATGTGAATTATGACTTTGTCAACTAAAATAAGTGTGTTTAAAGTCATTTCTGTGCCTGAAACGGGTCAAAATTGAAGCTTTTGAGTAAGCAAAACTCTGTAAAAATGGCAATTTTGGTCACTCTGAGGGTTTAAAAAGTCGTTATTCAACATGAGGCACGATCCAATTGACATTTTGAATCATTTTTGGTACAGTCCAAAAAATCAATTTTCGGATGAAAAACGATGACTCCGGACATGTCGAACGATCCCAAAATGGTCAATATGGATGAAATTTTAACATTTAATCTTTTGACTGTAAATGACTGTTGGATGTGAATTGTGACTTTGTCAGCTAAAATAAGTGTGTTTAAAGTCATTTCTGTGCCTGAAACGGGTCAAAATTGAAGCTTTTGAGTAAGCAAAACTCTGTAAAAATGGCAATTTTGGTCACTCTGAGGGTTTAAAAAGTGGTTATTCAACATGAGGCACAATCCAATTGACATTTTGAATCATTTTTGGTACAGTCCAAAAAATCAATTTTCGAATGAAAAACGATGACTCCGGACATGTCGAACGATCCCAAAAAGGTCAAAATGGATGAAATTTTAACATTTAATCTTTTGACTGTAAATGACTGTTGGATGTGAATTATGACTTTGTCAACTAAAATAAGTGTGTTTAAAGTCATTTCTGTGCCTGAAACGGGTCAAAATTGAAGCTTTTGAGTAAGCAAAACTCTGTAAAAATGGCAATTTTGGTCACTGTGAGGGTTTAAAAAGTGGTTATTCAACATGAGGCACGATCCAATTGACATTTTGAATCATTTTTGGTACAGTCCAAAATATCAATTTTCGGATGAAAAACGATCACTCCGGACATGTCGAACTATCCCAAAATGGTCAATATGGATGAAATTTTAACATTTAATCTTTTGACTGTAAATGACTGTTGGATGTGAATTATGACTTTGTCAACTAAAATAAGTGTGTTTAAAGTCATTTCTGTGCCTGAAACGGGTCAAAATTGAAGCTTTTGAGTAAGCAAAACTCTGTAAAAACTGCAATTTTGGTCACTGTGAGGGTTTAAAAAGTGGTTATTCAACATGAGGAACGATCCAATTGAAATTTTGAATCATTTTTGGTACAGTCCAAAAAATCAATTTTCAAATGAAAAACGATGACTCCGGACATGTCGAACGATCCCAAAAAGGTCAAAATGGATGAAATTTTAACATTTAATCTTTTGACTGTAAATGACTGTTGGATGTGAATTATGACTTTGTCAACTAAAATAAGTGTGTTTAAAGTCATTTCTGTGCCTGAAACGGGTCAAAATTGAAGCTTTTGAGTAAGCAAAACTCTGTAAAAATGGCAATTTTGGTCACTGTGAGGGTTTAAAAAGTGGTTATTCAACATGAGGCACGATCCAATTGACATTTTGAATCATTTTTGGTACAGTCCAAAAAATCAATTTTCGGATGAAAAACGATGACTCCGGACATGTCGAACGATCCCAAAATGGTCAATATGGATGAAATTTTAACATTTAATCTTTTGACTGTAAATGACTGTTGGATGTGAATTGTGACTTTGTCAGCTAAAATAAGTGTGTTTAAAGTCATTTCTGTGCCTGAAACGGGTCAAAATTGAAGCTTTTGAGTAAGCAAAACTCTGTAAAAATGGCAATTTTGGTCACTCTGAGGGTTTAAAAAGTGGTTATTCAACATGAGGCACAATCCAATTGACATTTTGAATCATTTTTGGTACAGTCCAAAAAATCAATTTTCGAATGAAAAACGATGACTCCGGACATGTCGAACGATCCCAAAAAGGTCAAAATGGATGAAATTTTAACATTTAATCTTTTGACTGTAAATGACTGTTGGATGTGAATTATGACTTTGTCAACTAAAATAAGTGTGTTTAAAGTCATTTCTGTGCCTCAAAGGGGTCAAAATTGAAGCTTTTGAGTAAGCAAAACTCTGTAAAAATCGCAATTTTGGTCACTGTGAGGGTTTAAAAAGTGGTTATTCAACATGAGGCACGATCCAATTGAAATTTTGAATCATTTTTGGTACAGTCCAAAAAATCAATTTTCAAATGAAAAACGATGACTCCGGACCTGTCGAACAATCCCAAAATGGTCTATAATGATGAAATTTTAACATTTAATCTTTTGACTCTAAATGACTGTTGGATGTGAATTATGACTTTTTCAACTAAAATAAGTGTGTTTAAAGTCATTTCCGTGCCTGAAACGGGTCAAAATTGAAGCTTTTGAGTAAGCAAAACTCTGTAAAAATCGCAATTTTGGTCACTCTGAGGGTTTAAAAAGTGGTTATTTAACATGAGGCACGATCCAATTGACATTTTGAGTCATTTTTGGTACAGTCCAAAAAATAAATTTTCGGATGAAAAACGATGACTCCGGACCTGTCGAACGTTCCCAAAATGGTCTATAATGATGAAATTTTAACATTTAATCTTTTGACTCTAAATGACTGTTGGATGTGAATTATGACTTTGTCAACTAAAATAAGTGTGTTTAAAGTCATTTCTGTGCCTGAAACGGGTCAAAATTGAAGCTTTTGAGTAAGCAAAACTCTGTAAAAATGGCAATTTTGGTCACTCTGAGGGTTTAAAAAGTGGTTATTCAACATGAGGCACAATCCAATTGACATTTTGAATCATTTTTGGTACAGTCCAAAAAATCAATTTTCGGATGAAAAACGATGACTCCGGACATGTCGAACTATCCCAAAATGGTCAATATGGATGAAATTTTAACATTTAATCTTTTGACTCCAAATGACTGTTGGATGTGAATTATGACTTTGTCAACTAAAATAAGTGTGTTTAAAGTCATTTCTGTGCCTGAAACGGGTCAAAATTGAAGCTTTTGAGTAAGCAAAACTCTGTAAAAATGGCAATTTTGGTCACTCTGAGGGTTTAAAAAGTGGTTATTCAACATGAGGCACGATCCAATTGACATTTTGAATCATTTTTGGTACAGTCCAAAAAATCAATTTTCGGATGAAAAACGATGACTCCGGACATGTCGAACTATCCCAAAATGGTCAATATGGACGAAATTTTAACATTTAATCTTTTGACTCTAAATGACTGTTGGATGTGAATTATGACTTTGTCAACTAAAATAAGTGTGTTTAAAGTCATTTCTGTGCCTCAAAGGGGTCAAAATTGAAGCTTTTGAGTAAGCAAAACTCTGTAAAAACGGCAATTTTGGTCACTGTGAGGGTTTAAAAAGTGGTTATTCAACATGAGGAACGATCCAATTGAAATTTTGAATCATTTTTGGTACAGTCCAAAAAATCAATTTTCGGATGAAAAACGATGACTCCGGACATGTCGAACGATCCCAAAAAGGTCAAAATGGATGAAATTTTAACATTTAATCTTTTGACTGTAAATGACTGTTGGATGTGAATTATGACTTTGTCAACTAAAATAAGTGTGTTTAAAGTCATTTCTGTGCCTGAAACGGGTCAAAATTGAAGCTTTTGAGTAAGCAAAACTCTGTAAAAATGGCAATTTTGGTCACTGTGAGGGTTTAAAAAGTGGTTATTCAACATGAGGCACGATCCAATTGACATTTTGAATCATTTTTGGTACAGTCCAAAATATCAATTTTCGGATGAAAAACGATCACTCCGGACATGTCGAACTATCCCAAAATGGTCAATATGGATGAAATTTTAACATTTAATCTTTTGACTGTAAATGACTGTTGGATGTGAATTATGACTTTGTCAACTAAAATAAGTGTGTTTAAAGTCATTTCTGTGCCTGAAACGGGTCAAAATTGAAGCTTTTGAGTAAGCAAAACTCTGTAAAAACTGCAATTTTGGTCACTGTGAGGGTTTAAAAAGTGGTTATTCAACATGAGGAACGATCCAATTGAAATTTTGAATCATTTTTGGTACAGTCCAAAAAATCAATTTTCGGATGAAAAACGATGACTCCGGACATGTCGAACGATCCCAAAATGGTCAATATGGATGAAATTTTAACATTTAATCTTTTGACTGTAAATGACTGTTGGATGTGAATTGTGACTTTGTAAGCTAAAATAAGTGTGTTTAAAGTCATTTCTGTGCCTGAAACGGGTCAAAATTGAAGCTTTTGAGTAAGCAAAACTCTGTAAAAATGGCAATTTTGGTCACTCTGAGGGTTTAAAAAGTGGTTATTCAACATGAGACACGATCCAATTGACATTTTGAATCATTTTTGGTACAGTCCAAAAAATCAAATTTCGGATGAAAAACGATGACTCCGGACATGTCGAACGATCCCAAAATGGTCAATATGGATGAAATTTTAACATTTAATCTTTTGACTGTAAATGACTGTTGGATGTGAATTGTGACTTTGTCAGCTAAAATAAATGTGTTTAAAGTCATTTCTGTGCCTGAAACGAGTCAAAATTGAAGCTTTTGAGTAAGCAAAACTCTGTAAAAATGGCAATTTTGGTCACTCTGAGGGTTTAAAAAGTGGTTATTCAACATGAGGCACGATCCAATTGACATTTTGAATCATTTTTGGTACAGTCCAAAAAATCAATTTTCGAATGAAAAACGATGACTCCGGACATGTCGAACGATCCCAAAAAGGTCAAAATGGATGAAATTTTAACATTTAATCTTTTGACTGTAAATGACTGTTGGATGTGAATTATGACTTTGTCAACTAAAATAAGTGTGTTTAAAGTCATTTCTGTGCCTGAAACGGGTCAAAATTGAAGCTTTTGAGTAAGCAAAACTCTGTAAAAATGGCTATTTTGGTCACTGTGAGGGTTTAAAAAGTGGTTATTCAACATGAGGCACGATCCAATTGACATTTTGAATCATTTTTGGTACAGTCCAAAAAATCAATTTTCGGATGAAAAACGATGACTCCGGACATGTCGAACTATCCCAAAATGGTCAATATGGATGAAATTTTAACATTTAATCTTTTGACTCTAAATGACTGTTGGATGTGAATTATGACTTTGTCAACTAAAATAAGTGTGTTTAAAGTCATTTCTGTGCCTCAAAGGGGTCAAAATTGAAGCTTTTGAGTAAGCAAAACTCTGTAAAAACTGCAATTTTGGTCACTGTGAGGGTTTAAAAAGTGGTTATTCAACATGAGGAACGATCCAATTGAAATTTCGAATCATTTTTGGTACAGTCCAAAAAATCAATTTTCGGATGAAAAACGATGACTCCGGACATGTCGAACGATCCCAAAAAGGTCAAAATGGATGAAATTTTAACATTTAATCTTTTGACTGTAAATGACTGTTGGATGTGAATTATGACTTTGTCAACTAAAATAAGTGTGTTTAAAGTCATTTCTGTGCCTGAAACGGGTCAAAATTGAAGCTTTTGAGTAAGCAAAACTCTGTAAAAATGGCAATTTTGGTCACTCTGAGGGTTTAAAAAGTCGTTATTCAACATGAGGCACGATCCAATTGACATTTTGAATCATTTTTGGTACAGTCCAAAAAATCAATTTTCGGATGAAAAACGATGACTCCGGACATGTCGAACGATCCCAAAATGGTCAATATGGATGAAATTTTAACATTTAATCTTTTGACTGTAAATGACTGTTGGATGTGAATTGTGACTTTGTCAGCTAAAATAAGTGTGTTTAAAGTCATTTCTGTGCCTGAAACGGGTCAAAATTGAAGCTTTTGAGTAAGCAAAACTCTGTAAAAATGGCAATTTTGGTCACTCTGAGGGTTTAAAAAGTGGTTATTCAACATGAGGCACAATCCAATTGACATTTTGAATCATTTTTGGTACAGTCCAAAAAATCAATTTTCGAATGAAAAACGATGACTCCGGACATGTCGAACGATCCCAAAAAGGTCAAAATGGATGAAATTTTAACATTTAATCTTTTGACTGTAAATGACTGTTGGATGTGAATTATGACTTTGTCAACTAAAATAAGTGTGTTTAAAGTCATTTCTGTGCCTGAAACGGGTCAAAATTGAAGCTTTTGAGTAAGCAAAACTCTGTAAAAATGGCAATTTTGGTCACTCTGAGGGTTTAAAAAGTCGTTATTCAACATGAGGCACGATCCAATTGACATTTTGAATCATTTTTGGTACAGTCCAAAAAATCAATTTTCGGATGAAAAACGATGACTCCGGACATGTCGAACGATCCCAAAATGGTCAATATGGATGAAATTTTAACATTTAATCTTTTGACTGTAAATGACTGTTGGATGTGAATTGTGACTTTGTCAGCTAAAATAAGTGTGTTTAAAGTCATTTCTGTGCCTGAAACGGGTCAAAATTGAAGCTTTTGAGTAAGCAAAACTCTGTAAAAATGGCAATTTTGGTCACTCTGAGGGTTTAAAAAGTGGTTATTCAACATGAGGCACAATCCAATTGACATTTTGAATCATTTTTGGTACAGTCCAAAAAATCAATTTTCGAATGAAAAACGATGACTCCGGACATGTCGAACGATCCCAAAAAGGTCAAAATGGATGAAATTTTAACATTTAATCTTTTGACTGTAAATGACTGTTGGATGTGAATTATGACTTTGTCAACTAAAATAAGTGTGTTTAAAGTCATTTCTGTGCCTGAAACGGGTCAAAATTGAAGCTTTTGAGTAAGCAAAACTCTGTAAAAATGGCAATTTTGGTCACTGTGAGGGTTTAAAAAGTGGTTATTCAACATGAGGCACGATCCAATTGACATTTTGAATCATTTTTGGTACAGTCCAAAATATCAATTTTCGGATGAAAAACGATCACTCCGGACATGTCGAACTATCCCAAAATGGTCAATATGGATGAAATTTTAACATTTAATCTTTTGACTGTAAATGACTGTTGGATGTGAATTATGACTTTGTCAACTAAAATAAGTGTGTTTAAAGTCATTTCTGTGCCTGAAACGGGTCAAAATTGAAGCTTTTGAGTAAGCAAAACTCTGTAAAAACTGCAATTTTGGTCACTGTGAGGGTTTAAAAAGTGGTTATTCAACATGAGGAACGATCCAATTGAAATTTTGAATCATTTTTGGTACAGTCCAAAAAATCAATTTTCAAATGAAAAACGATGACTCCGGACATGTCGAACGATCCCAAAAAGGTCAAAATGGATGAAATTTTAACATTTAATCTTTTGACTGTAAATGACTGTTGGATGTGAATTATGACTTTGTCAACTAAAATAAGTGTGTTTAAAGTCATTTCTGTGCCTGAAACGGGTCAAAATTGAAGCTTTTGAGTAAGCAAAACTCTGTAAAAATGGCAATTTTGGTCACTGTGAGGGTTTAAAAAGTGGTTATTCAACATGAGGCACGATCCAATTGACATTTTGAATCATTTTTGGTACAGTCCAAAAAATCAATTTTCGGATGAAAAACGATGACTCCGGACATGTCGAACGATCCCAAAATGGTCAATATGGATGAAATTTTAACATTTAATCTTTTGACTGTAAATGACTGTTGGATGTGAATTGTGACTTTGTCAGCTAAAATAAGTGTGTTTAAAGTCATTTCTGTGCCTGAAACGGGTCAAAATTGAAGCTTTTGAGTAAGCAAAACTCTGTAAAAATGGCAATTTTGGTCACTCTGAGGGTTTAAAAAGTGGTTATTCAACATGAGGCACAATCCAATTGACATTTTGAATCATTTTTGGTACAGTCCAAAAAATCAATTTTCGAATGAAAAACGATGACTCCGGACATGTCGAACGATCCCAAAAAGGTCAAAATGGATGAAATTTTAACATTTAATCTTTTGACTGTAAATGACTGTTGGATGTGAATTATGACTTTGTCAACTAAAATAAGTGTGTTTAAAGTCATTTCTGTGCCTGAAACGGGTCAAAATTGAAGCTTTTGAGTAAGCAAAACTCTGTAAAAATGGCAATTTTGGTCACTGTGAGGGTTTAAAAAGTGGTTATTCAACATGAGGCACGATCCAATTGACATTTTGAATCATTTTTGGTACAGTCCAAAATATCAATTTTCGGATGAAAAACGATCACTCCGGACATGTCGAACTATCCCAAAATGGTCAATATGGATGAAATTTTAACATTTAATCTTTTGACTGTAAATGACTGTTGGATGTGAATTATGACTTTGTCAACTAAAATAAGTGTGTTTAAAGTCATTTCTGTGCCTGAAACGGGTCAAAATTGAAGCTTTTGAGTAAGCAAAACTCTGTAAAAACTGCAATTTTGGTCACTGTGAGGGTTTAAAAAGTGGTTATTCAACATGAGGAACGATCCAATTGAAATTTTGAATCATTTTTGGTACAGTCCAAAAAATCAATTTTCAAATGAAAAACGATGACTCCGGACATGTCGAACGATCCCAAAAAGGTCAAAATGGATGAAATTTTAACATTTAATCTTTTGACTGTAAATGACTGTTGGATGTGAATTATGACTTTGTCAACTAAAATAAGTGTGTTTAAAGTCATTTCTGTGCCTGAAACGGGTCAAAATTGAAGCTTTTGAGTAAGCAAAACTCTGTAAAAATGGCAATTTTGGTCACTGTGAGGGTTTAAAAAGTGGTTATTCAACATGAGGCACGATCCAATTGACATTTTGAATCATTTTTGGTACAGTCCAAAAAATCAATTTTCGGATGAAAAACGATGACTCCGGACATGTCGAACGATCCCAAAATGGTCAATATGGATGAAATTTTAACATTTAATCTTTTGACTGTAAATGACTGTTGGATGTGAATTGTGACTTTGTAAGCTAAAATAAGTGTGTTTAAAGTCATTTCTGTGCCTGAAACGGGTCAAAATTGAAGCTTTTGAGTAAGCAAAACTCTGTAAAAATGGCAATTTTGGTCACTCTGAGGGTTTAAAAAGTGGTTATTCAACATGAGACACGATCCAATTGACATTTTGAATCATTTTTGGTACAGTCCAAAAAATCAAATTTCGGATGAAAAACGATGACTCCGGACATGTCGAACGATCCCAAAATGGTCAATATGGATGAAATTTTAACATTTAATCTTTTGACTGTAAATGACTGTTGGATGTGAATTGTGACTTTGTCAGCTAAAATAAATGTGTTTAAAGTCATTTCTGTGCCTGAAACGAATCAAAATTGAAGCTTTTGAGTAAGCAAAACTCTGTAAAAACGGCAATTTTGGTCACTCTGAGGGTTTAAAAAGTGGTTATTCAACATGAGGCACGATCCAATTGACATTTTGAATCATTTTTGGTACAGTCCAAAAAATCAATTTTCGAATGAAAAACGATGACTCCGGACATGTCGAACGATCCCAAAAAGGTCAAAATGGATGAAATTTTAACATTTAATCTTTTGACTGTAAATGACTGTTGGATGTGAATTATGACTTTGTCAACTAAAATAAGTGTGTTTAAAGTCATTTCTGTGCCTGAAACGGGTCAAAATTGAAGCTTTTGAGTAAGCAAAACTCTGTAAAAATGGCTATTTTGGTCACTGTGAGGGTTTAAAAAGTGGTTATTCAACATGAGGCACGATCCAATTGACATTTTGAATCATTTTTGGTACAGTCCAAAAAATCAATTTTCGGATGAAAAACGATGACTCCGGACATGTCGAACTATCCCAAAATGGTCAATATGGATGAAATTTTAACATTTAATCTTTTGACTCTAAATGACTGTTGGATGTGAATTATGACTTTGTCAACTAAAATAAGTGTGTTTAAAGTCATTTCTGTGCCTCAAAGGGGTCAAAATTGAAGCTTTTGAGTAAGCAAAACTCTGTAAAAACTGCAATTTTGGTCACTGTGAGGGTTTAAAAAGTGGTTATTCAACATGAGGAACGATCCAATTGAAATTTCGAATCATTTTTGGTACAGTCCAAAAAATCAATTTTCGGATGAAAAACGATGACTCCGGACATGTCGAACGATCCCAAAAAGGTCAAAATGGATGAAATTTTAACATTTAATCTTTTGACTGTAAATGACTGTTGGATGTGAATTATGACTTTGTCAACTAAAATAAGTGTGTTTAAAGTCATTTCTGTGCCTGAAACGGGTCAAAATTGAAGCTTTTGAGTAAGCAAAACTCTGTAAAAATGGCAATTTTGGTCACTCTGAGGGTTTAAAAAGTCGTTATTCAACATGAGGCACGATCCAATTGACATTTTGAATCATTTTTGGTACAGTCCAAAAAATCAATTTTCGGATGAAAAACGATGACTCCGGACATGTCGAACGATCCCAAAATGGTCAATATGGATGAAATTTTAACATTTAATCTTTTGACTGTAAATGACTGTTGGATGTGAATTGTGACTTTGTCAGCTAAAATAAGTGTGTTTAAAGTCATTTCTGTGCCTGAAACGGGTCAAAATTGAAGCTTTTGAGTAAGCAAAACTCTGTAAAAATGGCAATTTTGGTCACTCTGAGGGTTTAAAAAGTGGTTATTCAACATGAGGCACAATCCAATTGACATTTTGAATCATTTTTGGTACAGTCCAAAAAATCAATTTTCGAATGAAAAACGATGACTCCGGACATGTCGAACGATCCCAAAAAGGTCAAAATGGATGAAATTTTAACATTTAATCTTTTGACTGTAAATGACTGTTGGATGTGAATTATGACTTTGTCAACTAAAATAAGTGTGTTTAAAGTCATTTCTGTGCCTGAAACAGGTCAAAATTGAAGCTTTTGAGTAAGCAAAACTCTGTAAAAATGGCAATTTTGGTCACTGTGAGGGTTTAAAAAGTGGTTATTCAACATGAGGCACGATCCAATTGACATTTTGAATCATTTTTGGTACAGTCCAAAAAATCAATTTTCGGATGAAAAACGATGACTCCGGACATGTCGAACTATCCCAAAATGGTCAATATGGATGAAATTTTAACATTTAATCTTTTGACTGTAAATGACTGTTGGATGTGAATTATGACTTTGTCAACTAAAATAAGTGTGTTTAAAGTCATTTCTGTGCCTGAAACTGGTCAAAATTGAAGCTTTTGAGTAAGCAAAACTCTGTAAAAATGGCAATTGTGGTCACTCTGAGGGTTTAAAAAGTGGTTATTCAACATGAGGCACGATCCAATTGACATTTTGAATCATTTTTGGTACAGTCCAAAAAATCAATTTTCGGATGAAAAACGATGACTCCGGACATGTCGAACGATCCCAAAATGGTCAATATGGATGAAATTTTAACATTTAATCTTTTGACTCTAAATGGCTGTTGGATGTGAATTATGACTTTGTCTACTAAAATAAGTGTGTTTAAAGTCATTTCTGTGCCTGAAACGGGTCAAAATTGAAGCTTTTGAGTAAGCAAAACTCTGTAAAAATGGCAATTGTGGTCACTCTGAGGGTCTAAAAAGTGGTTATTCAACATGAGGCACGATCCAATTGACATTTTGAATCATTTTTGGTACAGTCCAAAAAATCCATTTTCGGATGAAAAACGATGACTCCGGACATGTCGAACTATCCCAAAATGGTCAATATGGATGAAATTTTAACATTTAATCTTTTGACTGTAAATGACTGTTGGATCTGAATTTTGACTTTGTCAACTAAAATAAGTGTGTTTAAAGTCATTTCTGTGCCTGAAACGGGTCAAAATTGAAGCTTTTGAGTAAGCAAAACTCTGTAAAAATGGCAATTTTGGTCACTTTGAGGGTTTAAAAAGTGGTTATTCAACATGAGGCACGATCCAATTGACATTTTGAACCATTTTTGGTACAGTCCAAAAAATCAATTTTCGAATGAAAAACGATGACTCCGGACATGTCGAACTATCCCAAAATGGTCAATATGGATGAAATTTTAACATTTAATCTTTTGACTCTAAATGGCTGTTGGATGTGAATTATGACTTTGTCAACTAAAATAAGTGTGTTTAAAGTCATTTCTGTGCCTGAAACGGGTCAAAATTGAAGCTTTTGAGTAAGCAAAACTCTGTAAAAATGGCAATTTTGGTCACTGTGAGGGTTTAAAAAGTGGTTATTCAACATGAGGCACGATCCAATTGACATTTTGAATAATTTTTGGTACAGTCCAAAAAATCAATTTTCGGATGAAAAACGATGACTCCGGACATGTCGAACTATCCCAAAATGGTCAATATGGATGAAATTTTAACATTTAATCTTTTGACTGTAAATGACTGTTGGATGTGAATTATGACTTTGTCAACTAAAATAAGTGTGTTTAAAGTCATTTCTGTGCCTGAAACGGGTCAAAATTGAAGCTTTTGAGTAAGCAAAACTCTCTAAAAATGGCAATTTTGGTCACTCTGAGGGTTTAAAAAGTGGTTATTCAACATGAGGCACGATCCAATTGACATTTTGAATCATTTTTGGTACAGTCCAAAAAATCAATTTTCGGATGAAAAACGATGACTCCGGACATGTTGAACGATCCCAAAAAGGTCAAAATGGATGAAATTTTAACATTTAATCTTTTGACTCTAAATGGCTGTTGGATGTGAATTATGACTTTGTCAACTAAAATAAGTGTGTTTAAAGTCATTTCTGTGCCTGAAACGGGTCAAAATTGAAGCTTTTGAGTAAGCAAAACTCTGTAAAAATGGCAATTTTGGTCACTGTGAGGGTTTAAAAAGTGGTTATTCAACATGAGGCACGATCCAATTGACATTTTGAATCATTTTTGGTACAGTCCAAAAAATCAATTTTCGGATGAAAAACGATGACTCCGGACATGTCGAACTATCCCAAAATGGTCAATATGGATGAAATTTTAACATTTAATCTTTTGACTGTAAATGACTGTTGGATGTGAATTATGACTTTGTCAACTAAAATAAGTGTGTTTAAAGTCATTTCTGTGCCTGAAACGGGTCAAAATTGAAGCTTTTGAGTAAGCAAAACTCTCTAAAAATGGCAATTTTGGTCACTCTGAGGGTTTAAAAAGTGGTTATTCAACATGAGGCACGATCCAATTGACATTTTGAATCATTTTTGGTACAGTCCAAAAAATCAATTTTCGGATGAAAAACGATGACTCCGGACATGTTGAACGATCCCAAAAAGGTCAAAATGGATGAAATTTTAACATTTAATCTTTTGACTGTAAATGACTGTTGGATGTGAATTATGACTTTGTCAACTAAAATAAGTGTGTTTAAAGTCATTTCTGTGCCTGAAACGGGTCAAAATTGAAGCTTTTGAGTAAGCAAAACTCTGTAAAAATGGCAATTTTGGTCACTTTGAGGGTTTAAAAAGTGGTTATTCAACATGAGGCACGATCCAATTGACATTTTGAATCATTTTTGGTACAGTCCAAAAAATCAATTTTCGGATGAAAAACGATGACTCCGGACATGTCGAACTATCCCAAAATGGTCAATATGGATGAAATTTTAACATTTAATCTTTTGACTCTAAATGACTGTTGGATGTGAATTATGACTTTGTCAACTAAAATAAGTGTGTTTAAAGTCATTTCTGTGCCTCAAAGGGGTCAAAATTGAAGCTTTTGAGTAAGCAAAACTCTGTAAAAACTGCAATTTTGGCCACTGTGAGGGTTTAAAAAGTGGTTATTCAACATGAGGAACGATCCAATTGAAATTTCGAATCATTTTTGGTACAGTCCAAAAAATCAATTTTCGGATGAAAAACGATGACTCCGGACATGTCGAACGATCCCAAAAAGGTCAAAATGGATGAAATTTTAACATTTAATCTTTTGACTGTAAATGACTGTTGGATGTGAATTATGACTTTGTCAACTAAAATAAGTGTGTTTAAAGTCATTTCTGTGCCTGAAACGGGTCAAAATTGAAGCTTTTGAGTAAGCAAAACTCTGTAAAAATGGCAATTTTGGTCACTCTGAGGGTTTAAAAAGTCGTTATTCAACATGAGGCACGATCCAATTGACATTTTGAATCATTTTTGGTACAGTCCAAAAAATCAATTTTCGGATGAAAAACGATGACTCCGGACATGTCGAACGATCCCAAAATGGTCAATATGGATGAAATTTTAACATTTAATCTTTCGACTGTAAATGACTGTTGGATGTGAATTGTGACTTTGTCAGCTAAAATAAGTGTGTTTAAAGTCATTTCTGTGCCTGAAACGGGTCAAAATTGAAGCTTTTGAGTAAGCAAAACTCTGTAAAAATGGCAATTTTGGTCACTGTGAGGGTTTAAAAAGTGGTTATTCAACATGAGGCACGATCCAATTGACATTTTGAATCATTTTTGGTACAGTCCAAAAAATCAATTTTCGGATGAAAAACGATGACTCCGGACATGTCGAACTATCCCAAAATGGTCAATATGGATGAAATTTTAACATTTAATCTTTTGACTGTAAATGACTGTTGGATGTGAATTATGACTTTGTCAACTAAAATAAGTGTGTTTAAAGTCATTTCTGTGCCTGAAACTGGTCAAAATTGAAGCTTTTGAGTAAGCAAAACTCTGTAAAAATGGCAATTGTGGTCACTCTGAGGGTTTAAAAAGTGGTTATTCAACATGAGGCACGATCCAATTGACATTTTGAATCATTTTTGGTACAGTCCAAAAAATCAATTTTCGGATGAAAAACGATGACTCCGGACATGTCGAACGATCCCAAAATGGTCAATATGGATGAAATTTTAACATTTAATCTTTTGACTCTAAATGGCTGTTGGATGTGAATTATGACTTTGTCTACTAAAATAAGTGTGTTTAAAGTCATTTCTGTGCCTGAAACGGGTCAAAATTGAAGCTTTTGAGTAAGCAAAACTCTGTAAAAATGGCAATTGTGGTCACTCTGAGGGTCTAAAAAGTGGTTATTCAACATGAGGCACGATCCAATTGACATTTTGAATCATTTTTGGTACAGTCCAAAAAATCCATTTTCGGATGAAAAACGATGACTCCGGACATGTCGAACTATCCCAAAATGGTCAATATGGATGAAATTTTAACATTTAATCTTTTGACTGTAAATGACTGTTGGATCTGAATTTTGACTTTGTCAACTAAAATAAGTGTGTTTAAAGTCATTTCTGTGCCTGAAACGGGTCAAAATTGAAGCTTTTGAGTAAGCAAAACTCTGTAAAAATGGCAATTTTGGTCACTTTGAGGGTTTAAAAAGTGGTTATTCAACATGAGGCACGATCCAATTGACATTTTGAACCATTTTTGGTACAGTCCAAAAAATCAATTTTCGAATGAAAAACGATGACTCCGGACATGTCGAACTATCCCAAAATGGTCAATATGGATGAAATTTTAACATTTAATCTTTTGACTCTAAATGGCTGTTGGATGTGAATTATGACTTTGTCAACTAAAATAAGTGTGTTTAAAGTCATTTCTGTGCCTGAAACGGGTCAAAATTGAAGCTTTTGAGTAAGCAAAACTCTGTAAAAATGGCAATTTTGGTCACTGTGAGGGTTTAAAAAGTGGTTATTCAACATGAGGCACGATCCAATTGACATTTTGAATAATTTTTGGTACAGTCCAAAAAATCAATTTTCGGATGAAAAACGATGACTCCGGACATGTCGAACTATCCCAAAATGGTCAATATGGATGAAATTTTAACATTTAATCTTTTGACTGTAAATGACTGTTGGATGTGAATTATGACTTTGTCAACTAAAATAAGTGTGTTTAAAGTCATTTCTGTGCCTGAAACGGGTCAAAATTGAAGCTTTTGAGTAAGCAAAACTCTCTAAAAATGGCAATTTTGGTCACTCTGAGGGTTTAAAAAGTGGTTATTCAACATGAGGCACGATCCAATTGACATTTTGAATCATTTTTGGTACAGTCCAAAAAATCAATTTTCGGATGAAAAACGATGACTCCGGACATGTTGAACGATCCCAAAAAGGTCAAAATGGATGAAATTTTAACATTTAATCTTTTGACTCTAAATGGCTGTTGGATGTGAATTATGACTTTGTCAACTAAAATAAGTGTGTTTAAAGTCATTTCTGTGCCTGAAACGGGTCAAAATTGAAGCTTTTGAGTAAGCAAAACTCTGTAAAAATGGCAATTTTGGTCACTGTGAGGGTTTAAAAAGTGGTTATTCAACATGAGGCACGATCCAATTGACATTTTGAATCATTTTTGGTACAGTCCAAAAAATCAATTTTCGGATGAAAAACGATGACTCCGGACATGTCGAACTATCCCAAAATGGTCAATATGGATGAAATTTTAACATTTAATCTTTTGACTGTAAATGACTGTTGGATGTGAATTATGACTTTGTCAACTAAAATAAGTGTGTTTAAAGTCATTTCTGTGCCTGAAACGGGTCAAAATTGAAGCTTTTGAGTAAGCAAAACTCTCTAAAAATGGCAATTTTGGTCACTCTGAGGGTTTAAAAAGTGGTTATTCAACATGAGGCACGATCCAATTGACATTTTGAATCATTTTTGGTACAGTCCAAAAAATCAATTTTCGGATGAAAAACGATGACTCCGGACATGTTGAACGATCCCAAAAAGGTCAAAATGGATGAAATTTTAACATTTAATCTTTTGACTGTAAATGACTGTTGGATGTGAATTATGACTTTGTCAACTAAAATAAGTGTGTTTAAAGTCATTTCTGTGCCTGAAACGGGTCAAAATTGAAGCTTTTGAGTAAGCAAAACTCTGTAAAAATGGCAATTTTGGTCACTTTGAGGGTTTAAAAAGTGGTTATTCAACATGAGGCACGATCCAATTGACATTTTGAATCATTTTTGGTACAGTCCAAAAAATCAATTTTCGGATGAAAAACGATGACTCCGGACATGTCGAACTATCCCAAAATGGTCAATATGGATGAAATTTTAACATTTAATCTTTTGACTCTAAATGGCTGTTGGATGTGAATTATGACTTTGTCAACTAAAATAAGTGTGTTTAAAGTCATTTCTGTGCCTGAAACGGGTCAAAATTGAAGCTTTTGAGTAAGCAAAACTCTGTAAAAATGGCAATTTTGGTCACTGTGAGGGTTTAAAAAGTGGTTATTCAACATGAGGCACGATCCAATTGACATTTTGAATCATTTTTGGTACAGTCCAAAAAATCAATTTTCGGATTAAAAACGATGACTCCGGACATGTCGAACTATCCCAAAATGGTCAATATGGATGAAATTTTAACATTTAATCTTTTGACTGTAAATGACTGTTGGATGTGAATTATGACTTTGTCAACTAAAATAAGTGTGTTTAAAGTCATTTCTGTGCCTGAAACGGGTCAAAATTGAAGCTTTTGAGTAAGCAAAACTCTGTAAAAATGGCAATTTTGGTCACTCTGAGGGTTTAAAAAGTGGTTATTCCACATGAGGCACGATCCAATTGACATTTTGAATCATTTTTGGTACAGTCCAAAAAATCAATTTTCGGATGAAAAACGATGACTCCGGACATGTCGAACGATCCCAAAATGGTCAATATGGATGAAATTTTAACATTTAATCTTTTGACTGTAAATGACTGTTGGATGTGAATTGTGACTTTGTCAGCTAAAATAAATGTGTTTAAAGTCATTTCTGTGCCTGAAACGAGTCAAAATTGAAGCTTTTGAGTAAGCAAAACTCTGTAAAAATGGCAATTTTGGTCACTCTGAGGGTTTAAAAAGTGGTTATTCAACATGAGGCACGATCCAATTGACATTTTGAATCATTTTTGGTACAGTCCAAAAAATCAATTTTCGAATGAAAAACGATGACTCCGGACATGTCGAACGATCCCAAAAAGGTCAAAATGGATGAAATTTTAACATTTAATCTTTTGACTGTAAATGACTGTTGGATGTGAATTATGACTTTGTCAACTAAAATAAGTGTGTTTAAAGTCATTTCTGTGCCTGAAACGGGTCAAAATTGAAGCTTTTGAGTAAGCAAAACTCTGTAAAAATGGCAATTTTGGTCCCTCTGAGGGTTTAAAAAGTGGTTATTCAACATGAGGCACGATCCAATTGACATTTTGAATCATTTTTGGTACAGTCCAAAAAATCAATTTTCGGATGAAAAACGATGACTCCGGACATGTCGAACTATCCCAAAATGGTCAATATGGATGAAATTTTAACATTTAATCTTTTGACTCTAAATGGCTGTTGGATGTGAATTATGACTTTGTCTACTAAAATAAGTGTGTTTAAAGTCATTTCTGTGCCTAAAACGGGTCACAATTGAAGCTTTTGAGTAAGCAAAACTCTGTAAAAATGGCAATTTTGGTCACTCTGAGGGTTTAAAAAGTGGTTATTCAACATGAGGCACGATCCAATTGACATTTTGAATCATTTTTGGTACAGTCCAAAAAATCAATTTTTGGATGAAAAACGATGACTCCGGACATGTCGAACTATCCCAAAATGGTCAATATGGATGAAATTTTAACATTTAATCTTTTGACTGTAAATGACTGTCGGATGTGAATTATGACTTTGTCAACTAAAATAAGTGTGTTTAAAGTCATTTCTGTGCCTGAAACGGGTCAAAATTGAAGCTTTTGAGTAAGCAAAACTCTGTAAAAATGGCAATTTTGGTCACTGTGAGGGTTTAAAAAGTGGTTATTCAACATGAGGCACGATCCAATTGACATTTTGAATCATTTTTGGTACAGTCCAAAAAATCAATTTTCGGATGAAAAACGATGACTCCGGACATGTCGAACTATCCCAAAATGGTCAATATGGATGAAATTTTAACATTTAATCTTTTGACTGTAAATGACTGTTGGATGTGAATTATGACTTTGTCAACTAAAATAAGTGTGTTTAAAGTCATTTCTGTGCCTGAAACGGGTCAAAATTGAAGCTTTTGAGTAAGCAAAACTCTGTAAAAATGGCAATTTTGGTCACTCTGAGGGTTTAAAAAGTGGTTATTCAACATGAGGCACGATCCAATTGACATTTTGAATCATTTTTGGTACAGTCCAAAAAATCAATTTTCGGATAAAAAACGATGACTCCGGACATGTCGAACGATCCCAAAATGGTCAATATGGATGAAATTTTAACATTTAATCTTTTGACTGTAAATGACAGTTGGATGTGAATTGTGACTTTGTCAGCTAAAATAAGTGTGTTTAAAGTCATTTCTGTGCCTGAAACGGGTCAAAATTGAAGCTTTTGAGTAAGCAAAACTCTGTAAAAATGGCAATTTTGGTCACTCTGAGGGTTTAAAAAGTGGTTATTCAACACGAGGCACAATCCAATTAACATTTTGAATCATTTTGGTACAGTCCAAAAAATCAATTTTCGAATGAAAAACGATGACTCCGGACATGTCGAACGATCCCAAAAAGGTCAAAATGGATGAAATTTTAACATTTAATCTTTTGACTGTAAATGACTGTTGGATGTGAATTATGACTTTGTCAACTAAAATAAGTGTGTTTAAAGTCATTTCTGTGCCTGAAACGGGTCAAAATTGAAGCTTTTGAGTAAGCAAAACTCTGTAAAAATGGCAATTTTGGTCACTCTGAGGGTTTAAAAAGTGGTTATTCCACATGAGGCACGATCCAATTGACATTTTGAATCATTTTTGGTACAGTCCAAAAAATCAATTTTCGGATGAAAAACGATGACTCCGGACATGTCGAACGATCCCAAAATGGTCAATATGGATGAAATTTTAACATTTAATCTTTTGACTGTAAATGACTGTTGGATGTGAATTGTGACTTTGTCAGCTAAAATAAATGTGTTTAAAGTCATTTCTGTGCCTGAAACGAGTCAAAATTGAAGCTTTTGAGTAAGCAAAACTCTGTAAAAATGGCAATTTTGGTCACTCTGAGGGTTTAAAAAGTGGTTATTCAACATGAGGCACGATCCAATTGACATTTTGAATCATTTTTGGTACAGTCCAAAAAATCAATTTTCGAATGAAAAACGATGACTCCGGACATGTCGAACGATCCCAAAAAGGTCAAAATGGATGAAATTTTAACATTTAATCTTTTGACTGTAAATGACTGTTGGATGTGAATTATGACTTTGTCAACTAAAATAAGTGTGTTTAAAGTCATTTCTGTGCCTGAAACGGGTCAAAATTGAAGCTTTTGAGTAAGCAAAACTCTGTAAAAATGGCAATTTTGGTCCCTCTGAGGGTTTAAAAAGTGGTTATTCAACATGAGGCACGATCCAATTGACATTTTGAATCATTTTTGGTACAGTCCAAAAAATCAATTTTCGGATGAAAAACGATGACTCCGGACATGTCGAACTATCCCAAAATGGTCAATATGGATGAAATTTTAACATTTAATCTTTTGACTCTAAATGGCTGTTGGATGTGAATTATGACTTTGTCTACTAAAATAAGTGTGTTTAAAGTCATTTCTGTGCCTAAAACGGGTCACAATTGAAGCTTTTGAGTAAGCAAAACTCTGTAAAAATGGCAATTTTGGTCACTCTGAGGGTTTAAAAAGTGGTTATTCAACATGAGGCACGATCCAATTGACATTTTGAATCATTTTTGGTACAGTCCAAAAAATCAATTTTCGGATGAAAAACGATGACTCCGGACATGTCGAACTATCCCAAAATGGTCAATATGGACGAAATTTTAACATTTAATCTTTTGACTCTAAATGACTGTTGGATGTGAATTATGACTTTGTCAACTAAAATAAGTGTGTTTAAAGTCATTTCTGTGCCTCAAAGGGGTCAAAATTGAAGCTTTTGAGTAAGCAAAACTCTGTAAAAACGGCAATTTTGGTCACTGTGAGGGTTTAAAAAGTGGTTATTCAACATGAGGAACGATCCAATTGAAATTTTGAATCATTTTTGGTACAGTCCAAAAAATCAATTTTCGGATGAAAAACGATGACTCCGGACATGTCGAACGATCCCAAAAAGGTCAAAATGGATGAAATTTTAACATTTAATCTTTTGACTGTAAATGACTGTTGGATGTGAATTATGACTTTGTCAACTAAAATAAGTGTGTTTAAAGTCATTTCTGTGCCTGAAACGGGTCAAAATTGAAGCTTTTGAGTAAGCAAAACTCTGTAAAAATGGCAATTTTGGTCACTGTGAGGGTTTAAAAAGTGGTTATTCAACATGAGGCACGATCCAATTGACATTTTGAATCATTTTTGGTACAGTCCAAAATATCAATTTTCGGATGAAAAACGATCACTCCGGACATGTCGAACTATCCCAAAATGGTCAATATGGATGAAATTTTAACATTTAATCTTTTGACTGTAAATGACTGTTGGATGTGAATTATGACTTTGTCAACTAAAATAAGTGTGTTTAAAGTCATTTCTGTGCCTGAAACGGGTCAAAATTGAAGCTTTTGAGTAAGCAAAACTCTGTAAAAACTGCAATTTTGGTCACTGTGAGGGTTTAAAAAGTGGTTATTCAACATGAGGAACGATCCAATTGAAATTTTGAATCATTTTTGGTACAGTCCAAAAAATCAATTTTCAAATGAAAAACGATGACTCCGGACATGTCGAACGATCCCAAAAAGGTCAAAATGGATGAAATTTTAACATTTAATCTTTTGACTGTAAATGACTGTTGGATGTGAATTATGACTTTGTCAACTAAAATAAGTGTGTTTAAAGTCATTTCTGTGCCTGAAACGGGTCAAAATTGAAGCTTTTGAGTAAGCAAAACTCTGTAAAAATGGCAATGTTGGTCACTGTGAGGGTTTAAAAAGTGGTTATTCAACATGAGGCACGATCCAATTGACATTTTGAATCATTTTTGGTACAGTCCAAAAAATCAATTTTCGGATGAAAAACGATGACTCCGGACATGTCGAACGATCCCAAAATGGTCAATATGGATGAAATTTTAACATTTAATCTTTTGACTGTAAATGACTGTTGGATGTGAATTGTGACTTTGTAAGCTAAAATAAGTGTGTTTAAAGTCATTTCTGTGCCTGAAACGGGTCAAAATTGAAGCTTTTGAGTAAGCAAAACTCTGTAAAAATGGCAATTTTGGTCACTCTGAGGGTTTAAAAAGTGGTTATTCAACATGAGACACGATCCAATTGACATTTTGAATCATTTTTGGTACAGTCCAAAAAATCAAATTTCGGATGAAAAACGATGACTCCGGACATGTCGAACGATCCCAAAATGGTCAATATGGATGAAATTTTAACATTTAATCTTTTGACTGTAAATGACTGTTGGATGTGAATTGTGACTTTGTCAGCTAAAATAAATGTGTTTAAAGTCATTTCTGTGCCTGAAACGAGTCAAAATTGAAGCTTTTGAGTAAGCAAAACTCTGTAAAAATGGCAATTTTGGTCACTCTGAGGGTTTAAAAAGTGGTTATTCAACATGAGGCACGATCCAATTGACATTTTGAATCATTTTTGGTACAGTCCAAAAAATCAATTTTCGAATGAAAAACGATGACTCCGGACATGTCGAACGATCCCAAAAAGGTCAAAATGGATGAAATTTTAACATTTAATCTTTTGACTGTAAATGACTGTTGGATGTGAATTATGACTTTGTCAACTAAAATAAGTGTGTTTAAAGTCATTTCTGTGCCTGAAACGGGTCAAAATTGAAGCTTTTGAGTAAGCAAAACTCTGTAAAAATGGCTATTTTGGTCACTGTGAGGGTTTAAAAAGTGGTTATTCAACATGAGGCACGATCCAATTGACATTTTGAATAATTTTTGGTACAGTCCAAAAAATCAATTTTCGGATGAAAAACGATGACTCCGGACATGTCGAACTATCCCAAAATGGTCAATATGGATGAAATTTTAACATTTAATCTTTTGACTGTAAATGACTGTTGGATGTGAATTATGACTTTGTCAACTAAAATAAGTGTGTTTAAAGTCATTTCTGTGCCTGAAACGGGTCACAATTGAAGCTTTTGAGTAAGCAAAACTCTGTAAAAATGGCAATTTTGGTCACTCTGAGGGTCTAAAAAGTGGTTATTAAACATGAGGCACGATCCAATTGACATTTTGAATCATTTTTGGTACAGTCCAAAAAATCAATTTTCGGATGAAAAACGATGACTCCGGACATGTCGAACTATCCCAAAATGGTCAATATGGATGAAATTTTAACATTTAATCTTTTGACTCTAAATGACTGTTGGATGTGAATTATGACTTTGTCAACTAAAATAAGTGTGTTTAAAGTCATTTCTGTGCCTGAAACGGGTCAAAATTGAAGCTTTTGAGTAAGCAAAACTCTGTAAAAACTGCAATTTTGGTCACTGTGAGGGTTTAAAAAGTGGTTATTCAACATGAGGAACGATCCAATTGAAATTTTGAATCATTTTTGGTACAGTCCAAAAAATCAATTTTCAAATGAAAAACGATGACTCCGGACATGTCGAACGATCCCAAAAAGGTCAAAATGGATGAAATTTTAACATTTAATCTTTTGACTGTAAATGACTGTTGGATGTGAATTATGACTTTGTCAACTAAAATAAGTGTGTTTAAAGTCATTTCTGTGCCTGAAACGGGTCAAAATTGAAGCTTTTGAGTAAGCAAAACTCTGTAAAAATGGCAATGTTGGTCACTGTGAGGGTTTAAAAAGTGGTTATTCAACATGAGGCACGATCCAATTGACATTTTGAATCATTTTTGGTACAGTCCAAAAAATCAATTTTCGGATGAAAAACGATGACTCCGGACATGTCGAACGATCCCAAAATGGTCAATATGGATGAAATTTTAACATTTAATCTTTTGACTGTAAATGACTGTTGGATGTGAATTGTGACTTTGTAAGCTGAAAAAAAGTGTGTTTAAAGTCATTTCTGTGCCTGAAACGGGTCAAAATTGAAGCTTTTGAGTAAGCAAAACTCTGTAAAAATGGCAATTTTGGTCACTCTGAGGGTTTAAAAAGTGGTTATTCAACATGAGACACGATCCAATTGACATTTTGAATCATTTTTGGTACAGTCCAAAAAATCAAATTTCGGATGAAAAACGATGACTCCGGACATGTCGAACGATCCCAAAATGGTCAATATGGATGAAATTTTAACATTTAATCTTTTGACTGTAAATGACTGTTGGATGTGAATTGTGACTTTGTCAGCTAAAATAAATGTGTTTAAAGTCATTTCTGTGCCTGAAACGAGTCAAAATTGAAGCTTTTGAGTAAGCAAAACTCTGTAAAAATGGCAATTTTGGTCACTCTGAGGGTTTAAAAAGTGGTTATTCAACATGAGGCACGATCCAATTGACATTTTGAATCATTTTTGGTACAGTCCAAAAAATCAATTTTCGAATGAAAAACGATGACTCCGGACATGTCGAACGATCCCAAAAAGGTCAAAATGGATGAAATTTTAACATTTAATCTTTTGACTGTAAATGACTGTTGGATGTGAATTATGACTTTGTCAACTAAAATAAGTGTGTTTAAAGTCATTTCTGTGCCTGAAACGGGTCAAAATTGAAGCTTTTGAGTAAGCAAAACTCTGTAAAAATGGCTATTTTGGTCACTTTGAGGGTTTAAAAAGTGGTTATTCAACATGAGGCACGATCCAATTGACATTTTGAATAATTTTTGGTACAGTCCAAAAAATCAATTTTCGGATGAAAAACGATGACTCCGGACATGTCGAACTATCCCAAAATGGTCAATATGGATGAAATTTTAACATTTAATCTTTTGACTGTAAATGACTGTTGGATGTGAATTATGACTTTGTCAACTAAAATAAGTGTGTTTAAAGTCATTTCTGTGCCTGAAACGGGTCACAATTGAAGCTTTTGAGTAAGCAAAACTCTGTAAAAATGGCAATTTTGGTCACTCTGAGGGTCTAAAAAGTGGTTATTAAACATGAGGCACGATCCAATTGACATTTTGAATCATTTTTGGTACAGTCCAAAAAATCAATTTTCGGATGAAAAACGATGACTCCGGACATGTCGAACTATCCCAAAATGGTCAATATGGATGAAATTTTAACATTTAATCTTTTGACTCTAAATGACTGTTGGATGTGAATTATGACTTTGTCAACTAAAATAAGTGTGTTTAAAGTCATTTCTGTGCCTCAAAGGGGTCAAAATTGAAGCTTTTGAGTAAGCAAAACTCTGTAAAAACTGCAATTTTGGTCACTGTGAGGGTTTAAAAAGTGGTTATTCAACATGAGGAACGATCCAATTGAAATTTCGAATCATTTTTGGTACAGTCCAAAAAATCAATTTTCGGATGAAAAACGATGACTCCGGACATGTCGAACGATCCCAAAAAGGTCAAAATGGATGAAATTTTAACATTTAATCTTTTGACTGTAAATGACTGTTGGATGTGAATTATGACTTTGTCAACTAAAATAAGTGTGTTTAAAGTCATTTCTGTGCCTGAAACGGGTCAAAATTGAAGCTTTTGAGTAAGCAAAACTCTGTAAAAATGGCAATTTTGGTCACTGTGAGGGTTTAAAAAGTGGTTATTCAACATGAGGCACGATCCAATTGACATTTTGAATCATTTTTGGTACAGTCCAAAAAATCAATTTTCGGATGAAAAACGATCACTCCGGACATGTCGAACTATCCCAAAATGGTCAATATGGATGAAATTTTAACATTTAATCTTTTGACTGTAAATGACTGTTGGATGTGAATTATGACTTTGTCAACTAAAATAAGTGTGTTTAAAGTCATTTCTGTGCCTGAAACGGGTCAAAATTGAAGCTTTTGAGTAAGCAAAACTCTGTAAAAATGGCAATTTTGGTCACTCTGAGGGTTTAAAAAGTCGTTATTCAACATGAGGCACGATCCAATTGACATTTTGAATCATTTTTGGTACAGTCCAAAAAATCAATTTTCGGATGAAAAACGATGACTCCGGACATGTCGAACGATCCCAAAATGGTCAATATGGATGAAATTTTAACATTTAATCTTTTGACTGTAAATGACTGTTGGATGTGAATTGTGACTTTGTCAGCTAAAATAAGTGTGTTTAAAGTCATTTCTGTGCCTGAAACGGGTCAAAATTGAAGCTTTTGAGTAAGCAAAACTCTGTAAAAATGGCAATTTTGGTCACTCTGAGGGTTTAAAAAGTGGTTATTCAACATGAGGCACAATCCAATTGACATTTTGAATCATTTTTGGTACAGTCCAAAAAATCAATTTTCGAATGAAAAACGATGACTCCGGACATGTCGAACGATTCCAAAAAGGTCAAAATGGATGAAATTTTAACATTTAATCTTTTGACTGTAAATGACTGTTGGATGTGAATTATGACTTTGTCAACTAAAATAAGTGTGTTTAAAGTCATTTCTGTGCCTGAAACGGGTCAAAATTGAAGCTTTTGAGTAAGCAAAACTCTGTAAAAATGGCAATTTTGGTCACTGTGAGGGTTTAAAAAGTGGTTATTCAACATGAGGCACGATCCAATTGACATTTTGAATCATTTTTGGTACAGTCCAAAATATCAATTTTCGGATGAAAAACGATCACTCCGGACATGTCGAACTATCCCAAAATGGTCAATATGGATGAAATTTTAACATTTAATCTTTTGACTGTAAATGACTGTTGGATGTGAATTATGACTTTGTCAACTAAAATAAGTGTGTTTAAAGTCATTTCTGTGCCTGAAACGGGTCAAAATTGAAGCTTTTGAGTAAGCAAAACTCTGTAAAAACTGCAATTTTGGTCACTGTGAGGGTTTAAAAAGTGGTTATTCAACATGAGGAACGATCCAATTGAAATTTTGAATCATTTTTGGTACAGTCCAAAAAATCAATTTTCAAATGAAAAACGATGACTCCGGACATGTCGAACGGTCCCAAAAAGGTCAAAATGGATGAAATTTTAACATTTAATCTTTTGACTGTAAATGACTGTTGGATGTGAATTATGACTTTGTCAACTAAAATAAGTGTGTTTAAAGTCATTTCTGTGCCTGAAACGGGTCAAAATTGAAGCTTTTGAGTAAGCAAAACTCTGTAAAAATGGCAATTTTGGTCACTGTGAGGGTTTAAAAAGTGGTTATTCAACATGAGGCACGATCCAATTGACATTTTGAATCATTTTTGGTACAGTCCAAAAAATCAATTTTCGGATGAAAAACGATGACTCCGGACATGTCGAACGATCCCAAAATGGTCAATATGGATGAAATTTTAACATTTAATCTTTTGACTGTAAATGACTGTTGGATGTGAATTGTGACTTTGTCAGCTAAAATAAGTGTGTTTAAAGTCATTTCTGTGCCTGAAACGGGTCAAAATTGAAGCTTTTGAGTAAGCAAAACTCTGTAAAAATGGCAATTTTGGTCACTCTGAGGGTTTAAAAAGTGGTTATTCAACATGAGGCACAATCCAATTGACATTTTGAATCATTTTTGGTACAGTCCAAAAAATCAATTTTCGAATGAAAAACGATGACTCCGGACATGTCGAACGATCCCAAAAAGGTCAAAATGGATGAAATTTTAACATTTAATCTTTTGACTGTAAATGACTGTTGGATGTGAATTATGACTTTGTCAACTAAAATAAGTGTGTTTAAAGTCATTTCTGTGCCTGAAACGGGTCAAAATTGAAGCTTTTGAGTAAGCAAAACTCTGTAAAAATGGCAATTTTGGTCACTGTGAGGGTTTAAAAAGTGGTTATTCAACATGAGGCACGATCCAATTGACATTTTGAATCATTTTTGGTACAGTCCAAAATATCAATTTTCGGATGAAAAACGATCACTCCGGACATGTCGAACTATCCCAAAATGGTCAATATGGATGAAATTTTAACATTTAATCTTTTGACTGTAAATGACTGTTGGATGTGAATTATGACTTTGTCAACTAAAATAAGTGTGTTTAAAGTCATTTCTGTGCCTGAAACGGGTCAAAATTGAAGCTTTTGAGTAAGCAAAACTCTGTAAAAACTGCAATTTTGGTCACTGTGAGGGTTTAAAAAGTGGTTATTCAACATGAGGAACGATCCAATTGAAATTTTGAATCATTTTTGGTACAGTCCAAAAAATCAATTTTCAAATGAAAAACGATGACTCCGGACATGTCGAACGATCCCAAAAAGGTCAAAATGGATGAAATTTTAACATTTAATCTTTTGACTGTAAATGACTGTTGGATGTGAATTATGACTTTGTCAACTAAAATAAGTGTGTTTAAAGTCATTTCTGTGCCTGAAACGGGTCAAAATTGAAGCTTTTGAGTAAGCAAAACTCTGTAAAAATGGCAATTTTGGTCACTGTGAGGGTTTAAAAAGTGGTTATTCAACATGAGGCACGATCCAATTGACATTTTGAATCATTTTTGGTACAGTCCAAAAAATCAATTTTCGGATGAAAAACGATGACTCCGGACATGTCGAACGATCCCAAAATGGTCAATATGGATGAAATTTTAACATTTAATCTTTTGACTGTAAATGACTGTTGGATGTGAATTGTGACTTTGTAAGCTAAAATAAGTGTGTTTAAAGTCATTTCTGTGCCTGAAACGGGTCAAAATTGAAGCTTTTGAGTAAGCAAAACTCTGTAAAAATGGCAATTTTGGTCACTCTGAGGGTTTAAAAAGTGGTTATTCAACATGAGACACGATCCAATTGACATTTTGAATCATTTTTGGTACAGTCCAAAAAATCAAATTTCGGATGAAAAACGATGACTCCGGACATGTCGAACGATCCCAAAATGGTCAATATGGATGAAATTTTAACATTTAATCTTTTGACTGTAAATGACTGTTGGATGTGAATTGTGACTTTGTCAGCTAAAATAAATGTGTTTAAAGTCATTTCTGTGCCTGAAACGAATCAAAATTGAAGCTTTTGAGTAAGCAAAACTCTGTAAAAATGGCAATTTTGGTCACTCTGAGGGTTTAAAAAGTGGTTATTCAACATGAGGCACGATCCAATTGACATTTTGAATCATTTTTGGTACAGTCCAAAAAATCAATTTTCGAATGAAAAACGATGACTCCGGACATGTCGAACGATCCCAAAAAGGTCAAAATGGATGAAATTTTAACATTTAATCTTTTGACTGTAAATGACTGTTGGATGTGAATTATGACTTTGTCAACTAAAATAAGTGTGTTTAAAGTCATTTCTGTGCCTGAAACGGGTCAAAATTGAAGCTTTTGAGTAAGCAAAACTCTGTAAAAATGGCTATTTTGGTCACTGTGATGGTTTAAAAAGTGGTTATTCAACATGAGGCACGATCCAATTGACATTTTGAATAATTTTTGGTACAGTCCAAAAAATCAATTTTCGGATGAAAAACGATGACTCCGGACATGTCGAACTATCCCAAAATGGTCAATATGGATGAAATTTTAACATTTAATCTTTTGACTCTAAATGACTGTTGGATGTGAATTATGACTTTGTCAACTAAAATAAGTGTGTTTAAAGTCATTTCTGTGCCTCAAAGGGGTCAAAATTGAAGCTTTTGAGTAAGCAAAACTCTGTAAAAACTGCAATTTTGGTCACTGTGAGGGTTTAAAAAGTGGTTATTCAACATGAGGAACGATCCAATTGAAATTTCGAATCATTTTTGGTACAGTCCAAAAAATCAATTTTCGGATGAAAAACGATGACTCCGGACATGTCGAACGATCCCAAAAAGGTCAAAATGGATGAAATTTTAACATTTAATCTTTTGACTGTAAATGACTGTTGGATGTGAATTATGACTTTGTCAACTAAAATAAGTGTGTTTAAAGTCATTTCTGTGCCTGAAACGGGTCAAAATTGAAGCTTTTGAGTAAGCAAAACTCTGTAAAAATGGCAATTTTGGTCACTCTGAGGGTTTAAAAAGTCGTTATTCAACATGAGGCACGATCCAATTGACATTTTGAATCATTTTTGGTACAGTCCAAAAAATCAATTTTCGGATGAAAAACGATGACTCCGGACATGTCGAACGATCCCAAAATGGTCAATATGGATGAAATTTTAACATTTAATCTTTTGACTGTAAATGACTGTTGGATGTGAATTGTGACTTTGTCAGCTAAAATAAGTGTGTTTAAAGTCATTTCTGTGCCTGAAACGGGTCAAAATTGAAGCTTTTGAGTAAGCAAAACTCTGTAAAAATGGCAATTTTGGTCACTCTGAGGGTTTAAAAAGTGGTTATTCAACATGAGGCACAATCCAATTGACATTTTGAATCATTTTTGGTACAGTCCAAAAAATCAATTTTCGAATGAAAAACGATGACTCCGGACATGTCGAACGATCCCAAAAAGGTCAAAATGGATGAAATTTTAACATTTAATCTTTTGACTGTAAATGACTGTTGGATGTGAATTATGACTTTGTCAACTAAAATAAGTGTGTTTAAAGTCATTTCTGTGCCTGAAACAGGTCAAAATTGAAGCTTTTGAGTAAGCAAAACTCTGTAAAAATGGCAATTTTGGTCACTGTGAGGGTTTAAAAAGTGGTTATTCAACATGAGGCACGATCCAATTGACATTTTGAATCATTTTTGGTACAGTCCAAAAAATCAATTTTCGGATGAAAAACGATGACTCCGGACATGTCGAACTATCCCAAAATGGTCAATATGGATGAAATTTTAACATTTAATCTTTTGACTGTAAATGACTGTTGGATGTGAATTATGACTTTGTCAACTAAAATAAGTGTGTTTAAAGTCATTTCTGTGCCTGAAACTGGTCAAAATTGAAGCTTTTGAGTAAGCAAAACTCTGTAAAAATGGCAATTGTGGTCACTCTGAGGGTTTAAAAAGTGGTTATTCAACATGAGGCACGATCCAATTGACATTTTGAATCATTTTTGGTACAGTCCAAAAAATCAATTTTCGGATGAAAAACGATGACTCCGGACATGTCGAACGATCCCAAAATGGTCAATATGGATGAAATTTTAACATTTAATCTTTTGACTCTAAATGGCTGTTGGATGTGAATTATGACTTTGTCTACTAAAATAAGTGTGTTTAAAGTCATTTCTGTGCCTGAAACGGGTCAAAATTGAAGCTTTTGAGTAAGCAAAACTCTGTAAAAATGGCAATTGTGGTCACTCTGAGGGTCTAAAAAGTGGTTATTCAACATGAGGCACGATCCAATTGACATTTTGAATCATTTTTGGTACAGTCCAAAAAATCCATTTTCGGATGAAAAACGATGACTCCGGACATGTCGAACTATCCCAAAATGGTCAATATGGATGAAATTTTAACATTTAATCTTTTGACTGTAAATGACTGTTGGATCTGAATTTTGACTTTGTCAACTAAAATAAGTGTGTTTAAAGTCATTTCTGTGCCTGAAACGGGTCAAAATTGAAGCTTTTGAGTAAGCAAAACTCTGTAAAAATGGCAATTTTGGTCACTTTGAGGGTTTAAAAAGTGGTTATTCAACATGAGGCACGATCCAATTGACATTTTGAACCATTTTTGGTACAGTCCAAAAAATCAATTTTCGAATGAAAAACGATGACTCCGGACATGTCGAACTATCCCAAAATGGTCAATATGGATGAAATTTTAACATTTAATCTTTTGACTCTAAATGGCTGTTGGATGTGAATTATGACTTTGTCAACTAAAATAAGTGTGTTTAAAGTCATTTCTGTGCCTGAAACGGGTCAAAATTGAAGCTTTTGAGTAAGCAAAACTCTGTAAAAATGGCAATTTTGGTCACTGTGAGGGTTTAAAAAGTGGTTATTCAACATGAGGCACGATCCAATTGACATTTTGAATAATTTTTGGTACAGTCCAAAAAATCAATTTTCGGATGAAAAACGATGACTCCGGACATGTCGAACTATCCCAAAATGGTCAATATGGATGAAATTTTAACATTTAATCTTTTGACTGTAAATGACTGTTGGATGTGAATTATGACTTTGTCAACTAAAATAAGTGTGTTTAAAGTCATTTCTGTGCCTGAAACGGGTCAAAATTGAAGCTTTTGAGTAAGCAAAACTCTCTAAAAATGGCAATTTTGGTCACTCTGAGGGTTTAAAAAGTGGTTATTCAACATGAGGCACGATCCAATTGACATTTTGAATCATTTTTGGTACAGTCCAAAAAATCAATTTTCGGATGAAAAACGATGACTCCGGACATGTTGAACGATCCCAAAAAGGTCAAAATGGATGAAATTTTAACATTTAATCTTTTGACTCTAAATGGCTGTTGGATGTGAATTATGACTTTGTCAACTAAAATAAGTGTGTTTAAAGTCATTTCTGTGCCTGAAACGGGTCAAAATTGAAGCTTTTGAGTAAGCAAAACTCTGTAAAAATGGCAATTTTGGTCACTGTGAGGGTTTAAAAAGTGGTTATTCAACATGAGGCACGATCCAATTGACATTTTGAATCATTTTTGGTACAGTCCAAAAAATCAATTTTCGGATGAAAAACGATGACTCCGGACATGTCGAACTATCCCAAAATGGTCAATATGGATGAAATTTTAACATTTAATCTTTTGACTGTAAATGACTGTTGGATGTGAATTATGACTTTGTCAACTAAAATAAGTGTGTTTAAAGTCATTTCTGTGCCTGAAACGGGTCAAAATTGAAGCTTTTGAGTAAGCAAAACTCTCTAAAAATGGCAATTTTGGTCACTCTGAGGGTTTAAAAAGTGGTTATTCAACATGAGGCACGATCCAATTGACATTTTGAATCATTTTTGGTACAGTCCAAAAAATCAATTTTCGGATGAAAAACGATGACTCCGGACATGTTGAACGATCCCAAAAAGGTCAAAATGGATGAAATTTTAACATTTAATCTTTTGACTGTAAATGACTGTTGGATGTGAATTATGACTTTGTCAACTAAAATAAGTGTGTTTAAAGTCATTTCTGTGCCTGAAACGGGTCAAAATTGAAGCTTTTGAGTAAGCAAAACTCTGTAAAAATGGCAATTTTGGTCACTTTGAGGGTTTAAAAAGTGGTTATTCAACATGAGGCACGATCCAATTGACATTTTGAATCATTTTTGGTACAGTCCAAAAAATCAATTTTCGGATGAAAAACGATGACTCCGGACATGTCGAACTATCCCAAAATGGTCAATATGGATGAAATTTTAACATTTAATCTTTTGACTCTAAATGGCTGTTGGATGTGAATTATGACTTTGTCAACTAAAATAAGTGTGTTTAAAGTCATTTCTGTGCCTGAAACGGGTCAAAATTGAAGCTTTTGAGTAAGCAAAACTCTGTAAAAATGGCAATTTTGGTCACTGTGAGGGTTTAAAAAGTGGTTATTCAACATGAGGCACGATCCAATTGACATTTTGAATCATTTTTGGTACAGTCCAAAAAATCAATTTTCGGATTAAAAACGATGACTCCGGACATGTCGAACTATCCCAAAATGGTCAATATGGATGAAATTTTAACATTTAATCTTTTGACTGTAAATGACTGTTGGATGTGAATTATGACTTTGTCAACTAAAATAAGTGTGTTTAAAGTCATTTCTGTGCCTGAAACGGGTCAAAATTGAAGCTTTTGAGTAAGCAAAACTCTGTAAAAATGGCAATTTTGGTCACTCTGAGGGTTTAAAAAGTGGTTATTCCACATGAGGCACGATCCAATTGACATTTTGAATCATTTTTGGTACAGTCCAAAAAATCAATTTTCGGATGAAAAACGATGACTCCGGACATGTCGAACGATCCCAAAATGGTCAATATGGATGAAATTTTAACATTTAATCTTTTGACTGTAAATGACTGTTGGATGTGAATTGTGACTTTGTCAGCTAAAATAAATGTGTTTAAAGTCATTTCTGTGCCTGAAACGAGTCAAAATTGAAGCTTTTGAGTAAGCAAAACTCTGTAAAAATGGCAATTTTGGTCACTCTGAGGGTTTAAAAAGTGGTTATTCAACATGAGGCACGATCCAATTGACATTTTGAATCATTTTTGGTACAGTCCAAAAAATCAATTTTCGAATGAAAAACGATGACTCCGGACATGTCGAACGATCCCAAAAAGGTCAAAATGGATGAAATTTTAACATTTAATCTTTTGACTGTAAATGACTGTTGGATGTGAATTATGACTTTGTCAACTAAAATAAGTGTGTTTAAAGTCATTTCTGTGCCTGAAACGGGTCAAAATTGAAGCTTTTGAGTAAGCAAAACTCTGTAAAAATGGCAATTTTGGTCCCTCTGAGGGTTTAAAAAGTGGTTATTCAACATGAGGCACGATCCAATTGACATTTTGAATCATTTTTGGTACAGTCCAAAAAATCAATTTTCGGATGAAAAACGATGACTCCGGACATGTCGAACTATCCCAAAATGGTCAATATGGATGAAATTTTAACATTTAATCTTTTGACTCTAAATGGCTGTTGGATGTGAATTATGACTTTGTCTACTAAAATAAGTGTGTTTAAAGTCATTTCTGTGCCTAAAACGGGTCACAATTGAAGCTTTTGAGTAAGCAAAACTCTGTAAAAATGGCAATTTTGGTCACTCTGAGGGTTTAAAAAGTGGTTATTCAACATGAGGCACGATCCAATTGACATTTTGAATCATTTTTGGTACAGTCCAAAAAATCAATTTTCGGATGAAAAACGATGACTCCGGACATGTCGAACTATCCCAAAATGGTCAATATGGACGAAATTTTAACATTTAATCTTTTGACTCTAAATGACTGTTGGATGTGAATTATGACTTTGTCAACTAAAATAAGTGTGTTTAAAGTCATTTCTGTGCCTCAAAGGGGTCAAAATTGAAGCTTTTGAGTAAGCAAAACTCTGTAAAAACGGCAATTTTGGTCACTGTGAGGGTTTAAAAAGTGGTTATTCAACATGAGGAACGATCCAATTGAAATTTTGAATCATTTTTGGTACAGTCCAAAAAATCAATTTTCGGATGAAAAACGATGACTCCGGACATGTCGAACGATCCCAAAAAGGTCAAAATGGATGAAATTTTAACATTTAATCTTTTGACTGTAAATGACTGTTGGATGTGAATTATGACTTTGTCAACTAAAATAAGTGTGTTTAAAGTCATTTCTGTGCCTGAAACGGGTCAAAATTGAAGCTTTTGAGTAAGCAAAACTCTGTAAAAATGGCAATTTTGGTCACTGTGAGGGTTTAAAAAGTGGTTATTCAACATGAGGCACGATCCAATTGACATTTTGAATCATTTTTGGTACAGTCCAAAATATCAATTTTCGGATGAAAAACGATCACTCCGGACATGTCGAACTATCCCAAAATGGTCAATATGGATGAAATTTTAACATTTAATCTTTTGACTGTAAATGACTGTTGGATGTGAATTATGACTTTGTCAACTAAAATAAGTGTGTTTAAAGTCATTTCTGTGCCTGAAACGGGTCAAAATTGAAGCTTTTGAGTAAGCAAAACTCTGTAAAAACTGCAATTTTGGTCACTGTGAGGGTTTAAAAAGTGGTTATTCAACATGAGGAACGATCCAATTGAAATTTTGAATCATTTTTGGTACAGTCCAAAAAATCAATTTTCAAATGAAAAACGATGACTCCGGACATGTCGAACGATCCCAAAAAGGTCAAAATGGATGAAATTTTAACATTTAATCTTTTGACTGTAAATGACTGTTGGATGTGAATTATGACTTTGTCAACTAAAATAAGTGTGTTTAAAGTCATTTCTGTGCCTGAAACGGGTCAAAATTGAAGCTTTTGAGTAAGCAAAACTCTGTAAAAATGGCAATTTTGGTCACTGTGAGGGTTTAAAAAGTGGTTATTCAACATGAGGCACGATCCAATTGACATTTTGAATCATTTTTGGTACAGTCCAAAAAATCAATTTTCGGATGAAAAACGATGACTCCGGACATGTCGAACGATCCCAAAATGGTCAATATGGATGAAATTTTAACATTTAATCTTTTGACTGTAAATGACTGTTGGATGTGAATTGTGACTTTGTCAGCTAAAATAAATGTGTTTAAAGTCATTTCTGTGCCTGAAACGAATCAAAATTGAAGCTTTTGAGTAAGCAAAACTCTGTAAAAATGGCAATTTTGGTCACTTTGAGGGTTTAAAAAGTGGTTATTCAACATGAGGCACGATCCAATTGACATTTTGAATCATTTTTGGTACAGTCCAAAAAATCAATTTTCGGATGAAAAACGATGACTCCGGACATGTCGAACTATCCCAAAATGGTCAATATGGATGAAATTTTAACATTTAATCTTTTGACTCTAAATGGCTGTTGGATGTGAATTATGACTTTGTCAACTAAAATAAGTGTGTTTAAAGTCATTTCTGTGCCTGAAACGGGTCAAAATTGAAGCTTTTGAGTAAGCAAAACTCTGTAAAAATGGCAATTTTGGTCACTGTGAGGGTTTAAAAAGTGGTTATTCAACATGAGGCACGATCCAATTGACATTTTGAATCATTTTTGGTACAGTCCAAAAAATCAATTTTCGGATTAAAAACGATGACTCCGGACATGTCGAACTATCCCAAAATGGTCAATATGGATGAAATTTTAACATTTAATCTTTTGACTGTAAATGACTGTTGGATGTGAATTATGACTTTGTCAACTAAAATAAGTGTGTTTAAAGTCATTTCTGTGCCTGAAACGGGTCAAAATTGAAGCTTTTGAGTAAGCAAAACTCTGTAAAAATGGCAATTTTGGTCACTCTGAGGGTTTAAAAAGTGGTTATTCCACATGAGGCACGATCCAATTGACATTTTGAATCATTTTTGGTACAGTCCAAAAAATCAATTTTCGGATGAAAAACGATGACTCCGGACATGTCGAACGATCCCAAAATGGTCAATATGGATGAAATTTTAACATTTAATCTTTTGACTGTAAATGACTGTTGGATGTGAATTGTGACTTTGTCAGCTAAAATAAATGTGTTTAAAGTCATTTCTGTGCCTGAAACGAGTCAAAATTGAAGCTTTTGAGTAAGCAAAACTCTGTAAAAATGGCAATTTTGGTCACTCTGAGGGTTTAAAAAGTGGTTATTCAACATGAGGCACGATCCAATTGACATTTTGAATCATTTTTGGTACAGTCCAAAAAATCAATTTTCGAATGAAAAACGATGACTCCGGACATGTCGAACGATCCCAAAAAGGTCAAAATGGATGAAATTTTAACATTTAATCTTTTGACTGTAAATGACTGTTGGATGTGAATTATGACTTTGTCAACTAAAATAAGTGTGTTTAAAGTCATTTCTGTGCCTGAAACGGGTCAAAATTGAAGCTTTTGAGTAAGCAAAACTCTGTAAAAATGGCAATTTTGGTCCCTCTGAGGGTTTAAAAAGTGGTTATTCAACATGAGGCACGATCCAATTGACATTTTGAATCATTTTTGGTACAGTCCAAAAAATCAATTTTCGGATGAAAAACGATGACTCCGGACATGTCGAACTATCCCAAAATGGTCAATATGGATGAAATTTTAACATTTAATCTTTTGACTCTAAATGGCTGTTGGATGTGAATTATGACTTTGTCTACTAAAATAAGTGTGTTTAAAGTCATTTCTGTGCCTAAAACGGGTCACAATTGAAGCTTTTGAGTAAGCAAAACTCTGTAAAAATGGCAATTTTGGTCACTCTGAGGGTTTAAAAAGTGGTTATTCAACATGAGGCACGATCCAATTGACATTTTGAATCATTTTTGGTACAGTCCAAAAAATCAATTTTCGGATGAAAAACGATGACTCCGGACATGTCGAACTATCCCAAAATGGTCAATATGGACGAAATTTTAACATTTAATCTTTTGACTCTAAATGACTGTTGGATGTGAATTATGACTTTGTCAACTAAAATAAGTGTGTTTAAAGTCATTTCTGTGCCTCAAAGGGGTCAAAATTGAAGCTTTTGAGTAAGCAAAACTCTGTAAAAACGGCAATTTTGGTCACTGTGAGGGTTTAAAAAGTGGTTATTCAACATGAGGAATGATCCAATTGAAATTTTGAATCATTTTTGGTACAGTCCAAAAAATCAATTTTCGGATGAAAAACGATGACTCCGGACATGTCGAACGATCCCAAAAAGGTCAAAATGGATGAAATTTTAACATTTAATCTTTTGACTGTAAATGACTGTTGGATGTGAATTATGACTTTGTCAACTAAAATAAGTGTGTTTAAAGTCATTTCTGTGCCTGAAACGGGTCAAAATTGAAGCTTTTGAGTAAGCAAAACTCTGTAAAAATGGCAATTTTGGTCACTGTGAGGGTTTAAAAAGTGGTTATTCAACATGAGGCACGATCCAATTGACATTTTGAATCATTTTTGGTACAGTCCAAAATATCAATTTTCGGATGAAAAACGATCACTCCGGACATGTCGAACTATCCCAAAATGGTCAATATGGATGAAATTTTAACATTTAATCTTTTGACTGTAAATGACTGTTGGATGTGAATTATGACTTTGTCAACTAAAATAAGTGTGTTTAAAGTCATTTCTGTGCCTGAAACGGGTCAAAATTGAAGCTTTTGAGTAAGCAAAACTCTGTAAAAACTGCAATTTTGGTCACTGTGAGGGTTTAAAAAGTGGTTATTCAACATGAGGAACGATCCAATTGAAATTTTGAATCATTTTTGGTACAGTCCAAAAAATCAATTTTCAAATGAAAAACGATGACTCCGGACATGTCGAACGATCCCAAAAAGGTCAAAATGGATGAAATTTTAACATTTAATCTTTTGACTGTAAATGACTGTTGGATGTGAATTATGACTTTGTCAACTAAAATAAGTGTGTTTAAAGTCATTTCTGTGCCTGAAACGGGTCAAAATTGAAGCTTTTGAGTAAGCAAAACTCTGTAAAAATGGCAATTTTGGTCACTGTGAGGGTTTAAAAAGTGGTTATTCAACATGAGGCACGATCCAATTGACATTTTGAATCATTTTTGGTACAGTCCAAAAAATCAATTTTCGGATGAAAAACGATGACTCCGGACATGTCGAACGATCCCAAAATGGTCAATATGGATGAAATTTTAACATTTAATCTTTTGACTGTAAATGACTGTTGGATGTGAATTGTGACTTTGTAAGCTAAAATAAGTGTGTTTAAAGTCATTTCTGTGCCTGAAACGGGTCAAAATTGAAGCTTTTGAGTAAGCAAAACTCTGTAAAAATGGCAATTTTGGTCACTCTGAGGGTTTAAAAAGTGGTTATTCAACATGAGACACGATCCAATTGACATTTTGAATCATTTTTGGTACAGTCCAAAAAATCAAATTTCGGATGAAAAACGATGACTCCGGACATGTCGAACGATCCCAAAATGGTCAATATGGATGAAATTTTAACATTTAATCTTTTGACTGTAAATGACTGTTGGATGTGAATTGTGACTTTGTCAGCTAAAATAAATGTGTTTAAAGTCATTTCTGTGCCTGAAACGAGTCAAAATTGAAGCTTTTGAGTAAGCAAAACTCTGTAAAAATGGCAATTTTGGTCACTCTGAGGGTTTAAAAAGTGGTTATTCAACATGAGGCACGATCCAATTGACATTTTGAATCATTTTTGGTACAGTCCAAAAAATCAATTTTCGAATGAAAAACGATGACTCCGGACATGTCGAACGATGCCAAAAAGGTCAAAATGGATGAAATTTTAACATTTAATCTTTTGACTGTAAATGACTGTTGGATGTGAATTATGACTTTGTCAACTAAAATAAGTGTGTTTAAAGTCATTTCTGTGCCTGAAACGGGTCAAAATTGAAGCTTTTGAGTAAGCAAAACTCTGTAAAAATGGCTATTTTGGTCACTGTGAGGGTTTAAAAAGTGGTTATTCAACATGAGGCACGATCCAATTGACATTTTGAATAATTTTTGGTACAGTCCAAAAAATCAATTTTCGGATGAAAAACGATGACTCCGGACATGTCGAACTATCCCAAAATGGTCAATATGGATGAAATTTTAACATTTAATCTTTTGACTGTAAATGACTGTTGGATGTGAATTATGACTTTGTCAACTAAAATAAGTGTGTTTAAAGTCATTTCTGTGCCTGAAACGGGTCACAATTGAAGCTTTTGAGTAAGCAAAACTCTGTAAAAATGGCAATTTTGGTCACTCTGAGGGTCTAAAAAGTGGTTATTAAACATGAGGCACGATCCAATTGACATTTTGAATCATTTTTGGTACAGTCCAAAAAATCAATTTTCGGATGAAAAACGATGACTCCGGACATGTCGAACTATCCCAAAATGGTCAATATGGATGAAATTTTAACATTTAATCTTTTGACTCTAAATGACTGTTGGATGTGAATTATGACTTTGTCAACTAAAATAAGTGTGTTTAAAGTCATTTCTGTGCCTCAAAGGGGTCAAAATTGAAGCTTTTGAGTAAGCAAAACTCTGTAAAAACTGCAATTTTGGTCACTGTGAGGGTTTAAAAAGTGGTTATTCAACATGAGGAACGATCCAATTGAAATTTCGAATCATTTTTGGTACAGTCCAAAAAATCAATTTTCGGATGAAAAACGATGACTCCGGACATGTCGAACGATCCCAAAAAGGTCAAAATGGATGAAATTTTAACATTTAATCTTTTGACTGTAAATGACTGTTGGATGTGAATTATGACTTTGTCAACTAAAATAAGTGTGTTTAAAGTCATTTCTGTGCCTGAAACGGGTCAAAATTGAAGCTTTTGAGTAAGCAAAACTCTGTAAAAATGGCAATTTTGGTCACTGTGAGGGTTTAAAAAGTGGTTATTCAACATGAGGCACGATCCAATTGACATTTTGAATCATTTTTGGTACAGTCCAAAAAATCAATTTTCGGATGAAAAACGATCACTCCGGACATGTCGAACTATCCCAAAATGGTCAATATGGATGAAATTTTAACATTTAATCTTTTGACTGTAAATGACTGTTGGATGTGAATTATGACTTTGTCAACTAAAATAAGTGTGTTTAAAGTCATTTCTGTGCCTGAAACGGGTCAAAATTGAAGCTTTTGAGTAAGCAAAACTCTGTAAAAATGGCAATTTTGGTCACTCTGAGGGTTTAAAAAGTCGTTATTCAACATGAGGCACGATCCAATTGACATTTTGAATCATTTTTGGTACAGTCCAAAAAATCAATTTTCGGATGAAAAACGATGACTCCGGACATGTCGAACGATCCCCAAATTGTTAATATGGATGAAATTTTAACATTTAATCTTTTGACTGTAAATGACTGTTGGATGTGAATTGTGACTTTGTCAGCTAAAATAAGTGTGTTTAAAGTCATTTCTGTGCCTGAAACGGGTCAAAATTGAAGCTTTTGAGTAAGCAAAACTCTGTAAAAATGGCAATTTTGGTCACTCTGAGGGTTTAAAAAGTGGTTATTCAACATGAGGCACAATCCAATTGACATTTTGAATCATTTTTGGTACAGTCCAAAAAATCAATTTTCGAATGAAAAACGATGACTCCGGACATGTCGAACGATCCCAAAAAGGTCAAAATAGATGAAATTTTAACATTTAATCTTTTGACTGTAAATGACTGTTGGATGTGAATTATGACTTTGTCAACTAAAATAAGTGTGTTTAAAGTCATTTCTGTGCCTGAAACGGGTCAAAATTGAAGCTTTTGAGTAAGCAAAACTCTGTAAAAATGGCAATTTTGGTCACTGTGAGGGTTTAAAAAGTGGTTATTCAACATGAGGCACGATCCAATTGACATTTTGAATCATTTTTGGTACAGTCCAAAAAATCAATTTTCGGATGAAAAACGATGACTCCGGACATGTCGAACGATCCCAAAATGGTCAATATGGATGAAATTTTAACATTTAATCTTTTGACTGTAAATGACTGTTGGATGTGAATTGTGACTTTGTCAGCTAAAATAAATGTGTTTAAAGTCATTTCTGTGCCTGAAACGAGTCAAAATTGAAGCTTTTGAGTAAGCAAAACTCTGTAAAAATGGCAATTTTGGTCACTCTGAGGGTTTAAAAAGTGGTTATTCAACATGAGGCACGATCCAATTGACATTTTGAATCATTTTTGGTACAGTCCAAAAAATCAATTTTCGAATGAAAAACGATGACTCCGGACATGTCGAACGATCCCAAAAAGGTCAAAATGGATGAAATTTTAACATTTAATCTTTTGACTGTAAATGACTGTTGGATGTGAATTATGACTTTGTCAACTAAAATAAGTGTGTTTAAAGTCATTTCTGTGCCTGAAACGGGTCAAAATTGAAGCTTTTGAGTAAGCAAAACTCTGTAAAAATGGCAATTTTGGTCCCTCTGAGGGTTTAAAAAGTGGTTATTCAACATGAGGCACGATCCAATTGACATTTTGAATCATTTTTGGTACAGTCCAAAAAATCAATTTTCGGATGAAAAACGATGACTCCGGACATGTCGAACTATCCCAAAATGGTCAATATGGATGAAATTTTAACATTTAATCTTTTGACTCTAAATGGCTGTTGGATGTGAATTATGACTTTGTCTACTAAAATAAGTGTGTTTAAAGTCATTTCTGTGCCTAAAACGGGTCACAATTGAAGCTTTTGAGTAAGCAAAACTCTGTAAAAATGGCAATTTTGGTCACTCTGAGGGTTTAAAAAGTGGTTATTCAACATGAGGCACGATCCAATTGACATTTTGAATCATTTTTGGTACAGTCCAAAAAATCAATTTTCGGATGAAAAACGATGACTCCGGACATGTCGAACTATCCCAAAATGGTCAATATGGACGAAATTTTAACATTTAATCTTTTGACTCTAAATGACTGTTGGATGTGAATTATGACTTTGTCAACTAAAATAAGTGTGTTTAAAGTCATTTCTGTGCCTCAAAGGGGTCAAAATTGAAGCTTTTGAGTAAGCAAAACTCTGTAAAAACGGCAATTTTGGTCACTGTGAGGGTTTAAAAAGTGGTTATTCAACATGAGGAATGATCCAATTGAAATTTTGAATCATTTTTGGTACAGTCCAAAAAATCAATTTTCGGATGAAAAACGATGACTCCGGACATGTCGAACGATCCCAAAAAGGTCAAAATGGATGAAATTTTAACATTTAATCTTTTGACTGTAAATGACTGTTGGATGTGAATTATGACTTTGTCAACTAAAATAAGTGTGTTTAAAGTCATTTCTGTGCCTGAAACGGGTCAAAATTGAAGCTTTTGAGTAAGCAAAACTCTGTAAAAATGGCAATTTTGGTCACTGTGAGGGTTTAAAAAGTGGTTATTCAACATGAGGCACGATCCAATTGACATTTTGAATCATTTTTGGTACAGTCCAAAATATCAATTTTCGGATGAAAAACGATCACTCCGGACATGTCGAACTATCCCAAAATGGTCAATATGGATGAAATTTTAACATTTAATCTTTTGACTGTAAATGACTGTTGGATGTGAATTATGACTTTGTCAACTAAAATAAGTGTGTTTAAAGTCATTTCTGTGCCTGAAACGGGTCAAAATTGAAGCTTTTGAGTAAGCAAAACTCTGTAAAAACTGCAATTTTGGTCACTGTGAGGGTTTAAAAAGTGGTTATTCAACATGAGGAACGATCCAATTGAAATTTTGAATCATTTTTGGTACAGTCCAAAAAATCAATTTTCAAATGAAAAACGATGACTCCGGACATGTCGAACGATCCCAAAAAGGTCAAAATGGATGAAATTTTAACATTTAATCTTTTGACTGTAAATGACTGTTGGATGTGAATTATGACTTTGTCAACTAAAATAAGTGTGTTTAAAGTCATTTCTGTGCCTGAAACGGGTCAAAATTGAAGCTTTTGAGTAAGCAAAACTCTGTAAAAATGGCAATTTTGGTCACTGTGAGGGTTTAAAAAGTGGTTATTCAACATGAGGCACGATCCAATTGACATTTTGAATCATTTTTGGTACAGTCCAAAAAATCAATTTTCGGATGAAAAACGATGACTCCGGACATGTCGAACGATCCCAAAATGGTCAATATGGATGAAATTTTAACATTTAATCTTTTGACTGTAAATGACTGTTGGATGTGAATTGTGACTTTGTAAGCTAAAATAAGTGTGTTTAAAGTCATTTCTGTGCCTGAAACGGGTCAAAATTGAAGCTTTTGAGTAAGCAAAACTCTGTAAAAATGGCAATTTTGGTCACTCTGAGGGTTTAAAAAGTGGTTATTCAACATGAGACACGATCCAATTGACATTTTGAATCATTTTTGGTACAGTCCAAAAAATCAAATTTCGGATGAAAAACGATGACTCCGGACATGTCGAACGATCCCAAAATGGTCAATATGGATGAAATTTTAACATTTAATCTTTTGACTGTAAATGACTGTTGGATGTGAATTGTGACTTTGTCAGCTAAAATAAATGTGTTTAAAGTCATTTCTGTGCCTGAAACGAGTCAAAATTGAAGCTTTTGAGTAAGCAAAACTCTGTAAAAATGGCAATTTTGGTCACTCTGAGGGTTTAAAAAGTGGTTATTCAACATGAGGCACGATCCAATTGACATTTTGAATCATTTTTGGTACAGTCCAAAAAATCAATTTTCGAATGAAAAACGATGACTCCGGACATGTCGAACGATGCCAAAAAGGTCAAAATGGATGAAATTTTAACATTTAATCTTTTGACTGTAAATGACTGTTGGATGTGAATTATGACTTTGTCAACTAAAATAAGTGTGTTTAAAGTCATTTCTGTGCCTGAAACGGGTCAAAATTGAAGCTTTTGAGTAAGCAAAACTCTGTAAAAATGGCTATTTTGGTCACTGTGAGGGTTTAAAAAGTGGTTATTCAACATGAGGCACGATCCAATTGACATTTTGAATAATTTTTGGTACAGTCCAAAAAATCAATTTTCGGATGAAAAACGATGACTCCGGACATGTCGAACTATCCCAAAATGGTCAATATGGATGAAATTTTAACATTTAATCTTTTGACTGTAAATGACTGTTGGATGTGAATTATGACTTTGTCAACTAAAATAAGTGTGTTTAAAGTCATTTCTGTGCCTGAAACGGGTCACAATTGAAGCTTTTGAGTAAGCAAAACTCTGTAAAAATGGCAATTTTGGTCACTCTGAGGGTCTAAAAAGTGGTTATTAAACATGAGGCACGATCCAATTGACATTTTGAATCATTTTTGGTACAGTCCAAAAAATCAATTTTCGGATGAAAAACGATGACTCCGGACATGTCGAACTATCCCAAAATGGTCAATATGGATGAAATTTTAACATTTAATCTTTTGACTCTAAATGACTGTTGGATGTGAATTATGACTTTGTCAACTAAAATAAGTGTGTTTAAAGTCATTTCTGTGCCTCAAAGGGGTCAAAATTGAAGCTTTTGAGTAAGCAAAACTCTGTAAAAACTGCAATTTTGGTCACTGTGAGGGTTTAAAAAGTGGTTATTCAACATGAGGAACGATCCAATTGAAATTTCGAATCATTTTTGGTACAGTCCAAAAAATCAATTTTCGGATGAAAAACGATGACTCCGGACATGTCGAACGATCCCAAAAAGGTCAAAATGGATGAAATTTTAACATTTAATCTTTTGACTGTAAATGACTGTTGGATGTGAATTATGACTTTGTCAACTAAAATAAGTGTGTTTAAAGTCATTTCTGTGCCTGAAACGGGTCAAAATTGAAGCTTTTGAGTAAGCAAAACTCTGTAAAAATGGCAATTTTGGTCACTGTGAGGGTTTAAAAAGTGGTTATTCAACATGAGGCACGATCCAATTGACATTTTGAATCATTTTTGGTACAGTCCAAAAAATCAATTTTCGGATGAAAAACGATCACTCCGGACATGTCGAACTATCCCAAAATGGTCAATATGGATGAAATTTTAACATTTAATCTTTTGACTGTAAATGACTGTTGGATGTGAATTATGACTTTGTCAACTAAAATAAGTGTGTTTAAAGTCATTTCTGTGCCTGAAACGGGTCAAAATTGAAGCTTTTGAGTAAGCAAAACTCTGTAAAAATGGCAATTTTGGTCACTCTGAGGGTTTAAAAAGTCGTTATTCAACATGAGGCACGATCCAATTGACATTTTGAATCATTTTTGGTACAGTCCAAAAAATCAATTTTCGGATGAAAAACGATGACTCCGGACATGTCGAACGATCCCAAAATGGTCAATATGGATGAAATTTTAACATTTAATCTTTTGACTGTAAATGACTGTTGGATGTGAATTGTGACTTTGTCAGCTAAAATAAGTGTGTTTAAAGTCATTTCTGTGCCTGAAACGGGTCAAAATTGAAGCTTTTGAGTAAGCAAAACTCTGTAAAAATGGCAATTTTGGTCACTCTGAGGGTTTAAAAAGTGGTTATTCAACATGAGGCACAATCCAATTGACATTTTGAATCATTTTTGGTACAGTCCAAAAAATCAATTTTCGAATGAAAAACGATGACTCCGGACATGTCGAACGATCCCAAAAAGGTCAAAATAGATGAAATTTTAACATTTAATCTTTTGACTGTAAATGACTGTTGGATGTGAATTATGACTTTGTCAACTAAAATAAGTGTGTTTAAAGTCATTTCTGTGCCTGAAACGGGTCAAAATTGAAGCTTTTGAGTAAGCAAAACTCTGTAAAAATGGCAATTTTGGTCACTGTGAGGGTTTAAAAAGTGGTTATTCAACATGAGGCACGATCCAATTGACATTTTGAATCATTTTTGGTACAGTCCAAAATATCAATTTTCGGATGAAAAACGATCACTCCGGACATGTCGAACTATCCCAAAATGGTCAATATGGATGAAATTTTAACATTTAATCTTTTGACTGTAAATGACTGTTGGATGTGAATTATGACTTTGTCAACTAAAATAAGTGTGTTTAAAGTCATTTCTGTGCCTGAAACGGGTCAAAATTGAAGCTTTTGAGTAAGCAAAACTCTGTAAAAACTGCAATTTTGGTCACTGTGAGGGTTTAAAAAGTGGTTATTCAACATGAGGAACGATCCAATTGAAATTTTGAATCATTTTTGGTACAGTCCAAAAAATCAATTTTCAAATGAAAAACGATGACCCCGGACATGTCGAACGATCCCAAAAAGGTCAAAATGGATGAAATTTTAACATTTAATCTTTTGACTGTAAATGACTGTTGGATGTGAATTATGACTTTGTCAACTAAAATAAGTGTGTTTAAAGTCATTTCTGTGCCTGAAACGGGTCAAAATTGAAGCTTTTGAGTAAGCAAAACTCTGTAAAAATGGCAATTTTGGTCACTGTGAGGGTTTAAAAAGTGGTTATTCAACATGAGGCACGATCCAATTGACATTTTGAATCATTTTTGGTACAGTCCAAAAAATCAATTTTCGGATGAAAAACGATGACTCCGGACATGTCGAACGATCCCAAAATGGTCAATATGGATGAAATTTTAACATTTAATCTTTTGACTGTAAATGACTGTTGGATGTGAATTGTGACTTTGTCAGCTAAAATAAGTGTGTTTAAAGTCATTTCTGTGCCTGAAACGGGTCAAAATTGAAGCTTTTGAGTAAGCAAAACTCTGTAAAAATGGCAATTTTGGTCACTCTGAGGGTTTAAAAAGTGGTTATTCAACATGAGGCACAATCCAATTGACATTTTGAATCATTTTTGGTACAGTCCAAAAAATCAATTTTCGAATGAAAAACGATGACTCCGGACATGTCGAACGATCCCAAAAAGGTCAAAATGGATGAAATTTTAACATTTAATCTTTTGACTGTAAATGACTGTTGGATGTGAATTATGACTTTGTCAACTAAAATAAGTGTGTTTAAAGTCATTTCTGTGCCTGAAACGGGTCAAAATTGAAGCTTTTGAGTAAGCAAAACTCTGTAAAAACTGCAATTTTGGTCACTGTGAGGGTTTAAAAAGTGGTTATTCAACATGAGGAACGATCCAATTGAAATTTTGAATCATTTTTGGTACAGTCCAAAAAATCAATTTTCAAATGAAAAACGATGACTCCGGACATGTCGAACGATCCCAAAAAGGTCAAAATGGATGAAATTTTAACATTTAATCTTTTGACTGTAAATGACTGTTGGATGTGAATTATGACTTTGTCAACTAAAATAAGTGTGTTTAAAGTCATTTCTGTGCCTGAAACGGGTCAAAATTGAAGCTTTTGAGTAAGCAAAACTCTGTAAAAATGGCAATTTTGGTCACTGTGAGGGTTTAAAAAGTGGTTATTCAACATGAGGCACGATCCAATTGACATTTTGAATCATTTTTGGTACAGTCCAAAAAATCAATTTTCGGATGAAAAACGATGACTCCGGACATGTCGAACGATCCCAAAATGGTCAATATGGATGAAATTTTAACATTTAATCTTTTGACTGTAAATGACTGTTGGATGTGAATTGTGACTTTGTAAGCTAAAATAAGTGTGTTTAAAGTCATTTCTGTGCCTGAAACGGGTCAAAATTGAAGCTTTTGAGTAAGCAAAACTCTGTAAAAATGGCAATTTTGGTCACTCTGAGGGTTTAAAAAGTGGTTATTCAACATGAGACACGATCCAATTGACATTTTGAATCATTTTTGGTACAGTCCAAAAAATCAAATTTCGGATGAAAAACGATGACTCCGGACATGTCGAACGATCCCAAAATGGTCAATATGGATGAAATTTTAACATTTAATCTTTTGACTGTAAATGACTGTTGGATGTGAATTGTGACTTTGTCAGCTAAAATAAGTGTGTTTAAAGTCATTTCTGTGCCTGAAACGGGTCAAAATTGAAGCTTTTGAGTAAGCAAAACTCTGTAAAAATGGCAATTTGGTCACTCTGAGGGTTTAAAAAGTGGTTATTCAACATGAGGCACGATCCAATTGACATTTTGAATCATTTTTGGTACAGTCCAAAAAATCAATTTTCGAATGAAAAACGATGACTCCGGACATGTCGAACGATCCCAAAAAGGTCAAAATGGATGAAATTTTAACATTTAATCTTTTGACTGTAAATGACTGTTGGATGTGAATTATGACTTTGTCAACTAAAATAAGTGTGTTTAAAGTCATTCTGTGCCTGAAACGGGTCAAAATTGAAGCTTTTGAGTAAGCAAAACTCTGTAAAAATGGCTATTTTGGTCACTGTGAGGGTTTAAAAAGTGGTTATTCAACATGAGGCATGATCCAATTGACATTTTGAATAATTTTTGGTACAGTCCAAAAAATCAATTTTCGGATGAAAAACGACTCCGGACATGTCGAACTATCCCAAAATGGTCAATATGGATGAAATTTTAACATTTAATCTTTTGACTGTAAATGACTGTTGGATGTGAATTATGACTTTGTCAACTAAAATAAGTGTGTTTAAAGTCATTTCTGTGCCTCAAAGGGGTCAAAATAGAAGCTTTTGAGTAAGCAAAACTCTGTAAAAACTGCAATTTTGGTCACTGTGAGGGTTTAAAAAGTGGTTATTCAACATGAGGAACGATCCAATTGAAATTTCGAATCATTTTTGGTACAGTCCAAAAAATCAATTTTCGGATGAAAAACGATGACTCCGGACATGTCGAACGATCCCAAAAAGGTCAAAATGGATGAAATTTTAACATTTAATCTTTTGACTGTAAATGACTGTTGGATGTGAATTATGACTTTGTCAACTAAAATAAGTGTGTTTAAAGTCATTTCTGTGCCTGAAACGGGTCAAAATTGAAGCTTTTGAGTAAGCAAAACTCTGTAAAAATGGCAATTTTGGTCACTCTGAGGGTTTAAAAAGTCGTTATTCAACATGAGGCACGATCCAATTGACATTTTGAATCATTTTTGGTACAGTCCAAAAAATCAATTTTCGGATGAAAAACGATGACTCCGGACATGTCGAACGATCCCAAAATGGTCAATATGGATGAAATTTTAACATTTAATCTTTTGACTGTAAATGACTGTTGGATGTGAATTGTGACTTTGTCAGCTAAAATAAGTGTGTTTAAAGTCATTTCTGTGCCTGAAACGGGTCAAAATTGAAGCTTTTGAGTAAGCAAAACTCTGTAAAAATGGCAATTTTGGTCACTCTGAGGGTTTAAAAAGTGGTTATTCAACATGAGGCACAATCCAATTGACATTTTGAATCATTTTTGGTACAGTCCAAAAAATCAAATTTCGGATGAAAAACGATGACTCCGGACATGTCGAACGATCCCAAAATGGTCAATATGGATGAAATTTTAACATTTAATCTTTTGACTGTAAATGACTGTTGGATGTGAATTGTGACTTTGTCAGCTAAAATAAATGTGTTTAAAGTCATTTCTGTGCCTGAAACGAATCAAAATTGAAGCTTTTGAGTAAGCAAAACTCTGTAAAAATGGCAATTTTGGTCACTCTGAGGGTTTAAAAAGTGGTTATTCAACATGAGGCACGATCCAATTGACATTTTGAATCATTTTTGGTACAGTCCAAAAAATCAATTTTCGAATGAAAAACGATGACTCCGGACATGTCGAACGATCCCAAAAAGGTCAAAATGGATGAAATTTTAACATTTAATCTTTTGACTGTAAATGACTGTTGGATGTGAATTATGACTTTGTCAACTAAAATAAGTGTGTTTAAAGTCATTTCTGTGCCTGAAACGGGTCAAAATTGAAGCTTTTGAGTAAGCAAAACTCTGTAAAAATGGCAATTTTGGTCACTGTGAGGGTTTAAAAAGTGGTTATTCAACATGAGGCACGATCCAATTGACATTTTGAATCATTTTTGGTACAGTCCAAAAAATCAATTTTCGGATGAAAAACGATGACTCCGGACATGTCGAACTATCCCAAAATGGTCAATATGGATGAAATTTTAACATTTAATCTTTTGACTGTAAATGACTGTTGGATGTGAATTATGACTTTGTCAACTAAAATAAGTGTGTTTAAAGTCATTTCTGTGCCTGAAACGGGTCAAAATTGAAGCTTTTGAGTAAGCAAAACTCTGTAAAAATGGCAATTTTGGTCACTCTGAGGGTTTAAAAAGTGGTTATTCAACATGAGGCACGATCCAATTGACATTTTGAATCATTTTTGGTACAGTCCAAAAAATCAATTTTCGGATGAAAAACGATGACTCCGGACATGTCGAACGATCCCAAAATGGTCAATATGGATGAAATTTTAACATTTAATCTTTTGACTGTAAATGACAGTTGGATGTGAATTGTGACTTTGTCAGCTAAAATAAGTGTGTTTAAAGTCATTTCTGTGCCTGAAACGGGTCAAAATTGAAGCTTTTGAGTAAGCAAAACTCTGTAAAAACTGCAATTTTGGTCACTGTGAGGGTTTAAAAAGTGGTTATTCAACATGAGGCACGATCCAATTGACATTTTGAATCATTTTTGGTACAGTCCAAAATATCAATTTTCGGATGAAAAACGATCACTCCGGACATGTCGAACGATCCCAAAAAGGTCAAAATGGATGAAATTTTAACATTTAATCTTTTGACTGTAAATGACTGTTGGATGTGAATTATGACTTTGTCAACTAAAATAAGTGTGTTTAAAGTCATTTCTGTGCCTGAAACGGGTCAAAATTGAAGCTTTTGAGTAAGCAAAACTCTGTAAAAATGGCAATTTTGGTCACTCTGAGGGTTTAAAAAGTGGTTATTCAACATGAGACACGATCCAATTGACATTTTGAATCATTTTTGGTACAGTCCAAAAAATCAAATTTCGGATGAAAAACGATGACTCCGGACATGTCGAACGATCCCAAAATGGTCAATATGGATGAAATTTTAACATTTAATCTTTTGACTGTAAATGACTGTTGGATGTGAATTGTGACTTTGTCAGCTAAAATAAATGTGTTTAAAGTCATTTCTGTGCCTGAAACGAATCAAAATTGAAGCTTTTGAGTAAGCAAAACTCTGTAAAAATGGCAATTTTGGTCACTCTGAGGGTTTAAAAAGTGGTTATTCAACATGAGGCACGATCCAATTGACATTTTGAATCATTTTTGGTACAGTCCAAAAAATCAATTTTCGAATGAAAAACAATGACTCCGGACATGTCGAACGATCCCAAAAAGGTCAAAATGGATGAAATTTTAACATTTAATCTTTTGACTGTAAATGACTGTTGGATGTGAATTATGACTTTGTCAACTAAAATAAGTGTGTTTAAAGTCATTTCTGTGCCTGAAACGGGTCAAAATTGAAGCTTTTGAGTAAGCAAAACTCTGTAAAAATGGCTATTTTGGTCACTGTGAGGGTTTAAAAAGTGGTTATTCAACATGAGGCACGATCCAATTGACATTTTGAATCATTTTGGTACAGTCCAAAAAATCAATTTTCGGATGAAAAACGATGACTCCGGACATGTCGAACTATCCCAAAATGGTCAATATGGATGAAATTTTAACATTTAATCTTTTGACTGTAAATGACTGTTGGATGTGAATTATGACTTTGTCAACTAAAATAAGTGTGTTTAAAGTCATTTCTGTGCCTCAAAGGGGTCAAAGTTGAAGCTTTTGAGTAAGCAAAACTCTGTAAAAACTGCAATTTTGGTCACTGTGAGGGTTTAAAAAGTGGTTATTCAACATGAGGAACGATCCAATTGAAATTTCGAATCATTTTTGGTACAGTCCAAAAAATCAATTTTCGGATGAAAAACGATGACTCCGGACATGTCGAACGATCCCAAAAAGGTCAAAATGGATGAAATTTTAACATTTAATCTTTTGACTGTAAATGACTGTTGGATGTGAATTATGACTTTGTCAACTAAAATAAGTGTGTTTAAAGTCATTTCTGTGCCTGAAACGGGTCAAAATTGAAGCTTTTGAGTAAGCAAAACTCTGTAAAAATGGCAATTTTGGTCACTCTGAGGGTTTAAAAAGTCGTTATTCAACATGAGGCACGATCCAATTGACATTTTGAATCATTTTTGGTACAGTCCAAAAAATCAATTTTCGGATGAAAAACGATGACTCCGGACATGTCGAACGATCCCAAAATGGTCAATATGGATGAAATTTTAACATTTAATCTTTTGACTGTAAATGACTGTTGGATGTGAATTGTGACTTTGTCAGCTAAAATAAGTGTGTTTAAAGTCATTTCTGTGCCTGAAACGGGTCAAAATTGAAGCTTTTGAGTAAGCAAAACTCTGTAAAAATGGCAATTTTGGTCACTCTGAGGGTTTAAAAAGTGGTTATTCAACATGAGGCACAATCCAATTGACATTTTGAATCATTTTTGGTACAGTCCAAAAAATCAAATTTCGGATGAAAAACGATGACTCCGGACATGTCGAACGATCCCAAAATGGTCAATATGGATGAAATTTTAACATTTAATCTTTTGACTGTAAATGACTGTTGGATGTGAATTGTGACTTTGTCAGCTAAAATAAATGTGTTTAAAGTCATTTCTGTGCCTGAAACGAATCAAAATTGAAGCTTTTGAGTAAGCAAAACTCTGTAAAAATGGCAATTTTGGTCACTCTGAGGGTTTAAAAAGTGGTTATTCAACATGAGGCACGATCCAATTGACATTTTGAATCATTTTTGGTACAGTCCAAAAAATCAATTTTCGAATGAAAAACGATGACTCCGGACATGTCGAACGATCCCAAAAAGGTCAAAATGGATGAAATTTTAACATTTAATCTTTTGACTGTAAATGACTGTTGGATGTGAATTATGACTTTGTCAACTAAAATAAGTGTGTTTAAAGTCATTTCTGTGCCTGAAACGGGTCAAAATTGAAGCTTTTGAGTAAGCAAAACTCTGTAAAAATGGCTATTTTGGTCACTGTGAGGGTTTAAAAAGTGGTTATTCAACATGAGGCACGATCCAATTGACATTTTGAATAATTTTTGGTACAGTCCAAAAAATCAATTTTCGGATGAAAAACGATGACTCCGGACATGTCGAACTATCCCAAAATGGTCAATATGGATGAAATTTTAACATTTAATCTTTTGACTGTAAATGACTGTTGGATGTGAATTATGACTTTGTCAACTAAAATAAGTGTGTTTAAAGTCATTTCTGTGCCTGAAACGGGTCACAATTGAAGCTTTTGAGTAAGCAAAACTCTGTAAAAATGGCAATTTTGGTCACTCTGAGGGTCTAAAAAGTGGTTATTAAACATGAGGCACGATCCAATTGACATTTTGAATCATTTTTGGTACAGTCCAAAAAATCAATTTTCGGATGAAAAACGATGACTCCGGACATGTCGAACTATCCCAAAATGGTCAATATGGATGAAATTTTAACATTTAATCTTTTGACTCTAAATGACTGTTGGATGTGAATTATGACTTTGTCAACTAAAATAAGTGTGTTTAAAGTCATTTCTGTGCCTCAAAGGGGTCAAAATTGAAGCTTTTGAGTAAGCAAAACTCTGTAAAAACTGCAATTTTGGTCACTGTGAGGGTTTAAAAAGTGGTTATTCAACATGAGGAACGATCCAATTGAAATTTCGAATCATTTTTGGTACAGTCCAAAAAATCAATTTTCGGATGAAAAACGATGACTCCGGACATGTCGAACGATCCCAAAAAGGTCAAAATGGATGAAATTTTAACATTTAATCTTTTGACTGTAAATGACTGTTGGATGTGAATTATGACTTTGTCAACTAAAATAAGTGTGTTTAAAGTCATTTCTGTGCCTGAAACGGGTCAAAATTGAAGCTTTTGAGTAAGCAAAACTCTGTAAAAATGGCAATTTTGGTCACTCTGAGGGTTTAAAAAGTCGTTATTCAACATGAGGCACGATCCAATTGACATTTTGAATCATTTTTGGTACAGTCCAAAAAATCAATTTTCGGATGAAAAACGATGACTCCGGACATGTCGAACGATCCCAAAATGGTCAATATGGATGAAATTTTAACATTTAATCTTTTGACTGTAAATGACTGTTGGATGTGAATTGTGACTTTGTCAGCTAAAATAAGTGTGTTTAAAGTCATTTCTGTGCCTGAAACGGGTCAAAATTGAAGCTTTTGAGTAAGCAAAACTCTGTAAAAATGGCAATTTTGGTCACTCTGAGGGTTTAAAAAGTGGTTATTCAACATGAGGCACAATCCAATTGACATTTTGAATCATTTTTGGTACAGTCCAAAAAATCAATTTTCGAATGAAAAACGATGACTCCGGACATGTCGAACGATAGCAAAAAGGTCAAAATGGATGAAATTTTAACATTTAATCTTTTGACTGTAAATGACTGTTGGATGTGAATTATGACTTTGTCAACTAAAATAAGTGTGTTTAAAGTCATTTCTGTGCCTGAAACGGGTCAAAATTGAAGCTTTTGAGTAAGCAAAACTCTGTAAAAATGGCAATTTTGGTCACTGTGAGGGTTTAAAAAGTGGTTATTCAACATGAGGCACGATCCAATTGACATTTTGAATCATTTTTGGTACAGTCCAAAAAATCAATTTTCGGATGAAAAACGATGACTCCGGACATGTCGAACTATCCCAAAATGGTCAATATGGATGAAATTTTAACATTTAATCTTTTGACTGTAAATGACTGTTGGATGTGAATTATGACTTTGTCAACTAAAATAAGTGTGTTTAAAGTCATTTCTGTGCCTGAAACTGGTCAAAATTGAAGCTTTTGAGTAAGCAAAACTCTGTAAAAATGGCAATTGTGGTCACTCTGAGGGTTTAAAAAGTGGTTATTCAACATGAGGCACGATCCAATTGACATTTTGAATCATTTTTGGTACAGTCCAAAAAATCAATTTTCGGATGAAAAACGATGACTCCGGACATGTCGAACGATCCCAAAATGGTCAATATGGATGAAATTTTAACATTTAATCTTTTGACTCTAAATGGCTGTTGGATGTGAATTATGACTTTGTCTACTAAAATAAGTGTTTTTAAAGTCATTTCTGTGCCTGAAACGGGTCAAAATTGAAGCTTTTGAGTAAGCAAAACTCTGTAAAAATGGCAATTGTGGTCACTCTGAGGGTCTAAAAAGTGGTTATTCAACATGAGGCACGATCCAATTGACATTTTGAATCATTTTTGGTACAGTCCAAAAAATCCATTTTCGGATGAAAAACGATGACTCCGGACATGTCGAACTATCCCAAAATGGTCAATATGGATGAAATTTTAACATTTAATCTTTTGACTGTAAATGACTGTTGGATCTGAATTTTGACTTTGTCAACTAAAATAAGTGTGTTTAAAGTCATTTCTGTGCCTGAAACGGGTCAAAATTGAAGCTTTTGAGTAAGCAAAACTCTGTAAAAATGGCAATTTTGGTCACTTTGAGGGTTTAAAAAGTGGTTATTCAACATGAGGCACGATCCAATTGACATTTTGAACCATTTTTGGTACAGTCCAAAAAATCAATTTTCGAATGAAAAACGATGACTCCGGACATGTCGAACGATCCCAAAAAGGTCAAAATGGATGAAATTTTAACATTTAATCTTTTGACTGTAAATGACTGTTGGATGTGAATTATGACTTTGTCAACTAAAATAAGTGTGTTTAAAGTCATTTCTGTGCCTGAAACGGGTCAAAATTGAAGCTTTTGAGTAAGCAAAACTCTGTAAAAATGGCAATTTTGGTCACTGTGAGGGTTTAAAAAGTGGTTATTCAACATGAGGCACGATCCAATTGACATTTTGAATCATTTTTGGTACAGTCCAAAAAATCAATTTTCGGATGAAAAACGATGACTCCGGACATGTCGAACTATCCCAAAATGGTCAATATGGATGAAATTTTAACATTTAATCTTTTGACTCTAAATGGCTGTTGGATGTGAATTATGACTTTGTCAACTAAAATAAGTGTGTTTAAAGTCATTTCTGTGCCTGAAACGGGTCAAAATTGAAGCTTTTGAGTAAGCAAAACTCTGTAAAAATGGCAATTTTGGTCACTGTGAGGGTTTAAAAAGTGGTTATTCAACATGAGGCACGATCCAATTGACATTTTGAATAATTTTTGGTACAGTCCAAAAAATCAATTTTCGGATGAAAAACGATGACTCCGGACATGTCGAACTATCCCAAAATGGTCAATATGGATGAAATTTTAACATTTAATCTTTTGACTGTAAATGACTGTTGGATGTGAATTATGACTTTGTCAACTAAAATAAGTGTGTTTAAAGTCATTTCTGTGCCTGAAACGGGTCAAAATTGAAGCTTTTGAGTAAGCAAAACTCTCTAAAAATGGCAATTTTGGTCACTCTGAGGGTTTAAAAAGTGGTTATTCAACATGAGGCACAATCCAATTGACATTTTGAATCATTTTTGGTACAGTCCAAAAAATCAATTTTCGAATGAAAAACGATGACTCCGGACATGTCGAACGATCCCAAAAAGGTCAAAATGGATGAAATTTTAACATTTAATCTTTTGACTGTAAATGACTGTTGGATGTGAATTATGACTTTGTCAACTAAAATAAGTGTGTTTAAAGTCATTTCTGTGCCTGAAACGGGTCAAAATTGAAGCTTTTGAGTAAGCAAAACTCTGTAAAAATGGCAATTTTGGTCACTGTGAGGGTTTAAAAAGTGGTTATTCAACATGAGGCACGATCCAATTGACATTTTGAATCATTTTTGGTACAGTCCAAAAAATCAATTTTCGGATGAAAAACGATGACTCCGGACATGTCGAACTATCCCAAAATGGTCAATATGGATGAAATTTTAACATTTAATCTTTTGACTGTAAATGACTGTTGGATGTGAATTATGACTTTGTCAACTAAAATAAGTGTGTTTAAAGTCATTTCTGTGCCTGAAACTGGTCAAAATTGAAGCTTTTGAGTAAGCAAAACTCTGTAAAAATGGCAATTGTGGTCACTCTGAGGGTTTAAAAAGTGGTTATTCAACATGAGGCACGATCCAATTGACATTTTGAATCATTTTTGGTACAGTCCAAAAAATCAATTTTCGGATGAAAAACGATGACTCCGGACATGTCGAACGATCCCAAAATGGTCAATATGGATGAAATTTTAACATTTAATCTTTTGACTCTAAATGGCTGTTGGATGTGAATTATGACTTTGTCTACTAAAATAAGTGTGTTTAAAGTCATTTCTGTGCCTGAAACGGGTCAAAATTGAAGCTTTTGAGTAAGCAAAACTCTGTAAAAATGGCAATTGTGGTCACTCTGAGGGTCTAAAAAGTGGTTATTCAACATGAGGCACGATCCAATTGACATTTTGAATCATTTTTGGTACAGTCCAAAAAATCCATTTTCGGATGAAAAACGATGACTCCGGACATGTCGAACTATCCCAAAATGGTCAATATGGATGAAATTTTAACATTTAATCTTTTGACTGTAAATGACTGTTGGATCTGAATTTTGACTTTGTCAACTAAAATAAGTGTGTTTAAAGTCATTTCTGTGCCTGAAACGGGTCAAAATTGAAGCTTTTGAGTAAGCAAAACTCTGTAAAAATGGCAATTTTGGTCACTGTGAGGGTTTAAAAAGTGGTTATTCAACATGAGGCACGATCCAATTGACATTTTGAATCATTTTTGGTACAGTCCAAAAAATCAATTTTCGGATGAAAAACGATGACTCCGGACATGTCGAACTATCCCAAAATGGTCAATATGGATGAAATTTTAACATTTAATCTTTTGACTCTAAATGGCTGTTGGATGTGAATTATGACTTTGTCAACTAAAATAAGTGTGTTTAAAGTCATTTCTGTGCCTGAAACGGGTCAAAATTGAAGCTTTTGAGTAAGCAAAACTCTGTAAAAATGGCAATTTTGGTCACTGTGAGGGTTTAAAAAGTGGTTATTCAACATGAGGCACGATCCAATTGACATTTTGAATAATTTTTGGTACAGTCCAAAAAATCAATTTTCGGATGAAAAACGATGACTCCGGACATGTCGAACTATCCCAAAATGGTCAATATGGATGAAATTTTAACATTTAATCTTTTGACTGTAAATGACTGTTGGATGTGAATTATGACTTTGTCAACTAAAATAAGTGTGTTTAAAGTCATTTCTGTGCCTGAAACGGGTCAAAATTGAAGCTTTTGAGTAAGCAAAACTCTCTAAAAATGGCAATTTTGGTCACTCTGAGGGTTTAAAAAGTGGTTATTCAACATGAGGCACGATCCAATTGACATTTTGAATCATTTTTGGTACAGTCCAAAAAATCAATTTTCGGATGAAAAACGATGACTCCGGACATGTTGAACGATCCCAAACAGGTCAAAATGGATGAAATTTTAACATTTAATCTTTTGACTGTAAATGACTTTTGGATGTGAATTATGACTTTGTCAACTAAAATAAGTGTGTTTAAAGTCATTTCTGTGCCTGAAACGGGTCAAAATTGAAGCTTTTGAGTAAGCAAAACTCTGTAAAAATGGCAATTTTGGTCACTTTGAGGGTTTAAAAAGTGGTTATTCAACATGAGGCACGATCCAATTGACATTTTGAATCATTTTTGGTACAGTCCAAAAAATCAATTTTCGGATGAAAAACGATGACTCCGGACATGTCGAACTATCCCAAAATGGTCAATATGGATGAAATTTTAACATTTAATCTTTTGACTCTAAATGGCTGTTGGATGTGAATTATGACTTTGTCAACTAAAATAAGTGTGTTTAAAGTCATTTCTGTGCCTGAAACGGGTCAAAATTGAAGCTTTTGAGTAAGCAAAACTCTGTAAAAATGGCAATTTTGGTCACTGTGAGGGTTTAAAAAGTGGTTATTCAACATGAGGCACGATCCAATTGACATTTTGAATCATTTTTGGTACAGTCCAAAAAATCAATTTTCGGATGAAAAACGATGACTCCGGACATGTCGAACTATCCCAAAATGGTCAATATGGATGAAATTTTAACATTTAATCTTTTGACTGTAAATGACTGTTGGATGTGAATTATGACTTTGTCAACTAAAATAAGTGTGTTTAAAGTCATTTCTGTGCCTGAAACGGGTCAAAATTGAAGCTTTTGAGTAAGCAAAACTCTCTAAAAATGGCAATTTTGGTCACTCTGAGGGTTTAAAAAGTGGTTATTCAACATGAGGCACGATCCAATTTACATTTTGAATCATTTTTGGTACAGTCCAAAAAATCAATTTTCGGATGAAAAACGATGACTCCGGACATGTTGAACGATCCCAAAAAGGTCAAAATGGATGAAATTTTAACATTTAATCTTTTGACTGTAAATGACTGTTGGATGTGAATTATGACTTTGTCAACTAAAATAAGTGTGTTTAAAGTCATTTCTGTGCCTGAAACGGGTCAAAATTGAAGCTTTTGAGTAAGCAAAACTCTGTAAAAATGGCAATTTTGGTCACTTTGAGGGTTTAAAAAGTGGTTATTCAACATGAGGCACGATCCAATTGACATTTTGAATCATTTTTGGTACAGTCCAAAAAATCAATTTTCGGATGAAAAACGATGACTCCGGACATGTCGAACTATCCCAAAATGGTCAATATGGATGAAATTTTAACATTTAATCTTTTGACTCTAAATGGCTGTTGGATGTGAATTATGACTTTGTCAACTAAAATAAGTGTGTTTAAAGTCATTTCTGTGCCTGAAACGGGTCAAAATTGAAGCTTTTGAGTAAGCAAAACTCTGTAAAAATGGCAATTTTGGTCACTCTGAGGGTCTAAAAAGTGGTTATTCAACATGAGGCACGATCCAATTGACATTTTGAATCATTTTTGGTACAGTCCAAAAAATCAATTTTCGGATGAAAAACGATGACTCCGGACATGTCGAACTATCCCAAAATGGTCAATATGGATGAAATTTTAACATTTAATCTTTTGACTCTAAATGACTGTTGGATGTGAATTATGACTTTGTCAACTAAAATAAGTGTGTTTAAAGTCATTTCTGTGCCTCAAAGGGGTCAAAATTGAAGCTTTTGAGTAAGCAAAACTCTGTAAAAACGGCAATTTTGGTCACTGTGAGGGTTTAAAAAGTGGTTATTTAACATGAGGAACGATCCAATTGAAATTTTGAATCATTTTTGGTACAGTCCAAAAAATCAATTTTCGGATGAAAAACGATGACTCCGGACATGTCGAACTATCCCAAAATGGTCAATATGGATGAAATTTTAACATTTAATCTTTTGACTGTAAATGACTGTTGGATCTGAATTTTGACTTTGTCAACTAAAATAAGTGTGTTTAAAGTCATTTCTGTGCCTGAAACGGGTCAAAATTGAAGCTTTTGAGTAAGCAAAACTCTGTAAAAATGGCAATTTTGGTCACTTTGAGGGTTTAAAAAGTGGTTATTCAACATGAGGCACGATCCAATTGACATATTGAACCATTTTTGGTACAGTCCAAAAAATCAATTTTCGAATGAAAAACGATGACTCCGGACATGTCGAACGATCCCAAAAAGGTCAAAATGGATGAAATTTTAACATTTAATCTTTTGACTGTAAATGACTGTTGGATGTGAATTATGACTTTGTCAACTAAAATAAGTGTGTTTAAAGTCATTTCTGTGCCTGAAACGGGTCAAAATTGAAGCTTTTGAGTAAGCAAAACTCTGTAAAAATGGCAATTTTGGTCACTGTGAGGGTTTAAAAAGTGGTTATTCAACATGAGGCACGATCCAATTGACATTTTGAATCATTTTTGGTACAGTCCAAAAAATCAATTTTCGGATGAAAAACGATGACTCCGGATATGTCGAACTATCCCAAAATGGTCAATATGGATGAAATTTTAACATTTAATCTTTTGACTCTAAATGGCTGTTGGATGTGAATTATGACTTTGTCAACTAAAATAAGTGTGTTTAAAGTCATTTCTGTGCCTGAAACGGGTCAAAATTGAAGCTTTTGAGTAAGCAAAACTCTGTAAAAATGGCAATTTTGGTCACTCTGAGGGTCTAAAAAGTGGTTATTCAACATGAGGCACGATCCAATTGACATTTTGAATCATTTTTGGTACAGTCCAAAAAATCAGTTTTCGGATGAAAAACGATGACTCCGGACATGTCGAACTATCCCAAAATGGTCAATATGGATGAAATTTTAACATTTAATCTTTTGACTCTAAATGGCTGTTGGATGTGAATTATGACTTTGTCAACTAAAATAAGTGTGTTTAAAGTCATTTCTGTGCCTGAAACGGGTCAAAATTGAAGCTTTTGAGTAAGCAAAACTCTGTAAAAATGGCAATTTTGGTCACTCTGAGGGTTTAAAAAGTGGTTATTCAACATGAGGCACGATCCAATTGACATTTTGAATCATTTTTGGTACAGTCCAAAAAATCAATTTTCGGATGAAAAACGATGACTCCGGACATGTTGAACGATCCCAAAAAGGTCAAAATGGATGAAATTTTAACATTTAATCTTTTGACTGTAAATGACTGTTGGATGTCAATTATGACTTTGTCAACTAAAATAAGTGTGTTTAAAGTCATTTCTGTGCCTGAAACGGGTCAAAATTGAAGCTTTTGAGTAAGCAAAACTCTGTAAAAATGGCAATTTTGGTCACTGTGAGGGTTTAAAAAGTGGTTATTCAACATGAGGCACGATCCGAATTGAAATTTTGAATCATTTTTGGTACAGTCCAAAAAATCAATTTTCGGATGAAAAACGATGACTCCGGACATGTCGAACTATCCCAAAATGGTCAATATGGATGAAATTTTAACATTTAATCTTTTGACTGTAAATGACTGTTGGATGTGAATTATGACTTTGTCAACTAAAATAGGTGTGTTTAAAGTCATTTCTGTGCCTGAAACTGGTCAAAATTGAAGCTTTTGAGTAAGCAAAACTCTGTAAAAATGGCAATTTTGGTCACTCTGAGGTTCTAAAAAGTGGTTATTCAACATGAGGCACGATCCAATTGACATTTTGAATCATTTTTGGTACAGTCCAAAAAATCAATTTTCGGATGAAAAACGATGACTCCGGACATGTCGAACTATCCCAAAATGGTCAATATGGATGAAATTTTAACATTTAATCTTTTGACTCTAAATGACTGTTGGATGTGAATTATGACTTTGTCAACTAAAATAAGTGTGTTTAAAGTCATTTCTGTGCCTCAAAGGGGTCAAAATTGAAGCTTTTGAGTAAGCAAAACTCTGTAAAAACGGCAATTTTGGTCACTGTGAGGGTTTAAAAAGTGGTTATTCAACATGAGGAACGATCCAATTGAAATTTTGAATCATTTTTGGTACAGTCCAAAAAATCAATTTTCGGATGAAAAACGATGACTCCGGACATGTCGAACTATCCCAAAATGGTCAATATGGATGAAATTTTAACATTTAATCTTTTGACTGTAAATGACTGTTGGATGTGAATTATGACTTTGTCAACTAAAATAAGTGTGTTTAAAGTCATTTCTTTGCCTGAAACGGGTCAAAATTGAAGCTTTTGAGTAAGCAAAACTCTGTAAAAATGGCAATTTTGGTCACTCTGAGGGTTTAAAAAGTGGTTATTCAACATGAGGCACGATCCAATTGACATTTTGAATCATTTTTGGTACAGTCCAAAAAATCAATTTTCGGATGAAAAACGATGACTCTGCACATGTCGAACGATCCCAAAATGGTCAATATGGATGAAATTTTAACATTTAATCTTTTGACTGTAAATGACTGTTGGATGTGAATTGTGACTTTGTCAGCTAAAATAAGTGTGTTTAAAGTCATTTCTGTGCCTGAAACGGGTCAAAATTGAAGCTTTTGAGTAAGCAAAACTCTGTAAAAATGGCAATTTTGGTCACTCTGAGGGTCTAAAAAGTGGTTATTCAACATGAGGCACGATCCAATTGACATTTTGAATCATTTTTGGTACAGTCCAAAAAATCAATTTTCGGATGAAAAACGATGACTCCGGACATGTCGAACTATCCCAAAATGGTCAATATGGATGAAATTTTAACATTTAATCTTTTGACTGTAAATGACTGTTGGATGTGAATTATGACTTTGTCAACTAAAATAAGTGTGTTTAAAGTCATTTCTGTGCCTGAAACGGGTCAAAATTGAAGCTTTTGAGTAAGCAAAACTCTGTAAAAATGGCAATTTTGGTCACTGTGAGGGTTTAAAAAGTGGTTATTCAACATGAGGCACGATCCAATTGACATTTTGAATCATTTTTGGTACAGTCCAAAAAATCAATTTTCGGATGAAAAACGATGACTCCGGACATGTTGAACGATCCCAAAAAGGTCAAAATGGATGAAATTTTAACATTTAATCTTTTGACTGTAAATGACTGTTGGATGTGAATTATGACTTTGTCAACTAAAATAAGTGTGTTTAAAGTCATTTCTGTGCCTGAAACGGGTCAAAATTGAAGCTTTTGAGTAAGCAAAACTCTGTAAAAATGGCAATTTTGGTCACTGTGAGGGTTTAAAAAGTGGTTATTCAACATGAGGCATGATCCAATTGACATTTTGAATCATTTTTGGTACAGTCCAAAAAATCAATTTTCGGATGAAAAACGATGACTCCGGCCATGTCGAACTATCCCAAAATGGTCAATATGAATGAAATTTTAACATTTAATCTTTTGACTCTAAATGACTGTTGGATGTGAATTATGACTTTGTCAACTAAAATAAGTGTGTTTAAAGTCATTTCTGTGCCTGAAACGGGTCAAAATTGAAGCTTTTGAGTAAGCAAAACTCTGTAAAAATGGCAATTTTGGTCACTCTGAGGGTTTAAAAAGTGGTTATTCAACATGAGGCACGATCCAATTGACATTTTGAATCATTTTTGGTACAGTCCAAAAAATCAATTTTCAGATGAAAAACGATGACTCCGGACATGTCGAACGATCCCAAAATGGTCAATATGGATGAAATTTTAACATTTAATCTTTTGACTGTAAATGACTGTTGGATGTGAATTGTGACTTTGTCAGCTAAAATAAGTGTGTTTAAAGTCATTTCTGTGCCTGAAACGGGTCAAAATTGAAGCTTTTGAGTAAGCAAAACTCTGTAAAAATGGCAATTTTGGTCACTCTGAGGGTTTAAAAAGTGGTTATTCAACATGAGGCACGATCCAATTGACATTTTGAATCATTTTTGGTACAGTCCAAAAAATCAATTTTCGGATGAAAAACGATGACTCCGGACATGTCGAACTATCCCAAAATGGTCAATATGGATGACATTTTAACATTTAATCTTTTGACTCTAAATGGCTGTTGGATGTGAATTATGACTTTGTCTACTAAAATAAGTGTGTTTAAAGTCATTTCTGTGCCTGAAACGGGTCAAAATTGAAGCTTTTGAGTAAGCAAAACTCTGTAAAAATGGCAATTTTGGTCACTCTGAGGGTCTAAAAAGTGGTTATTCAACATGAGGCACGATCCAATTGACATTTTGAATCATTTTTGGTACAGTCCAAAAAATCAATTTTCGGATGAAAAACGATGACTCCGGACATGTCGAACTATCCCAAAATGGTCAATATGGATGAAATTTTAACATTTAATCTTTTGACTCTAAATGACTGTTGGATGTGAATTATGACTTTGTCAACTAAAATAAGTGTGTTTAAAGTCATTTCTGTGCCTCAAAGGGGTCAAAATTGAAGCTTTTGAGTAAGCAAAACTCTGTAAAAACGGCAATTTTGGTCACTGTGAGGGTTTAAAAAGTGGTTATTTAACATGAGGAACGATCCAATTGAAATTTTGAATCATTTTTGGTACAGTCCAAAAAATCAATTTTCGGATGAAAAACGATGACTCCGGACATGTCGAACTATCCCAAAATGGTCAATATGGATGAAATTTTAACATTTAATCTTTTGACTGTAAATGACTGTTGGATCTGAATTTTGACTTTGTCAACTAAAATAAGTGTGTTTAAAGTCATTTCTGTGCCTGAAACGGGTCAAAATTGAAGCTTTTGAGTAAGCAAAACTCTGTAAAAATGGCAATTTTGGTCACTTTGAGGGTTTAAAAAGTGGTTATTCAACATGAGGCACGATCCAATTGACATATTGAACCATTTTTGGTACAGTCCAAAAAATCAATTTTCGAATGAAAAACGATGACTCCGGACATGTCGAACGATCCCAAAAAGGTCAAAATGGATGAAATTTTAACATTTAATCTTTTGACTGTAAATGACTGTTGGATGTGAATTATGACTTTGTCAACTAAAATAAGTGTGTTTAAAGTCATTTCTGTGCCTGAAACGGGTCAAAATTGAAGCTTTTGAGTAAGCAAAACTCTGTAAAAATGGCAATTTTGGTCACTGTGAGGGTTTAAAAAGTGGTTATTCAACATGAGGCACGATCCAATTGACATTTTGAATCATTTTTGGTACAGTCCAAAAAATCAATTTTCGGATGAAAAACGATGACTCCGGATATGTCGAACTATCCCAAAATGGTCAATATGGATGAAATTTTAACATTTAATCTTTTGACTCTAAATGGCTGTTGGATGTGAATTATGACTTTGTCAACTAAAATAAGTGTGTTTAAAGTCATTTCTGTGCCTGAAACGGGTCAAAATTGAAGCTTTTGAGTAAGCAAAACTCTGTAAAAATGGCAATTTTGGTCACTCTGAGGGTCTAAAAAGTGGTTATTCAACATGAGGCACGATCCAATTGACATTTTGAATCATTTTTGGTACAGTCCAAAAAATCAGTTTTCGGATGAAAAACGATGACTCCGGACATGTCGAACTATCCCAAAATGGTCAATATGGATGAAATTTTAACATTTAATCTTTTGACTCTAAATGGCTGTTGGATGTGAATTATGACTTTGTCAACTAAAATAAGTGTGTTTAAAGTCATTTCTGTGCCTGAAACGGGTCAAAATTGAAGCTTTTGAGTAAGCAAAACTCTGTAAAAATGGCAATTTTGGTCACTCTGAGGGTTTAAAAAGTGGTTATTCAACATGAGGCACGATCCAATTGACATTTTGAATCATTTTTGGTACAGTCCAAAAAATCAATTTTCGGATGAAAAACGATGACTCCGGACATGTTGAACGATCCCAAAAAGGTCAAAATGGATGAAATTTTAACATTTAATCTTTTGACTGTAAATGACTGTTGGATGTCAATTATGACTTTGTCAACTAAAATAAGTGTGTTTAAAGTCATTTCTGTGCCTGAAACGGGTCAAAATTGAAGCTTTTGAGTAAGCAAAACTCTGTAAAAATGGCAATTTTGGTCACTGTGAGGGTTTAAAAAGTGGTTATTCAACATGAGGCACGATCCGAATTGAAATTTTGAATCATTTTTGGTACAGTCCAAAAAATCAATTTTCGGATGAAAAACGATGACTCCGGACATGTCGAACTATCCCAAAATGGTCAATATGGATGAAATTTTAACATTTAATCTTTTGACTGTAAATGACTGTTGGATGTGAATTATGACTTTGTCAACTAAAATAGGTGTGTTTAAAGTCATTTCTGTGCCTGAAACTGGTCAAAATTGAAGCTTTTGAGTAAGCAAAACTCTGTAAAAATGGCAATTTTGGTCACTCTGAGGTTCTAAAAAGTGGTTATTCAACATGAGGCACGATCCAATTGACATTTTGAATAATTTTTGGTACAGTCCAAAAAATCAATTTTCGGATGAAAAACGATGACTCCGGACATGTCGAACTATCCCAAAATGGTCAATATGGATGAAATTTTAACATTTAATCTTTTGACTCTAAATGACTGTTGGATGTGAATTATGACTTTGTCAACTAAAATAAGTGTGTTTAAAGTCATTTCTGTGCCTCAAAGGGGTCAAAATTGAAGCTTTTGAGTAAGCAAAACTCTGTAAAAACGGCAATTTTGGTCACTGTGAGGGTTTAAAAAGTGGTTATTCAACATGAGGAACGATCCAATTGAAATTTTGAATCATTTTTGGTACAGTCCAAAAAATCAATTTTCGGATGAAAAACGATGACTCCGGACATGTCGAACTATCCCAAAATGGTCAATATGGATGAAATTTTAACATTTAATCTTTTGACTGTAAATGACTGTTGGATGTGAATTATGACTTTGTCAACTAAAATAAGTGTGTTTAAAGTCATTTCTTTGCCTGAAACGGGTCAAAATTGAAGCTTTTGAGTAAGCAAAACTCTGTAAAAATGGCAATTTTGGTCACTCTGAGGGTTTAAAAAGTGGTTATTCAACATGAGGCACGATCCAATTGACATTTTGAATCATTTTTGGTACAGTCCAAAAAATCAATTTTCGGATGAAAAACGATGACTCTGCACATGTCGAACGATCCCAAAATGGTCAATATGGATGAAATTTTAACATTTAATCTTTTGACTGTAAATGACTGTTGGATGTGAATTGTGACTTTGTCAGCTAAAATAAGTGTGTTTAAAGTCATTTCTGTGCCTCAAAGGGGTCAAAATTGAAGCTTTTGAGTAAGCAAAACTCTGTAAAAATGGCAATTTTGGTCACTCTGAGGGTTTAAAAAGTGGTTATTCAACATGAGGCACGATCCAATTGACATATTGAACCATTTTTGGTACAGTCCAAAAAATCAATTTTCGAATGAAAAACGATGACTCCGGACATGTCGAACGATCCCAAAAAGGTCAAAATGGATGAAATTTTAACATTTAATCTTTTGACTGTAAATGACTGTTGGATGTGAATTATGACTTTGTCAACTAAAATAAGTGTGTTTAAAGTCATTTCTGTGCCTGAAACGGGTCAAAATTGAAGCTTTTGAGTAAGCAAAACTCTGTAAAAATGGCAATTTTGGTCACTGTGAGGGTTTAAAAAGTGGTTATTCAACATGAGGCACGATCCAATTGACATTTTGAATCATTTTTGGTACAGTCCAAAAAATCAATTTTCGGATGAAAAACGATGACTCCGGATATGTCGAACTATCCCAAAATGGTCAATATGGATGAAATTTTAACATTTAATCTTTTGACTCTAAATGGCTGTTGGATGTGAATTATGACTTTGTCAACTAAAATAAGTGTGTTTAAAGTCATTTCTGTGCCTGAAACGGGTCAAAATTGAAGCTTTTGAGTAAGCAAAACTCTGTAAAAATGGCAATTTTGGTCACTCTGAGGGTCTAAAAAGTGGTTATTCAACATGAGGCACGATCCAATTGACATTTTGAATCATTTTTGGTACAGTCCAAAAAATCAGTTTTCGGATGAAAAACGATGACTCCGGACATGTCGAACTATCCCAAAATGGTCAATATGGATGAAATTTTAACATTTAATCTTTTGACTCTAAATGGCTGTTGGATGTGAATTATGACTTTGTCAACTAAAATAAGTGTGTTTAAAGTCATTTCTGTGCCTGAAACGGGTCAAAATTGAAGCTTTTGAGTAAGCAAAACTCTGTAAAAATGGCAATTTTGGTCACTCTGAGGGTTTAAAAAGTGGTTATTCAACATGAGGCACGATCCAATTGACATTTTGAATCATTTTTGGTACAGTCCAAAAAATCAATTTTCGGATGAAAAACGATGACTCCGGACATGTTGAACGATCCCAAAAAGGTCAAAATGGATGAAATTTTAACATTTAATCTTTTGACTGTAAATGACTGTTGGATGTCAATTATGACTTTGTCAACTAAAATAAGTGTGTTTAAAGTCATTTCTGTGCCTGAAACGGGTCAAAATTGAAGCTTTTGAGTAAGCAAAACTCTGTAAAAATGGCAATTTTGGTCACTGTGAGGGTTTAAAAAGTGGTTATTCAACATGAGGCACGATCCGAATTGAAATTTTGAATCATTTTTGGTACAGTCCAAAAAATCAATTTTCGGATGAAAAACGATGACTCCGGACATGTCGAACTATCCCAAAATGGTCAATATGGATGAAATTTTAACATTTAATCTTTTGACTGTAAATGACTGTTGGATGTGAATTATGACTTTGTCAACTAAAATAGGTGTGTTTAAAGTCATTTCTGTGCCTGAAACTGGTCAAAATTGAAGCTTTTGAGTAAGCAAAACTCTGTAAAAATGGCAATTTTGGTCACTCTGAGGTTCTAAAAAGTGGTTATTCAACATGAGGCACGATCCAATTGACATTTTGAATCATTTTTGGTACAGTCCAAAAAATCAATTTTCGGATGAAAAACGATGACTCCGGACATGTCGAACTATCCCAAAATGGTCAATATGGATGAAATTTTAACATTTAATCTTTTGACTCTAAATGACTGTTGGATGTGAATTATGACTTTGTCAACTAAAATAAGTGTGTTTAAAGTCATTTCTGTGCCTCAAAGGGGTCAAAATTGAAGCTTTTGAGTAAGCAAAACTCTGTAAAAACGGCAATTTTGGTCACTGTGAGGGTTTAAAAAGTGGTTATTCAACATGAGGAACGATCCAATTGAAATTTTGAATCATTTTTGGTACAGTCCAAAAAATCAATTTTCGGATGAAAAACGATGACTCCGGACATGTCGAACTATCCCAAAATGGTCAATATGGATGAAATTTTAACATTTAATCTTTTGACTGTAAATGACTGTTGGATGTGAATTATGACTTTGTCAACTAAAATAAGTGTGTTTAAAGTCATTTCTTTGCCTGAAACGGGTCAAAATTGAAGCTTTTGAGTAAGCAAAACTCTGTAAAAATGGCAATTTTGGTCACTCTGAGGGTTTAAAAAGTGGTTATTCAACATGAGGCACGATCCAATTGACATTTTGAATCATTTTTGGTACAGTCCAAAAAATCAATTTTCGGATGAAAAACGATGACTCCGGACATGTCGAACTATCCCAAAATGGTCAATATGGATGAAATTTTAACATTTAATCTTTTGACTCTAAATGACTGTTGGATGTGAATTATGACTTTGTCAACTAAAATAAGTGTGTTTAAAGTCATTTCTGTGCCTCAAAGGGGTCAAAATTGAAGCTTTTGAGTAAGCAAAACTCTGTAAAAATGGCAATTTTGGTCACTCTGAGGGTTTAAAAAGTGGTTATTCAACATGAGGCACGATCCAATTGACATTTTGAATCATTTTTGGTACAGTCCAAAAAATCAATTTTCGGATGAAAAACGATGACTCCGGACATGTCGAACTATCCCAAAATGGTCAATATGGATGACATTTTAACATTTAATCTTTTGACTCTAAATGGCTGTTGGATGTGAATTATGACTTTGTCTACTAAAATAAGTGTGTTTAAAGTCATTTCTGTGCCTGAAACGGGTCAAAATTGAAGCTTTTGAGTAAGCAAAACTCTGTAAAAATGGCAATTTTGGTCACTCTGAGGGTCTAAAAAGTGGTTATTCAACATGAGGCACGATCCAATTGACATTTTGAATCATTTTTGGTACAGTCCAAAAAATCAATTTTCGGATGAAAAACGATGACTCCGGACATGTCGAACTATCCCAAAATGGTCAATATGGATGAAATTTTAACATTTAATCTTTTGACTCTAAATGACTGTTGGATGTGAATTATGACTTTGTCAACTAAAATAAGTGTGTTTAAAGTCATTTCTGTGCCTCAAAGGGGTCAAAATTGAAGCTTTTGAGTAAGCAAAACTCTGTAAAAACGGCAATTTTGGTCACTGTGAGGGTTTAAAAAGTGGTTATTTAACATGAGGAACGATCCAATTGAAATTTTGAATCATTTTTGGTACAGTCCAAAAAATCAATTTTCGGATGAAAAACGATGACTCCGGACATGTCGAACTATCCCAAAATGGTCAATATGGATGAAATTTTAACATTTAATCTTTTGACTGTAAATGACTGTTGGATCTGAATTTTGACTTTGTCAACTAAAATAAGTGTGTTTAAAGTCATTTCTGTGCCTGAAACGGGTCAAAATTGAAGCTTTTGAGTAAGCAAAACTCTGTAAAAATGGCAATTTTGGTCACTTTGAGGGTTTAAAAAGTGGTTATTCAACATGAGGCACGATCCAATTGACATATTGAACCATTTTTGGTACAGTCCAAAAAATCAATTTTCGAATGAAAAACGATGACTCCGGACATGTCGAACGATCCCAAAAAGGTCAAAATGGATGAAATTTTAACATTTAATCTTTTGACTGTAAATGACTGTTGGATGTGAATTATGACTTTGTCAACTAAAATAAGTGTGTTTAAAGTCATTTCTGTGCCTGAAACGGGTCAAAATTGAAGCTTTTGAGTAAGCAAAACTCTGTAAAAATGGCAATTTTGGTCACTGTGAGGGTTTAAAAAGTGGTTATTCAACATGAGGCACGATCCAATTGACATTTTGAATCATTTTTGGTACAGTCCAAAAAATCAATTTTCGGATGAAAAACGATGACTCCGGATATGTCGAACTATCCCAAAATGGTCAATATGGATGAAATTTTAACATTTAATCTTTTGACTCTAAATGGCTGTTGGATGTGAATTATGACTTTGTCAACTAAAATAAGTGTGTTTAAAGTCATTTCTGTGCCTGAAACGGGTCAAAATTGAAGCTTTTGAGTAAGCAAAACTCTGTAAAAATGGCAATTTTGGTCACTCTGAGGGTCTAAAAAGTGGTTATTCAACATGAGGCACGATCCAATTGACATTTTGAATCATTTTTGGTACAGTCCAAAAAATCAGTTTTCGGATGAAAAACGATGACTCCGGACATGTCGAACTATCCCAAAATGGTCAATATGGATGAAATTTTAACATTTAATCTTTTGACTCTAAATGGCTGTTGGATGTGAATTATGACTTTGTCAACTAAAATAAGTGTGTTTAAAGTCATTTCTGTGCCTGAAACGGGTCAAAATTGAAGCTTTTGAGTAAGCAAAACTCTGTAAAAATGGCAATTTTGGTCACTCTGAGGGTTTAAAAAGTGGTTATTCAACATGAGGCACGATCCAATTGACATTTTGAATCATTTTTGGTACAGTCCAAAAAATCAATTTTCGGATGAAAAACGATGACTCCGGACATGTTGAACGATCCCAAAAAGGTCAAAATGGATGAAATTTTAACATTTAATCTTTTGACTGTAAATGACTGTTGGATGTCAATTATGACTTTGTCAACTAAAATAAGTGTGTTTAAAGTCATTTCTGTGCCTGAAACGGGTCAAAATTGAAGCTTTTGAGTAAGCAAAACTCTGTAAAAATGGCAATTTTGGTCACTGTGAGGGTTTAAAAAGTGGTTATTCAACATGAGGCACGATCCGAATTGAAATTTTGAATCATTTTTGGTACAGTCCAAAAAATCAATTTTCGGATGAAAAACGATGACTCCGGACATGTCGAACTATCCCAAAATGGTCAATATGGATGAAATTTTAACATTTAATCTTTTGACTGTAAATGACTGTTGGATGTGAATTATGACTTTGTCAACTAAAATAGGTGTGTTTAAAGTCATTTCTGTGCCTGAAACTGGTCAAAATTGAAGCTTTTGAGTAAGCAAAACTCTGTAAAAATGGCAATTTTGGTCACTCTGAGGTTCTAAAAAGTGGTTATTCAACATGAGGCACGATCCAATTGACATTTTGAATCATTTTTGGTACAGTCCAAAAAATCAATTTTCGGATGAAAAACGATGACTCCGGACATGTCGAACTATCCCAAAATGGTCAATATGGATGAAATTTTAACATTTAATCTTTTGACTCTAAATGACTGTTGGATGTGAATTATGACTTTGTCAACTAAAATAAGTGTGTTTAAAGTCATTTCTGTGCCTCAAAGGGGTCAAAATTGAAGCTTTTGAGTAAGCAAAACTCTGTAAAAACGGCAATTTTGGTCACTGTGAGGGTTTAAAAAGTGGTTATTCAACATGAGGAACGATCCAATTGAAATTTTGAATCATTTTTGGTACAGTCCAAAAAATCAATTTTCGGATGAAAAACGATGACTCCGGACATGTCGAACTATCCCAAAATGGTCAATATGGATGAAATTTTAACATTTAATCTTTTGACTGTAAATGACTGTTGGATGTGAATTATGACTTTGTCAACTAAAATAAGTGTGTTTAAAGTCATTTCTTTGCCTGAAACGGGTCAAAATTGAAGCTTTTGAGTAAGCAAAACTCTGTAAAAATGGCAATTTTGGTCACTCTGAGGGTTTAAAAAGTGGTTATTCAACATGAGGCACGATCCAATTGACATTTTGAATCATTTTTGGTACAGTCCAAAAAATCAATTTTCGGATGAAAAACGATGACTCTGCACATGTCGAACGATCCCAAAATGGTCAATATGGATGAAATTTTAACATTTAATCTTTTGACTGTAAATGACTGTTGGATGTGAATTGTGACTTTGTCAGCTAAAATAAGTGTGTTTAAAGTCATTTCTGTGCCTGAAACGGGTCAAAATTGAAGCTTTTGAGTAAGCAAAACTCTGTAAAAATGGCAATTTTGGTCACTCTGAGGGTCTAAAAAGTGGTTATTCAACATGAGGCACGATCCAATTGACATTTTGAATCATTTTTGGTACAGTCCAAAAAATCAATTTTCGGATGAAAAACGATGACTCCGGACATGTCGAACTATCCCAAAATGGTCAATATGGATGAAATTTTAACATTTAATCTTTTGACTGTAAATGACTGTTGGATGTGAATTATGACTTTGTCAACTAAAATAAGTGTGTTTAAAGTCATTTCTGTGCCTGAAACGGGTCAAAATTGAAGCTTTTGAGTAAGCAAAACTCTGTAAAAATGGCAATTTTGGTCACTGTGAGGGTTTAAAAAGTGGTTATTCAACATGAGGCACGATCCAATTGACATTTTGAATCATTTTTGGTACAGTCCAAAAAATCAATTTTCGGATGAAAAACGATGACTCCGGACATGTTGAACGATCCCAAAAAGGTCAAAATGGATGAAATTTTAACATTTAATCTTTTGACTGTAAATGACTGTTGGATGTGAATTATGACTTTGTCAACTAAAATAAGTGTGTTTAAAGTCATTTCTGTGCCTGAAACGGGTCAAAATTGAAGCTTTTGAGTAAGCAAAACTCTGTAAAAATGGCAATTTTGGTCACTGTGAGGGTTTAAAAAGTGGTTATTCAACATGAGGCATGATCCAATTGACATTTTGAATCATTTTTGGTACAGTCCAAAAAATCAATTTTCGGATGAAAAACGATGACTCCGGCCATGTCGAACTATCCCAAAATGGTCAATATGAATGAAATTTTAACATTTAATCTTTTGACTCTAAATGACTGTTGGATGTGAATTATGACTTTGTCAACTAAAATAAGTGTGTTTAAAGTCATTTCTGTGCCTGAAACGGGTCAAAATTGAAGCTTTTGAGTAAGCAAAACTCTGTAAAAATGGCAATTTTGGTCACTCTGAGGGTTTAAAAAGTGGTTATTCAACATGAGGCACGATCCAATTGACATTTTGAATCATTTTTGGTACAGTCCAAAAAATCAATTTTCAGATGAAAAACGATGACTCCGGACATGTCGAACGATCCCAAAATGGTCAATATGGATGAAATTTTAACATTTAATCTTTTGACTGTAAATGACTGTTGGATGTGAATTGTGACTTTGTCAGCTAAAATAAGTGTGTTTAAAGTCATTTCTGTGCCTGAAACGGGTCAAAATTGAAGCTTTTGAGTAAGCAAAACTCTGTAAAAATGGCAATTTTGGTCACTCTGAGGGTTTAAAAAGTGGTTATTCAACATGAGGCACGATCCAATTGACATTTTGAATCATTTTTGGTACAGTCCAAAAAATCAATTTTCGGATGAAAAACGATGACTCCGGACATGTCGAACTATCCCAAAATGGTCAATATGGATGACATTTTAACATTTAATCTTTTGACTCTAAATGGCTGTTGGATGTGAATTATGACTTTGTCTACTAAAATAAGTGTGTTTAAAGTCATTTCTGTGCCTGAAACGGGTCAAAATTGAAGCTTTTGAGTAAGCAAAACTCTGTAAAAATGGCAATTTTGGTCACTCTGAGGGTCTAAAAAGTGGTTATTCAACATGAGGCACGATCCAATTGACATTTTGAATCATTTTTGGTACAGTCCAAAAAATCAATTTTCGGATGAAAAACGATGACTCCGGACATGTCGAACTATCCCAAAATGGTCAATATGGATGAAATTTTAACATTTAATCTTTTGACTCTAAATGACTGTTGGATGTGAATTATGACTTTGTCAACTAAAATAAGTGTGTTTAAAGTCATTTCTGTGCCTCAAAGGGGTCAAAATTGAAGCTTTTGAGTAAGCAAAACTCTGTAAAAACGGCAATTTTGGTCACTGTGAGGGTTTAAAAAGTGGTTATTTAACATGAGGAACGATCCAATTGAAATTTTGAATCATTTTTGGTACAGTCCAAAAAATCAATTTTCGGATGAAAAACGATGACTCCGGACATGTCGAACTATCCCAAAATGGTCAATATGGATGAAATTTTAACATTTAATCTTTTGACTGTAAATGACTGTTGGATCTGAATTTTGACTTTGTCAACTAAAATAAGTGTGTTTAAAGTCATTTCTGTGCCTGAAACGGGTCAAAATTGAAGCTTTTGAGTAAGCAAAACTCTGTAAAAATGGCAATTTTGGTCACTTTGAGGGTTTAAAAAGTGGTTATTCAACATGAGGCACGATCCAATTGACATATTGAACCATTTTTGGTACAGTCCAAAAAATCAATTTTCGAATGAAAAACGATGACTCCGGACATGTCGAACGATCCCAAAAAGGTCAAAATGGATGAAATTTTAACATTTAATCTTTTGACTGTAAATGACTGTTGGATGTGAATTATGACTTTGTCAACTAAAATAAGTGTGTTTAAAGTCATTTCTGTGCCTGAAACGGGTCAAAATTGAAGCTTTTGAGTAAGCAAAACTCTGTAAAAATGGCAATTTTGGTCACTGTGAGGGTTTAAAAAGTGGTTATTCAACATGAGGCACGATCCAATTGACATTTTGAATCATTTTTGGTACAGTCCAAAAAATCAATTTTCGGATGAAAAACGATGACTCCGGATATGTCGAACTATCCCAAAATGGTCAATATGGATGAAATTTTAACATTTAATCTTTTGACTCTAAATGGCTGTTGGATGTGAATTATGACTTTGTCAACTAAAATAAGTGTGTTTAAAGTCATTTCTGTGCCTGAAACGGGTCAAAATTGAAGCTTTTGAGTAAGCAAAACTCTGTAAAAATGGCAATTTTGGTCACTCTGAGGGTCTAAAAAGTGGTTATTCAACATGAGGCACGATCCAATTGACATTTTGAATCATTTTTGGTACAGTCCAAAAAATCAGTTTTCGGATGAAAAACGATGACTCCGGACATGTCGAACTATCCCAAAATGGTCAATATGGATGAAATTTTAACATTTAATCTTTTGACTCTAAATGGCTGTTGGATGTGAATTATGACTTTGTCAACTAAAATAAGTGTGTTTAAAGTCATTTCTGTGCCTGAAACGGGTCAAAATTGAAGCTTTTGAGTAAGCAAAACTCTGTAAAAATGGCAATTTTGGTCACTCTGAGGGTTTAAAAAGTGGTTATTCAACATGAGGCACGATCCAATTGACATTTTGAATCATTTTTGGTACAGTCCAAAAAATCAATTTTCGGATGAAAAACGATGACTCCGGACATGTTGAACGATCCCAAAAAGGTCAAAATGGATGAAATTTTAACATTTAATCTTTTGACTGTAAATGACTGTTGGATGTCAATTATGACTTTGTCAACTAAAATAAGTGTGTTTAAAGTCATTTCTGTGCCTGAAACGGGTCAAAATTGAAGCTTTTGAGTAAGCAAAACTCTGTAAAAATGGCAATTTTGGTCACTGTGAGGGTTTAAAAAGTGGTTATTCAACATGAGGCACGATCCGAATTGAAATTTTGAATCATTTTTGGTACAGTCCAAAAAATCAATTTTCGGATGAAAAACGATGACTCCGGACATGTCGAACTATCCCAAAATGGTCAATATGGATGAAATTTTAACATTTAATCTTTTGACTGTAAATGACTGTTGGATGTGAATTATGACTTTGTCAACTAAAATAGGTGTGTTTAAAGTCATTTCTGTGCCTGAAACTGGTCAAAATTGAAGCTTTTGAGTAAGCAAAACTCTGTAAAAATGGCAATTTTGGTCACTCTGAGGTTCTAAAAAGTGGTTATTCAACATGAGGCACGATCCAATTGACATTTTGAATCATTTTTGGTACAGTCCAAAAAATCAATTTTCGGATGAAAAACGATGACTCCGGACATGTCGAACTATCCCAAAATGGTCAATATGGATGAAATTTTAACATTTAATCTTTTGACTCTAAATGACTGTTGGATGTGAATTATGACTTTGTCAACTAAAATAAGTGTGTTTAAAGTCATTTCTGTGCCTCAAAGGGGTCAAAATTGAAGCTTTTGAGTAAGCAAAACTCTGTAAAAACGGCAATTTTGGTCACTGTGAGGGTTTAAAAAGTGGTTATTCAACATGAGGAACGATCCAATTGAAATTTTGAATCATTTTTGGTACAGTCCAAAAAATCAATTTTCGGATGAAAAACGATGACTCCGGACATGTCGAACTATCCCAAAATGGTCAATATGGATGAAATTTTAACATTTAATCTTTTGACTGTAAATGACTGTTGGATGTGAATTATGACTTTGTCAACTAAAATAAGTGTGTTTAAAGTCATTTCTTTGCCTGAAACGGGTCAAAATTGAAGCTTTTGAGTAAGCAAAACTCTGTAAAAATGGCAATTTTGGTCACTCTGAGGGTTTAAAAAGTGGTTATTCAACATGAGGCACGATCCAATTGACATTTTGAATCATTTTTGGTACAGTCCAAAAAATCAATTTTCGGATGAAAAACGATGACTCTGCACATGTCGAACGATCCCAAAATGGTCAATATGGATGAAATTTTAACATTTAATCTTTTGACTGTAAATGACTGTTGGATGTGAATTGTGACTTTGTCAGCTAAAATAAGTGTGTTTAAAGTCATTTCTGTGCCTGAAACGGGTCAAAATTGAAGCTTTTGAGTAAGCAAAACTCTGTAAAAATGGCAATTTTGGTCACTCTGAGGGTCTAAAAAGTGGTTATTCAACATGAGGCACGATCCAATTGACATTTTGAATCATTTTTGGTACAGTCCAAAAAATCAATTTTCGGATGAAAAACGATGACTCCGGACATGTCGAACTATCCCAAAATGGTCAATATGGATGAAATTTTAACATTTAATCTTTTGACTGTAAATGACTGTTGGATGTGAATTATGACTTTGTCAACTAAAATAAGTGTGTTTAAAGTCATTTCTGTGCCTGAAACGGGTCAAAATTGAAGCTTTTGAGTAAGCAAAACTCTGTAAAAATGGCAATTTTGGTCACTGTGAGGGTTTAAAAAGTGGTTATTCAACATGAGGCACGATCCAATTGACATTTTGAATCATTTTTGGTACAGTCCAAAAAATCAATTTTCGGATGAAAAACGATGACTCCGGACATGTTGAACGATCCCAAAAAGGTCAAAATGGATGAAATTTTAACATTTAATCTTTTGACTGTAAATGACTGTTGGATGTGAATTATGACTTTGTCAACTAAAATAAGTGTGTTTAAAGTCATTTCTGTGCCTGAAACGGGTCAAAATTGAAGCTTTTGAGTAAGCAAAACTCTGTAAAAATGGCAATTTTGGTCACTGTGAGGGTTTAAAAAGTGGTTATTCAACATGAGGCATGATCCAATTGACATTTTGAATCATTTTTGGTACAGTCCAAAAAATCAATTTTCGGATGAAAAACGATGACTCCGGCCATGTCGAACTATCCCAAAATGGTCAATATGAATGAAATTTTAACATTTAATCTTTTGACTCTAAATGACTGTTGGATGTGAATTATGACTTTGTCAACTAAAATAAGTGTGTTTAAAGTCATTTCTGTGCCTGAAACGGGTCAAAATTGAAGCTTTTGAGTAAGCAAAACTCTGTAAAAATGGCAATTTTGGTCACTCTGAGGGTTTAAAAAGTGGTTATTCAACATGAGGCACGATCCAATTGACATTTTGAATCATTTTTGGTACAGTCCAAAAAATCAATTTTCAGATGAAAAACGATGACTCCGGACATGTCGAACGATCCCAAAATGGTCAATATGGATGAAATTTTAACATTTAATCTTTTGACTGTAAATGACTGTTGGATGTGAATTGTGACTTTGTCAGCTAAAATAAGTGTGTTTAAAGTCATTTCTGTGCCTGAAACGGGTCAAAATTGAAGCTTTTGAGTAAGCAAAACTCTGTAAAAATGGCAATTTTGGTCACTCTGAGGGTTTAAAAAGTGGTTATTCAACATGAGGCACGATCCAATTGACATTTTGAATCATTTTTGGTACAGTCCAAAAAATCAATTTTCGGATGAAAAACGATGACTCCGGACATGTCGAACTATCCCAAAATGGTCAATATGGATGACATTTTAACATTTAATCTTTTGACTCTAAATGGCTGTTGGATGTGAATTATGACTTTGTCTACTAAAATAAGTGTGTTTAAAGTCATTTCTGTGCCTGAAACGGGTCAAAATTGAAGCTTTTGAGTAAGCAAAACTCTGTAAAAATGGCAATTTTGGTCACTCTGAGGGTCTAAAAAGTGGTTATTCAACATGAGGCACGATCCAATTGACATTTTGAATCATTTTTGGTACAGTCCAAAAAATCAATTTTCGGATGAAAAACGATGACTCCGGACATGTCGAACTATCCCAAAATGGTCAATATGGATGAAATTTTAACATTTAATCTTTTGACTCTAAATGACTGTTGGATGTGAATTATGACTTTGTCAACTAAAATAAGTGTGTTTAAAGTCATTTCTGTGCCTCAAAGGGGTCAAAATTGAAGCTTTTGAGTAAGCAAAACTCTGTAAAAACGGCAATTTTGGTCACTGTGAGGGTTTAAAAAGTGGTTATTTAACATGAGGAACGATCCAATTGAAATTTTGAATCATTTTTGGTACAGTCCAAAAAATCAATTTTCGGATGAAAAACGATGACTCCGGACATGTCGAACTATCCCAAAATGGTCAATATGGATGAAATTTTAACATTTAATCTTTTGACTGTAAATGACTGTTGGATCTGAATTTTGACTTTGTCAACTAAAATAAGTGTGTTTAAAGTCATTTCTGTGCCTGAAACGGGTCAAAATTGAAGCTTTTGAGTAAGCAAAACTCTGTAAAAATGGCAATTTTGGTCACTTTGAGGGTTTAAAAAGTGGTTATTCAACATGAGGCACGATCCAATTGACATATTGAACCATTTTTGGTACAGTCCAAAAAATCAATTTTCGAATGAAAAACGATGACTCCGGACATGTCGAACGATCCCAAAAAGGTCAAAATGGATGAAATTTTAACATTTAATCTTTTGACTGTAAATGACTGTTGGATGTGAATTATGACTTTGTCAACTAAAATAAGTGTGTTTAAAGTCATTTCTGTGCCTGAAACGGGTCAAAATTGAAGCTTTTGAGTAAGCAAAACTCTGTAAAAATGGCAATTTTGGTCACTGTGAGGGTTTAAAAAGTGGTTATTCAACATGAGGCACGATCCAATTGACATTTTGAATCATTTTTGGTACAGTCCAAAAAATCAATTTTCGGATGAAAAACGATGACTCCGGATATGTCGAACTATCCCAAAATGGTCAATATGGATGAAATTTTAACATTTAATCTTTTGACTCTAAATGGCTGTTGGATGTGAATTATGACTTTGTCAACTAAAATAAGTGTGTTTAAAGTCATTTCTGTGCCTGAAACGGGTCAAAATTGAAGCTTTTGAGTAAGCAAAACTCTGTAAAAATGGCAATTTTGGTCACTCTGAGGGTCTAAAAAGTGGTTATTCAACATGAGGCACGATCCAATTGACATTTTGAATCATTTTTGGTACAGTCCAAAAAATCAGTTTTCGGATGAAAAACGATGACTCCGGACATGTCGAACTATCCCAAAATGGTCAATATGGATGAAATTTTAACATTTAATCTTTTGACTCTAAATGGCTGTTGGATGTGAATTATGACTTTGTCAACTAAAATAAGTGTGTTTAAAGTCATTTCTGTGCCTGAAACGGGTCAAAATTGAAGCTTTTGAGTAAGCAAAACTCTGTAAAAATGGCAATTTTGGTCACTCTGAGGGTTTAAAAAGTGGTTATTCAACATGAGGCACGATCCAATTGACATTTTGAATCATTTTTGGTACAGTCCAAAAAATCAATTTTCGGATGAAAAACGATGACTCCGGACATGTTGAACGATCCCAAAAAGGTCAAAATGGATGAAATTTTAACATTTAATCTTTTGACTGTAAATGACTGTTGGATGTCAATTATGACTTTGTCAACTAAAATAAGTGTGTTTAAAGTCATTTCTGTGCCTGAAACGGGTCAAAATTGAAGCTTTTGAGTAAGCAAAACTCTGTAAAAATGGCAATTTTGGTCACTGTGAGGGTTTAAAAAGTGGTTATTCAACATGAGGCACGATCCGAATTGAAATTTTGAATCATTTTTGGTACAGTCCAAAAAATCAATTTTCGGATGAAAAACGATGACTCCGGACATGTCGAACTATCCCAAAATGGTCAATATGGATGAAATTTTAACATTTAATCTTTTGACTGTAAATGACTGTTGGATGTGAATTATGACTTTGTCAACTAAAATAGGTGTGTTTAAAGTCATTTCTGTGCCTGAAACTGGTCAAAATTGAAGCTTTTGAGTAAGCAAAACTCTGTAAAAATGGCAATTTTGGTCACTCTGAGGTTCTAAAAAGTGGTTATTCAACATGAGGCACGATCCAATTGACATTTTGAATCATTTTTGGTACAGTCCAAAAAATCAATTTTCGGATGAAAAACGATGACTCCGGACATGTCGAACTATCCCAAAATGGTCAATATGGATGAAATTTTAACATTTAATCTTTTGACTCTAAATGACTGTTGGATGTGAATTATGACTTTGTCAACTAAAATAAGTGTGTTTAAAGTCATTTCTGTGCCTCAAAGGGGTCAAAATTGAAGCTTTTGAGTAAGCAAAACTCTGTAAAAACGGCAATTTTGGTCACTGTGAGGGTTTAAAAAGTGGTTATTCAACATGAGGAACGATCCAATTGAAATTTTGAATCATTTTTGGTACAGTCCAAAAAATCAATTTTCGGATGAAAAACGATGACTCCGGACATGTCGAACTATCCCAAAATGGTCAATATGGATGAAATTTTAACATTTAATCTTTTGACTGTAAATGACTGTTGGATGTGAATTATGACTTTGTCAACTAAAATAAGTGTGTTTAAAGTCATTTCTTTGCCTGAAACGGGTCAAAATTGAAGCTTTTGAGTAAGCAAAACTCTGTAAAAATGGCAATTTTGGTCACTCTGAGGGTTTAAAAAGTGGTTATTCAACATGAGGCACGATCCAATTGACATTTTGAATCATTTTTGGTACAGTCCAAAAAATCAATTTTCGGATGAAAAACGATGACTCTGCACATGTCGAACGATCCCAAAATGGTCAATATGGATGAAATTTTAACATTTAATCTTTTGACTGTAAATGACTGTTGGATGTGAATTGTGACTTTGTCAGCTAAAATAAGTGTGTTTAAAGTCATTTCTGTGCCTGAAACGGGTCAAAATTGAAGCTTTTGAGTAAGCAAAACTCTGTAAAAATGGCAATTTTGGTCACTCTGAGGGTCTAAAAAGTGGTTATTCAACATGAGGCACGATCCAATTGACATTTTGAATCATTTTTGGTACAGTCCAAAAAATCAATTTTCGGATGAAAAACGATGACTCCGGACATGTCGAACTATCCCAAAATGGTCAATATGGATGAAATTTTAACATTTAATCTTTTGACTGTAAATGACTGTTGGATGTGAATTATGACTTTGTCAACTAAAATAAGTGTGTTTAAAGTCATTTCTGTGCCTGAAACGGGTCAAAATTGAAGCTTTTGAGTAAGCAAAACTCTGTAAAAATGGCAATTTTGGTCACTGTGAGGGTTTAAAAAGTGGTTATTCAACATGAGGCACGATCCAATTGACATTTTGAATCATTTTTGGTACAGTCCAAAAAATCAATTTTCGGATGAAAAACGATGACTCCGGACATGTTGAACGATCCCAAAAAGGTCAAAATGGATGAAATTTTAACATTTAATCTTTTGACTGTAAATGACTGTTGGATGTGAATTATGACTTTGTCAACTAAAATAAGTGTGTTTAAAGTCATTTCTGTGCCTGAAACGGGTCAAAATTGAAGCTTTTGAGTAAGCAAAACTCTGTAAAAATGGCAATTTTGGTCACTGTGAGGGTTTAAAAAGTGGTTATTCAACATGAGGCATGATCCAATTGACATTTTGAATCATTTTTGGTACAGTCCAAAAAATCAATTTTCGGATGAAAAACGATGACTCCGGCCATGTCGAACTATCCCAAAATGGTCAATATGAATGAAATTTTAACATTTAATCTTTTGACTCTAAATGACTGTTGGATGTGAATTATGACTTTGTCAACTAAAATAAGTGTGTTTAAAGTCATTTCTGTGCCTGAAACGGGTCAAAATTGAAGCTTTTGAGTAAGCAAAACTCTGTAAAAATGGCAATTTTGGTCACTCTGAGGGTTTAAAAAGTGGTTATTCAACATGAGGCACGATCCAATTGACATTTTGAATCATTTTTGGTACAGTCCAAAAAATCAATTTTCAGATGAAAAACGATGACTCCGGACATGTCGAACGATCCCAAAATGGTCAATATGGATGAAATTTTAACATTTAATCTTTTGACTGTAAATGACTGTTGGATGTGAATTGTGACTTTGTCAGCTAAAATAAGTGTGTTTAAAGTCATTTCTGTGCCTGAAACGGGTCAAAATTGAAGCTTTTGAGTAAGCAAAACTCTGTAAAAATGGCAATTTTGGTCACTCTGAGGGTTTAAAAAGTGGTTATTCAACATGAGGCACGATCCAATTGACATTTTGAATCATTTTTGGTACAGTCCAAAAAATCAATTTTCGGATGAAAAACGATGACTCCGGACATGTCGAACTATCCCAAAATGGTCAATATGGATGACATTTTAACATTTAATCTTTTGACTCTAAATGGCTGTTGGATGTGAATTATGACTTTGTCTACTAAAATAAGTGTGTTTAAAGTCATTTCTGTGCCTGAAACGGGTCAAAATTGAAGCTTTTGAGTAAGCAAAACTCTGTAAAAATGGCAATTTTGGTCACTCTGAGGGTCTAAAAAGTGGTTATTCAACATGAGGCACGATCCAATTGACATTTTGAATCATTTTTGGTACAGTCCAAAAAATCAATTTTCGGATGAAAAACGATGACTCCGGACATGTCGAACTATCCCAAAATGGTCAATATGGATGAAATTTTAACATTTAATCTTTTGACTCTAAATGACTGTTGGATGTGAATTATGACTTTGTCAACTAAAATAAGTGTGTTTAAAGTCATTTCTGTGCCTCAAAGGGGTCAAAATTGAAGCTTTTGAGTAAGCAAAACTCTGTAAAAACGGCAATTTTGGTCACTGTGAGGGTTTAAAAAGTGGTTATTTAACATGAGGAACGATCCAATTGAAATTTTGAATCATTTTTGGTACAGTCCAAAAAATCAATTTTCGGATGAAAAACGATGACTCCGGACATGTCGAACTATCCCAAAATGGTCAATATGGATGAAATTTTAACATTTAATCTTTTGACTGTAAATGACTGTTGGATCTGAATTTTGACTTTGTCAACTAAAATAAGTGTGTTTAAAGTCATTTCTGTGCCTGAAACGGGTCAAAATTGAAGCTTTTGAGTAAGCAAAACTCTGTAAAAATGGCAATTTTGGTCACTTTGAGGGTTTAAAAAGTGGTTATTCAACATGAGGCACGATCCAATTGACATATTGAACCATTTTTGGTACAGTCCAAAAAATCAATTTTCGAATGAAAAACGATGACTCCGGACATGTCGAACGATCCCAAAAAGGTCAAAATGGATGAAATTTTAACATTTAATCTTTTGACTGTAAATGACTGTTGGATGTGAATTATGACTTTGTCAACTAAAATAAGTGTGTTTAAAGTCATTTCTGTGCCTGAAACGGGTCAAAATTGAAGCTTTTGAGTAAGCAAAACTCTGTAAAAATGGCAATTTTGGTCACTGTGAGGGTTTAAAAAGTGGTTATTCAACATGAGGCACGATCCAATTGACATTTTGAATCATTTTTGGTACAGTCCAAAAAATCAATTTTCGGATGAAAAACGATGACTCCGGATATGTCGAACTATCCCAAAATGGTCAATATGGATGAAATTTTAACATTTAATCTTTTGACTCTAAATGGCTGTTGGATGTGAATTATGACTTTGTCAACTAAAATAAGTGTGTTTAAAGTCATTTCTGTGCCTGAAACGGGTCAAAATTGAAGCTTTTGAGTAAGCAAAACTCTGTAAAAATGGCAATTTTGGTCACTCTGAGGGTCTAAAAAGTGGTTATTCAACATGAGGCACGATCCAATTGACATTTTGAATCATTTTTGGTACAGTCCAAAAAATCAGTTTTCGGATGAAAAACGATGACTCCGGACATGTCGAACTATCCCAAAATGGTCAATATGGATGAAATTTTAACATTTAATCTTTTGACTCTAAATGGCTGTTGGATGTGAATTATGACTTTGTCAACTAAAATAAGTGTGTTTAAAGTCATTTCTGTGCCTGAAACGGGTCAAAATTGAAGCTTTTGAGTAAGCAAAACTCTGTAAAAATGGCAATTTTGGTCACTCTGAGGGTTTAAAAAGTGGTTATTCAACATGAGGCACGATCCAATTGACATTTTGAATCATTTTTGGTACAGTCCAAAAAATCAATTTTCGGATGAAAAACGATGACTCCGGACATGTTGAACGATCCCAAAAAGGTCAAAATGGATGAAATTTTAACATTTAATCTTTTGACTGTAAATGACTGTTGGATGTCAATTATGACTTTGTCAACTAAAATAAGTGTGTTTAAAGTCATTTCTGTGCCTGAAACGGGTCAAAATTGAAGCTTTTGAGTAAGCAAAACTCTGTAAAAATGGCAATTTTGGTCACTGTGAGGGTTTAAAAAGTGGTTATTCAACATGAGGCACGATCCGAATTGAAATTTTGAATCATTTTTGGTACAGTCCAAAAAATCAATTTTCGGATGAAAAACGATGACTCCGGACATGTCGAACTATCCCAAAATGGTCAATATGGATGAAATTTTAACATTTAATCTTTTGACTGTAAATGACTGTTGGATGTGAATTATGACTTTGTCAACTAAAATAGGTGTGTTTAAAGTCATTTCTGTGCCTGAAACTGGTCAAAATTGAAGCTTTTGAGTAAGCAAAACTCTGTAAAAATGGCAATTTTGGTCACTCTGAGGTTCTAAAAAGTGGTTATTCAACATGAGGCACGATCCAATTGACATTTTGAATCATTTTTGGTACAGTCCAAAAAATCAATTTTCGGATGAAAAACGATGACTCCGGACATGTCGAACTATCCCAAAATGGTCAATATGGATGAAATTTTAACATTTAATCTTTTGACTCTAAATGACTGTTGGATGTGAATTATGACTTTGTCAACTAAAATAAGTGTGTTTAAAGTCATTTCTGTGCCTCAAAGGGGTCAAAATTGAAGCTTTTGAGTAAGCAAAACTCTGTAAAAACGGCAATTTTGGTCACTGTGAGGGTTTAAAAAGTGGTTATTCAACATGAGGAACGATCCAATTGAAATTTTGAATCATTTTTGGTACAGTCCAAAAAATCAATTTTCGGATGAAAAACGATGACTCCGGACATGTCGAACTATCCCAAAATGGTCAATATGGATGAAATTTTAACATTTAATCTTTTGACTGTAAATGACTGTTGGATGTGAATTATGACTTTGTCAACTAAAATAAGTGTGTTTAAAGTCATTTCTTTGCCTGAAACGGGTCAAAATTGAAGCTTTTGAGTAAGCAAAACTCTGTAAAAATGGCAATTTTGGTCACTCTGAGGGTTTAAAAAGTGGTTATTCAACATGAGGCACGATCCAATTGACATTTTGAATCATTTTTGGTACAGTCCAAAAAATCAATTTTCGGATGAAAAACGATGACTCTGCACATGTCGAACGATCCCAAAATGGTCAATATGGATGAAATTTTAACATTTAATCTTTTGACTGTAAATGACTGTTGGATGTGAATTGTGACTTTGTCAGCTAAAATAAGTGTGTTTAAAGTCATTTCTGTGCCTGAAACGGGTCAAAATTGAAGCTTTTGAGTAAGCAAAACTCTGTAAAAATGGCAATTTTGGTCACTCTGAGGGTCTAAAAAGTGGTTATTCAACATGAGGCACGATCCAATTGACATTTTGAATCATTTTTGGTACAGTCCAAAAAATCAATTTTCGGATGAAAAACGATGACTCCGGACATGTCGAACTATCCCAAAATGGTCAATATGGATGAAATTTTAACATTTAATCTTTTGACTGTAAATGACTGTTGGATGTGAATTATGACTTTGTCAACTAAAATAAGTGTGTTTAAAGTCATTTCTGTGCCTGAAACGGGTCAAAATTGAAGCTTTTGAGTAAGCAAAACTCTGTAAAAATGGCAATTTTGGTCACTGTGAGGGTTTAAAAAGTGGTTATTCAACATGAGGCACGATCCAATTGACATTTTGAATCATTTTTGGTACAGTCCAAAAAATCAATTTTCGGATGAAAAACGATGACTCCGGACATGTTGAACGATCCCAAAAAGGTCAAAATGGATGAAATTTTAACATTTAATCTTTTGACTGTAAATGACTGTTGGATGTGAATTATGACTTTGTCAACTAAAATAAGTGTGTTTAAAGTCATTTCTGTGCCTGAAACGGGTCAAAATTGAAGCTTTTGAGTAAGCAAAACTCTGTAAAAATGGCAATTTTGGTCACTGTGAGGGTTTAAAAAGTGGTTATTCAACATGAGGCATGATCCAATTGACATTTTGAATCATTTTTGGTACAGTCCAAAAAATCAATTTTCGGATGAAAAACGATGACTCCGGCCATGTCGAACTATCCCAAAATGGTCAATATGAATGAAATTTTAACATTTAATCTTTTGACTCTAAATGACTGTTGGATGTGAATTATGACTTTGTCAACTAAAATAAGTGTGTTTAAAGTCATTTCTGTGCCTGAAACGGGTCAAAATTGAAGCTTTTGAGTAAGCAAAAACTCTGTAAAAATGGCAATTTTGGTCACTCTGAGGGTTTAAAAAGTGGTTATTCAACATGAGGCACGATCCAATTGACATTTTGAATCATTTTTGGTACAGTCCAAAAAATCAATTTTCAGATGAAAAACGATGACTCCGGACATGTCGAACGATCCCAAAATGGTCAATATGGATGAAATTTTAACATTTAATCTTTTGACTGTAAATGACTGTTGGATGTGAATTGTGACTTTGTCAGCTAAAATAAGTGTGTTTAAAGTCATTTCTGTGCCTGAAACGGGTCAAAATTGAAGCTTTTGAGTAAGCAAAACTCTGTAAAAATGGCAATTTTGGTCACTCTGAGGGTTTAAAAAGTGGTTATTCAACATGAGGCACGATCCAATTGACATTTTGAATCATTTTTGGTACAGTCCAAAAAATCAATTTTCGGATGAAAAACGATGACTCCGGACATGTCGAACTATCCCAAAATGGTCAATATGGATGACATTTTAACATTTAATCTTTTGACTCTAAATGGCTGTTGGATGTGAATTATGACTTTGTCTACTAAAATAAGTGTGTTTAAAGTCATTTCTGTGCCTGAAACGGGTCAAAATTGAAGCTTTTGAGTAAGCAAAACTCTGTAAAAATGGCAATTTTGGTCACTCTGAGGGTCTAAAAAGTGGTTATTCAACATGAGGCACGATCCAATTGACATTTTGAATCATTTTTGGTACAGTCCAAAAAATCAATTTTCGGATGAAAAACGATGACTCCGGACATGTCGAACTATCCCAAAATGGTCAATATGGATGAAATTTTAACATTTAATCTTTTGACTCTAAATGACTGTTGGATGAATTATGACTTTGTCAACTAAAATAAGTGTGTTTAAAGTCATTTCTGTGCCTGAAACGGGTCAAAATTGAAGCTTTTGAGTAAGCAAAACTCTGTAAAAATTGCAATTTTGGTCACTGTGAGGGTTTAAAAAGTGGTTATTCAACATGAGGCACGATCCAATTGACATTTTGAATCATTTTTGGTACAGTCCAAAAAATCAATTTTCGGATGAAAAACGATGACTCCGGACATGTCGAACTATCCCAAAATGGTCAATATGGATGAAAGTTTAACATGTAATCTTTTGACTCTAAATGACTGTTGGATGTGAATTATGACTTTGTCAACTAAAATAAGTGTGTTTAAAGTCATTTCTGTGCCTCAAAGGGGTCAAAATTGAAGCTTTTGAGTAAACAAAACTCTGTAAAAATGGCAATTTTGGTCACTGTGAGGGTTTAAAAAGTGGTTATTCAACATGAGGAACGATCCAATTGAAATTTTGAATCATTTTTGGTACAGTCCAAAAAATCAATTTTCGGATGAAAAACGATGACTCCGGACATGTCGAACGATCCCAAAAAGGTCAAAATGGATGAAATTTTAACATTTAATCTTTTGACTGTAAATGACTGTTGGATGTGAATTATGACTTTGTCAACTAAAATAAGTGTGTTTAAAGTCATTTCTGTGCCTGAAACGGGTCAAAAATGAAGCTTTTGAGTAAGCAAAACTCTGTAAAAATGGCAATTTTGGTCACTGTGAGGGTTTAAAAAGTGGTTATTCAACATGAGGCACGATCCAATTGACATTTTGAATCATTTTTGGTACAGTCCAAAAGATCAATTTTCGGATGAAAAACGATGACTCCGGACATGTCGAACTATCCCAAAATGGTCAATATGGATGAAATTTTAACATTTAATCTTTTGACTGTAAATGACTGTTGGATGTGAATTATGACTTTGTCAACTAAAATAAGTGTGTTTAAAGTCATTTCTGTGCCTGAAACGGGTCAAAATTGAAGCTTTTGAGTAAGCAAAACTCTGTAAAAATGGCAATTTTGGTCACTCTGAGGGTTTAAAAAGTGGTTATTCAACATGAGGCACGATCCAATTGACATTTTGAATCATTTTTGGTACAGTCCAAAAAATCAATTTTCGGATGAAAAACGATGACTCCGGACATGTCGAACGATCCCAAAATGGTCAATATGGATGAAATTTTAACATTTAATCTTTTGACTGTAAATGACTGTTGGATGTGAATTGTGACTTTGTCAGCTAAAATAAGTGTGTTTAAAGTCATTTCTGTGCCTGAAACGGGTCAAAATTGAAGCTTTTGAGTAAGCAAAACTCTGTAAAAATGGCAATTTTGGTCACTCTGAGGGTTTAAAAAGTGGTTATTCAACATGAGGCACGATCCAATTGACATTTTGAATCATTTTTGGTACAGTCCAAAAAATCAATTTTCGGATGAAAAACGATGACTCCGGACATGTCGAACGATCCCAAAAAGGTCAAAATGGATGAAATTTTAACATTTAATCTTTTGACTGTAAATGACTGTTGGATGTGAATTATGACTTTGTCAATTAAAATAAGTGTGTTTAAAGTCATTTCTGTGCCTGAAACGGGTCAAAATTGAAGCTTTTGAGTAAGCAAAACTCTGTAAAAATGGCAATTTTGGTCACTGTGAGGGTTTAAAAAGTGGTTATTCAACATGAGGCACGATCCGAATTGAAATTTTTAATCATTTTTGGTACAGTCCAAAAAATCAATTTTCGGATGAAAAACGATGACTCCGGACATGTCGAACTATCCCAAAATGGTCAATATGGATGAAATTTTAACATTTAATCTTTTGACTGTAAATGTCTGTTGGATGTGAATTATGACTTTGTCAACTAAAATAAGTGTGTTTAAAGTCATTTCTGTGCCTGAAACTGGTCAAAATTGAAGCTTTTGAGTAAGCAAAACTCTGTAAAAATGGCAATTTTGGTCACTCTGAGGGTTTAAAAAGTGGTTATTCAACATGAGGCACGATCCAATTGACATTTTGAATCATTTTTGGTACAGTCCAAAAAATCAATTTTCGGATGAAAAACGATGACTCCGGACATGTCGAACTATCCCAAAATGGTCAATATGGATGAAATTTTAACATTTAATCTTTTGACTCTAAATGGCTGTTGGATGTGAATTATGACTTTGTCTACTAAAATAAGTGTGTTTAAAGTCATTTCTGTGCCTGAAACGGGTCAGAATTGAAGCTTTTGAGTAAGCAAAACTCTGTAAAAATGGCAATTTTGGTCACTCTGAGGGTCTAAAAAGTGGTTATTCAACATGAGGCACGATCCAATTGACATTTTGAATCATTTTTGGTACAGTCCAAAAAATCAATTTTCGGATGAAAAACGATGACTCCAGACATGTCGAACGATCCCAAAAAGGTCAAAATGGATGAAATTTTAACATTTAATCTTTTGACTGTAAATGACTGTTGGATGTGAATTATGACTTTGTCAACTAAAATAAGTGTGTTTAAAGTCATTTCTGTGCCTGAAACGGGTCAAAATTGAAGCTTTTGAGTAAGCAAAACTCTGTAAAAATGGCAATTTTGGTCACTCTGAGGGTCTAAAAAGTGGTTATTCAACATGAGGCACGATCCAATTGACATTTTGAATCATTTTTGGTACAGTCCAAAAAATCAATTTTCGGATGAAAAACGATGACTCCAGACATGTCGAACGATCCCAAAAAGGTCAAAATGGATGAAATTTTAACATTTAATCTTTTGACTGTAAATGACTGTTGGATGTGAATTATGACTTTGTCAACTAAAATAAGTGTGTTTAAAGTCATTTCTGTGCCTGAAACGGGTCAAAATTGAAGCTTTTGAGTAAGCAAAACTCTGTAAAAATGGCAATTTTGGTCACTCTGAGGGTTTAAAAAGTGGTTATTCAACATGAGGCACGATCCAATTGACATTTTGAATCATTTTTGGTACAGTCCAAAAAATCAATTTTCGGATGAAAAACGATGACTCCGGACATGTTGAACGATCCCAAAAAGGTCAAAATGGATGAAATTTTAACATTTAATCTTTTGACTGTAAATGACTGTTGGATGTGAATTATGACTTTGTCAACTAAAATAAGTGTGTTTAAAGTCATTTCTGTGCCTGAAACGGGTCAAAATTGAAGCTTTTGAGTAAGCAAAACTCTGTAAAAATGGCAATTTTGGTCACTGTGAGGGTTTAAAAAGTGGTTATTCAACATGAGGCATGATCCAATTGACATTTTGAATCATTTTTGGTACAGTCCAAAAAATCAATTTTCGGATGAAAAACGATGACTCCGGCCATGTCGAACTATCCCAAAATGGTCAATATGGATGAAATTTTAACATTTAATCTTTTGACTCTAAATGACTGTTGGATGTGAATTATGACTTTGTCAACTAAAATAAGTGTGTTTAAAGTCATTTCTGTGCCTCAAAGGGGTCAAAATTGAAGCTTTTGAGTAAGCAAAACTCTGTAAAAATGGCAATTTTGGTCACTGTGAGGGTTTAAAAGTGGTTATTCAACATGAGGAACGATCCAATTGAAATTTTGAATCATTTTTGGTACAGTCCAAAAAATCAATTTTCGGATGAAAAACGATGACTCCGGACATGTCGAACGATCCCAAAAAGGTCAAAATGGATGAAATTTTAACATTTAATCTTTTGACTGTAAATGACTGTTGGATGTGAATTATGACTTTGTCAACTAAAATAAGTGTGTTTAAAGTCATTTCTGTGCCTGAAACGGGTCAAAATTGAAGCTTTTGAGTAAGCAAAACTCTGTAAAAATGGCAATTTTGGTCACTGTGAGGGTTTAAAAAGTGGTTATTCAACATGAGGCACGATCCAATTGACATTTTGAATCATTTTTGGTACAGTCCAAAAGATCAATTTTCGGATGAAAAACGATGACTCCGGACATGTCGAACTATCCCAAAATGGTCAATATGGATGAAATGTTAACATTTAATCTTTTGACTGTAAATGACTGTTGGATGTGAATTATGACTTTGTCAACTAAAATAAGTGTGTTTAAAGTCATTTCTGTGCCTGAAACGGGTCAAAATTGAAGCTTTTGAGTAAGCAAAACTCTGTAAAAATGGCAATTTTGGTCACTCTGAGGGTTTAAAAAGTGGTTATTCAACATGAGGCACGATCCAATTGACATTTTGAATCATTTTTGGTACAGTCCAAAAAATCAATTTTCGGATGAAAAACGATGACTCCGGACATGTTGAACGATCCCAAAAAGGTCAAAATGGATGAAATTTTAACATTTAATCTTTTGACTGTAAATGACTGTTGGATGTGAATTATGACTTTGTCAACTAAAATAAGTGTGTTTAAAGTCATTTCTGTGCCTGAAACGGGTCAAAATTGAAGCTTTTGAGTAAGCAAAACTCTGTAAAAATTGCAATTTTGGTCACTGTGAGGGTTTAAAAAGTGGTTATTCAACATGAGGCACGATCCAATTGACATTTTGAATCATTTTTGGTACAGTCCAAAAAATCAATTTTCGGATGAAAAACGATGACTCCGGACATGTCGAACTATCCCAAAATGGTCAATATGGATGAAAGTTTAACATGTAATCTTTTGACTCTAAATGACTGTTGGATGTGAATTATGACTTTGTCAACTAAAATAAGTGTGTTTAAAGTCATTTCTGTGCCTCAAAGGGGTCAAAATTGAAGCTTTTGAGTAAACAAAACTCTGTAAAAATGGCAATTTTGGTCACTGTGAGGGTTTAAAAAGTGGTTATTCAACATGAGGAACGATCCAATTGAAATTTTGAATCATTTTTGGTACAGTCCAAAAAATCAATTTTCGGATGAAAAACGATGACTCCGGACATGTCGAACGATCCCAAAAAGGTCAAAATGGATGAAATTTTAACATTTAATCTTTTGACTGTAAATGACTGTTGGATGTGAATTATGACTTTGTCAACTAAAATAAGTGTGTTTAAAGTCATTTCTGTGCCTGAAACGGGTCAAAAATGAAGCTTTTGAGTAAGCAAAACTCTGTAAAAATGGCAATTTTGGTCACTGTGAGGGTTTAAAAAGTGGTTATTCAACATGAGGCACGATCCAATTGACATTTTGAATCATTTTTGGTACAGTCCAAAAGATCAATTTTCGGATGAAAAACGATGACTCCGGACATGTCGAACTATCCCAAAATGGTCAATATGGATGAAATTTTAACATTTAATCTTTTGACTGTAAATGACTGTTGGATGTGAATTATGACTTTGTCAACTAAAATAAGTGTGTTTAAAGTCATTTCTGTGCCTGAAACGGGTCAAAATTGAAGCTTTTGAGTAAGCAAAACTCTGTAAAAATGGCAATTTTGGTCACTCTGAGGGTTTAAAAAGTGGTTATTCAACATGAGGCACGATCCAATTGACATTTTGAATCATTTTTGGTACAGTCCAAAAAATCAATTTTCGGATGAAAAACGATGACTCCGGACATGTCGAACGATCCCAAAATGGTCAATATGGATGAAATTTTAACATTTAATCTTTTGACTGTAAATGACTGTTGGATGTGAATTGTGACTTTGTCAGCTAAAATAAGTGTGTTTAAAGTCATTTCTGTGCCTGAAACGGGTCAAAATTGAAGCTTTTGAGTAAGCAAAACTCTGTAAAAATGGCAATTTTGGTCACTCTGAGGGTTTAAAAAGTGGTTATTCAACATGAGGCACGATCCAATTGACATTTTGAATCATTTTTGGTACAGTCCAAAAAATCAATTTTCGGATGAAAAACGATGACTCCGGACATGTCGAACGATCCCAAAAAGGTCAAAATGGATGAAATTTTAACATTTAATCTTTTGACTGTAAATGACTGTTGGATGTGAATTATGACTTTGTCAATTAAAATAAGTGTGTTTAAAGTCATTTCTGTGCCTGAAACGGGTCAAAATTGAAGCTTTTGAGTAAGCAAAACTCTGTAAAAATGGCAATTTTGGTCACTGTGAGGGTTTAAAAAGTGGTTATTCAACATGAGGCACGATCCGAATTGAAATTTTTAATCATTTTTGGTACAGTCCAAAAAATCAATTTTCGGATGAAAAACGATGACTCCGGACATGTCGAACTATCCCAAAATGGTCAATATGGATGAAATTTTAACATTTAATCTTTTGACTGTAAATGTCTGTTGGATGTGAATTATGACTTTGTCAACTAAAATAAGTGTGTTTAAAGTCATTTCTGTGCCTGAAACTGGTCAAAATTGAAGCTTTTGAGTAAGCAAAACTCTGTAAAAATGGCAATTTTGGTCACTCTGAGGGTTTAAAAAGTGGTTATTCAACATGAGGCACGATCCAATTGACATTTTGAATCATTTTTGGTACAGTCCAAAAAATCAATTTTCGGATGAAAAACGATGACTCCGGACATGTCGAACTATCCCAAAATGGTCAATATGGATGAAATTTTAACATTTAATCTTTTGACTCTAAATGGCTGTTGGATGTGAATTATGACTTTGTCTACTAAAATAAGTGTGTTTAAAGTCATTTCTGTGCCTGAAACGGGTCAGAATTGAAGCTTTTGAGTAAGCAAAACTCTGTAAAAATGGCAATTTTGGTCACTCTGAGGGTCTAAAAAGTGGTTATTCAACATGAGGCACGATCCAATTGACATTTTGAATCATTTTTGGTACAGTCCAAAAAATCAATTTTCGGATGAAAAACGATGACTCCGGACATGTCGAACGATCCCAAAAAGGTCAAAATGGATGAAATTTTAACATTTAATCTTTTGACTGTAAATGACTGTTGGATGTGAATTATGACTTTGTCAACTAAAATAAGTGTGTTTAAAGTCATTTCTGTGCCTGAAACGGGTCAAAATTGAAGCTTTTGAGTAAGCAAAACTCTGTAAAAATGGCAATTTTGGTCACTGTGAGGGTTTAAAAAGTGGTTATTCAACATGAGGAACGATCCAATTGAAATTTTGAATCATTTTTGGTACAGTCCAAAAAATCAATTTTCGGATGAAAAACGATGACTCCGGACATGTCGAACGATCCCAAAAAGGTCAAAATGGATGAAATTTTAACATTTAATCTTTTGACTGTAAATGACTGTTGGATGTGAATTATGACTTTGTCAACTAAAATAAGTGTGTTTAAAGTCATTTCTGTGCCTGAAACGGGTCAAAATTGAAGCTTTTGAGTAAGCAAAACTCTGTAAAAATGGCAATTTTGGTCACTGTGAGGGTTTAAAAAGTGGTTATTCAACATGAGGCACGATCCAATTGACATTTTGAATCATTGTTGGTACAGTCCAAAAGATCAATTTTCGGATGAAAAACGATGACTCCGGACATGTCGAACTATCCCAAAATGGTCAATATGGATGAAATTTTAACATTTAATCTTTTGACTGTAAATGACTGTTGGATGTGAATTATGACTTTGTCAACTAAAATAAGTGTGTTTAAAGTCATTTCTGTGCCTGAAACGGGTCAAAATTGAAGCTTTTGAGTAAGCAAAACTCTGTAAAAATGTCAATTTTGGTCACTCTGAGGGTTTAAAAAGTGGTTATTCAACATGAGGCACGATCCAATTGACATTTTGAATCATTTTTGGTACAGTCCAAAAAATCAGTTTTCGGATGAAAAACGATGACTCCGGACATGTCGAACTATCCCAAAATGGTCAATATGGATGAAATTTTAACATTTAATCTTTTGACTCTAAATGGCTGTTGGATGTGAATTATGACTTTGTCAACTAAAACAAGTGTGTTTAAAGTCATTTCTGTGCCTGAAACGGGTCAAAATTGAAGCTTTTGAGTAAGCAAAACTCTGTAAAAATGGCAATTTTGGTCACTGTGAGGGTTTAAAAAGTGGTTATTCAACATGAGGCACGATCCAATTGACATTTTGAATCATTTTTGGTACAGTCCAGAAAAATCAATTTTCGGATGAAAAACGATGACTCCGGACATGTCGAACTATCCCAAAATGGTCAATATGGATGAAATTTTAACATTTAATCTTTTGACTGTAAATGACTGTTGGATGTGAATTATGACTTTGTCAACTAAAATAAGTGTGTTTAAAGTCATTTCTGTGCCTGAAACGGGTCAAAATTGAAGCTTTTGAGTAAGCAAAACTCTGTAAAAATGGCAATTTTGGTCACTCTGAGGGTTTAAAAAGTGGTTATTCAACATGAGGCACGATCCAATTGACATTTTGAATCATTTTTGGTACAGTCCAAAAAATCAATTTTCGGATGAAAAACGATGACTCCGGACATGTTGAACGATCCCAAAAAGGTCAAAATGAATGAAATTTTAACATTTAATCTTTTGACTGTAAATGACTGTTGGATGTGAATTATGACTTTGTCAACTAAAATAAGTGTGTTTAAAGTCATTTCTGTGCCTGAAACGGGTCAAAATTGAAGATTTTGAGTAAGCAAAACTCTGTAAAAATTGCAATTTTGGTCACTGTGAGGGTTTAAAAAGTGGTTATTCAACATGAGGCACGATCCAATTGACATTTTGAATCATTTTTGGTACAGTCCAAAAAATCAATTTTCGGATGAAAAACGATGACTCCGGACATGTCGAACTATCCCAAAATGGTCAATATGGATGAAATTTTAACATTTAATCTTTTGACTCTAAATGACTGTTGGATGTGAATTATGACTTTGTCAACTAAAATAAGTGTGTTTAAAGTCATTTCTGTGCCTCAAAGGGGTCAAAATTGAAGCTTTTGAGTAAACAAAACTCTGTAAAAATGGCAATTTTGGTCACTGTGAGGGTTTAAAAAGTGGTTATTCAACATGAGGAACGATCCAATTGAAATTTTGAATCATTTTTGGTACAGTCCAAAAAATCAATTTTCGGATGAAAAACGATGACTCCGGACATGTCGAACGATCCCAAAAAGGTCAAAATGGATGAAATTTTAACATTTAATCTTTTGACTGTAAATGACTGTTGGATGTGAATTATGACTTTGTCAACTAAAATAAGTGTGTTTAAAGTCATTTCTGTGCCTGAAACGGGTCAAAATTGAAGCTTTTGAGTAAGCAAAACTCTGTAAAAATGGCAATTTTGGTCACTGTGAGGGTTTAAAAAGTGGTTATTCAACATGAGGCACGATCCAATTGACATTTTGAATCATTTTTGGTACAGTCCAAAAGATCAATTTTCGGATGAAAAACGATGACTCCGGACATGTCGAACGATCCCAAAAAGGTCAAAATGGATGAAATTTTAACATTTAATCTTTTGACTGTAAATGACTGTTGGATGTGAATTATGACTTTGTCAACTAAAATAAGTGTGTTTAAAGTCATTTCTGTGCCTGAAACGGGTCAAAATTGAAGCTTTTGAGTAAGCAAAACTCTGTAAAAATGGCAATTTTGGTCACTGTGAGGGTTTAAAAAGTGGTTATTCAACATGAGGCACGATCCAATTGACATTTTGAATCATTTTTGGTACAGTCCAAAAAATCAATTTTCGGATGAAAAACGATGACTCCGGACATGTCGAACTATCCCAAAATGGTCAATATGGATGAAATTTTAACATTTAATCTTTTGACTGTAAATGACTGTTGGATGTGAATTATGACTTTGTCAACTAAAATAAGTGTGTTTAAAGTCATTTCTGTGCCTGAAACGGGTCAAAATTGAAGCTTTTGAGTAAGCAAAACTCTGTAAAAATGGCAATTTTGGTCACTCTGAGGGTTTAAAAAGTGGTTATTCAACATGAGGCACGATCCAATTGACATTTTGAATCATTTTTGGTACAGTCCAAAAAATCAATTTTCGGATGAAAAACGATGACTCCGGACATGTCGAACTATCCCAAAATGGTCAATATGGATGAAATTTTAACATTTAATCTTTTGACTCTAAATGGCTGTTGGATGTGAATTATGACTTTGTCTACTAAAATAAGTGTGTTTAAAGTCATTTCTGTGCCTGAAACGGGTCAGAATTGAAGCTTTTGAGTAAGCAAAACTCTGTAAAAATGGCAATTTTGGTCACTCTGAGGGTCTAAAAAGTGGTTATTCAACATGAGGCACGATCCAATTGACATTTTGAATCATTTTTGGTACAGTCCAAAAAATCAATTTTCGGATGAAAAACGATGACTCCGGACATGTCGAACGATCCCAAAAAGGTCAAAATGGATGAAATTTTAACATTTAATCTTTTGACTGTAAATGACTGTTGGATGTGAATTATGACTTTGTCAACTAAAATAAGTGTGTTTAAAGTCATTTCTGTGCCTGAAACGGGTCAAAATTGAAGCTTTTGAGTAAGCAAAACTCTGTAAAAATGGCAATTTTGGTCACTGTGAGGGTTTAAAAAGTGGTTATTCAACATGAGGAACGATCCAATTGAAATTTTGAATCATTTTTGGTACAGTCCAAAAAATCAATTTTCGGATGAAAAACGATGACTCCGGACATGTCGAACGATCCCAAAAAGGTCAAAATGGATGAAATTTTAACATTTAATCTTTTGACTGTAAATGACTGTTGGATGTGAATTATGACTTTGTCAACTAAAATAAGTGTGTTTAAAGTCATTTCTGTGCCTGAAACGGGTCAAAATTGAAGCTTTTGAGTAAGCAAAACTCTGTAAAAATGGCAATTTTGGTCACTGTGAGGGTTTAAAAAGTGGTTATTCAACATGAGGCACGATCCAATTGACATTTTGAATCATTGTTGGTACAGTCCAAAAGATCAATTTTCGGATGAAAAACGATGACTCCGGACATGTCGAACTATCCCAAAATGGTCAATATGGATGAAATTTTAACATTTAATCTTTTGACTGTAAATGACTGTTGGATGTGAATTATGACTTTGTCAACTAAAATAAGTGTGTTTAAAGTCATTTCTGTGCCTGAAACGGGTCAAAATTGAAGCTTTTGAGTAAGCAAAACTCTGTAAAAATGTCAATTTTGGTCACTCTGAGGGTTTAAAAAGTGGTTATTCAACATGAGGCACGATCCAATTGACATTTTGAATCATTTTTGGTACAGTCCAAAAAATCAGTTTTCGGATGAAAAACGATGACTCCGGACATGTCGAACTATCCCAAAATGGTCAATATGGATGAAATTTTAACATTTAATCTTTTGACTCTAAATGGCTGTTGGATGTGAATTATGACTTTGTCAACTAAAACAAGTGTGTTTAAAGTCATTTCTGTGCCTGAAACGGGTCAAAATTGAAGCTTTTGAGTAAGCAAAACTCTGTAAAAATGGCAATTTTGGTCACTGTGAGGGTTTAAAAAGTGGTTATTCAACATGAGGCACGATCCAATTGACATTTTGAATCATTTTTGGTACAGTCCAAAAAATCAATTTTCGGATGAAAAACGATGACTCCGGACATGTCGAACTATCCCAAAATGGTCAATATGGATGAAATTTTAACATTTAATCTTTTGACTGTAAATGACTGTTGGATGTGAATTATGACTTTGTCAACTAAAATAAGTGTGTTTAAAGTCATTTCTGTGCCTGAAACGGGTCAAAATTGAAGCTTTTGAGTAAGCAAAACTCTGTAAAAATGGCAATTTTGGTCACTCTGAGGGTTTAAAAAGTGGTTATTCAACATGAGGCACGATCCAATTGACATTTTGAATCATTTTTGGTACAGTCCAAAAAATCAATTTTCGGATGAAAAACGATGACTCCGGACATGTTGAACGATCCCAAAAAGGTCAAAATGAATGAAATTTTAACATTTAATCTTTTGACTGTAAATGACTGTTGGATGTGAATTATGACTTTGTCAACTAAAATAAGTGTGTTTAAAGTCATTTCTGTGCCTGAAACGGGTCAAAATTGAAGATTTTGAGTAAGCAAAACTCTGTAAAAATTGCAATTTTGGTCACTGTGAGGGTTTAAAAAGTGGTTATTCAACATGAGGCACGATCCAATTGAAATTTTTAATCATTTTTGGTACAGTCCAAAAAATCAATTTTCGGATGAAAAACGATGACTCCGGACATGTCGAACTATCCCAAAATGGTCAATATGGATGAAATTTTAACATTTAATCTTTTGACTCTAAATGACTGTTGGATGTGAATTATGACTTTGTCAACTAAAATAAGTGTGTTTAAAGTCATTTCTGTGCCTCAAAGGGGTCAAAATTGAAGCTTTTGAGTAAACAAAACTCTGTAAAAATGGCAATTTTGGTCACTGTGAGGGTTTAAAAAGTGGTTATTCAACATGAGGAACGATCCAATTGAAATTTTGAATCATTTTTGGTACAGTCCAAAAAATCAATTTTCGGATGAAAAACGATGACTCCGGACATGTCGAACGATCCCAAAAAGGTCAAAATGGATGAAATTTTAACATTTAATCTTTTGACTGTAAATGACTGTTGGATGTGAATTATGACTTTGTCAACTAAAATAAGTGTGTTTAAAGTCATTTCTGTGCCTGAAACGGGTCAAAATTGAAGCTTTTGAGTAAGCAAAACTCTGTAAAAATGGCAATTTTGGTCACTGTGAGGGTTTAAAAAGTGGTTATTCAACATGAGGCACGATCCAATTGACATTTTGAATCATTTTTGGTACAGTCCAAAAGATCAATTTTCGGATGAAAAACGATGACTCCGGACATGTCGAACTATCCCAAAATGGTCAATATGGATGAAATTTTAACATTTAATCTTTTGACTGTAAATGACTGTTGGATGTGAATTATGACTTTGTCAACTAAAATAAGTGTGTTTAAAGTCATTTCTGTGCCTGAAACGGGTCAAAATTGAAGCTTTTGAGTAAGCAAAACTCTGTAAAAATGGCAATTTTGGTCACTCTGAGGGTTTAAAAAGTGGTTATTCAACATGAGGCACGATCCAATTGACATTTTGAATCATTTTTGGTACAGTCCAAAAAATCAATTTTCGGATGAAAAACGATGACTCCGGACATGTCGAACGATCGCAAAATGGTCAATATGGATGAAATTTTAACATTTAATCTTTTGACTGTAAATGACTGTTGGATGTGAATTGTGACTTTGTCAGCTAAAATAAGTGTGTTTAAAGTCATTTCTGTGCCTGAAACGGGTCAAAATTGAAGCTTTTGAGTAAGCAAAACTCTGTAAAAATGGCAATTTTGGTCACTGTGAGGGTTTAAAAAGTGGTTATTCAACATGAGGCACGATCCAATTGACATTTTGAATCATTTTTGGTACAGTCCAAAAGATCAATTTTCGGATGAAAAACGATGACTCCGGACATGTCGAACTATCCCAAAATGGTCAATATGGATGAAATTTTAACATTTAATCTTTTGACTGTAAATGACTGTTGGATGTGAATTATGACTTTGTCAACTAAAATAAGTGTGTTTAAAGTCATTTCTGTGCCTGAAACGGGTCAAAATTGAAGCTTTTGAGTAAGCAAAACTCTGTAAAAATGGCAATTTTGGTCACTCTGAGGGTTTAAAAAGTGGTTATTCAACATGAGGCACGATCCAATTGACATTTTGAATCATTTTTGGTACAGTCCAAAAAATCAATTTTCGGATGAAAAACGATGACTCCGGACATGTCGAACGATCGCAAAATGGTCAATATGGATGAAATTTTAACATTTAATCTTTTGACTGTAAATGACTGTTGGATGTGAATTGTGACTTTGTCAGCTAAAATAAGTGTGTTTAAAGTCATTTCTGTGCCTGAAACGGGTCAAAATTGAAGCTTTTGAGTAAGCAAAACTCTGTAAAAATGGCATTTTTGGTCACTCTGAGGGTTTAAAAAGTGGTTATTCAACATGAGGCACGATCCAATTGACATTTTGAATCATTTTTGGTACAGTCCAAAAAATCAATTTTCGGATGAAAAACGATGACTCCGGACATGTCGAACGATCCCAAAAAGGTCAAAATGGATGAAATTTTAACATTTAATCTTTTGACTGTAAATGACTGTTGGATGTGAATTATGACTTTGTCAACTAAAATAAGTGTGTTTAAAGTCATTTCTGTGCCTGAAACGGGTCAAAATTGAAGCTTTTGAGTAAGCAAAACTCTGTAAAAATGTCAATTTTGGTCACTCTGAGGGTTTAAAAAGTGGTTATTCAACATGAGGCACGATCCAATTGACATTTTGAATCATTTTTGGTACAGTCCAAAAAATCAGTTTTCGGATGAAAAACGATGACTCCGGACATGTCGAACTATCCCAAAATGGTCAATATGGATGAAATTTTAACATTTAATCTTTTGACTCTAAATGGCTGTTGGATGTGAATTATGACTTTGTCAACTAAAATAAGTGTGTTTAAAGTCATTTCTGTGCCTGAAACGGGTCAAAATTGAAGCTTTTGAGTAAGCAAAACTCTGTAAAAATGGCAATTTTGGTCACTGTGAGGGTTTAAAAAGTGGTTATTCAACATGAGGCACGATCCAATTGACATTTTGAATCATTTTTGGTACAGTCCAAAAAATCAATTTTCGGATGAAAAACGATGACTCCGGACATGTCGAACTATCCCAAAATGGTCAATATGGATGAAATTTTAACATTTAATCTTTTGACTGTAAATGACTGTTGGATGTGAATTATAACTTTGTCAACTAAAATAAGTGTGTTTAAAGTCATTTCTGTGCCTGAAACGGGTCAAAATTGAAGCTTTTGAGTAAGCAAAACTCTGTAAAAATGGCAATTTTGGTCACTCTGAGGGTTTAAAAAGTGGTTATTCAACATGAGGCACGATCCAATTGACATTTTGAATCATTTTTGGTACAGTCCAAAAAATCAATTTTCGGATGAAAAACGAAGACTCCGGACATGTTGAACGATCCCAAAAAGGTCAAAATGAATGAAATTTTAACATTTAATCTTTTGACTGTAAATGACTGTTGGATGTGAATTATGACTTTGTCAACTAAAATAAGTGTGTTTAAAGTCATTTCTGTGCCTGAAACGGGTCAAAATTGAAGATTTTGAGTAAGCAAAACTCTGTAAAAATTGCAATTTTGGTCACTGTGAGGGTTTAAAAAGTGGTTATTCAACATGAGGCACGATCCAATTGACATTTTGAATCATTTTTGGTACAGTCCAAAAAATCAATTTTCGGATGAAAAACGATGACTCCGGACATGTCGAACTATCCCAAAATGGTCAATATGGATGAAATTTTAACATTTAATCTTTTGACTCTAAATGACTGTTGGATGTGAATTATGACTTTGTCAACTAAAATAAGTGTGTTTAAAGTCATTTCTGTGCCTCAAAGGGGTCAAAATTAAAGCTTTTGAGTAAACAAAACTCTGTAAAAATGGCAATTTTGGTCACTGTGAGGGTTTAAAAAGTGGTTATTCAACATGAGGAACGATCCAATTGAAATTTTGAATCATTTTTGGTACAGTCCAAAAAATCAATTTTCGGATGAAAAACGATGACTCCGGACATGTCGAACGATCCCAAAAAGGTCAAAATGGATGAAATTTTAACATTTAATCTTTTGACTGTAAATGACTGTTGGATGTGAATTATGACTTTGTCAACTAAAATAAGTGTGTTTAAAGTCATTTCTGTGCCTGAAACGGGTCAAAATTGAAGCTTTTGAGTAAGCAACACTCTGTAAAAATGGCAATTTTGGTCACTGTGAGGGTTTAAAAAGTGGTTATTCAACATGAGGCACGATCCAATTGACATTTTGAATCATTTTTGGTACAGTCCAAAAGATCAATTTTCGGATGAAAAACGATGACTCCGGACATGTCGAACTATCCCAAAATGGTCAATATGGATGAAATTTTAACATTTAATCTTTTGACTGTAAATGACTGTTGGATGTGAATTATGACTTTGTCAACTAAAATAAGTGTGTTTAAAGTCATTTCTGTGCCTGAAACGGGTCAAAATTGAAGCTTTTGAGTAAGCAAAACTCTGTAAAAATGGCAATTTTGGTCACTCTGAGGGTTTAAAAAGTGGTTATTCAACATGAGGCACGATCCAATTGACATTTTGAATCATTTTTGGTACAGTCCAAAAAATCAATTTTCGGATGAAAAACGATGACTCCGGACATGTCGAACGATCGCAAAATGGTCAATATGGATGAAATTTTAACATTTAATCTTTTGACTGTAAATGACTGTTGGATGTGAATTGTGACTTTGTCAGCTAAAATAAGTGTGTTTAAAGTCATTTCTGTGCCTGAAACGGGTCAAAATTGAAGCTTTTGAGTAAGCAAAACTCTGTAAAAATGGCATTTTTGGTCACTCTGAGGGTTTAAAAAGTGGTTATTCAACATGAGGCACGATCCAATTGACATTTTGAATCATTTTTGGTACAGTCCAAAAAATCAATTTTCGGATGAAAAACGATGACTCCGGACATGTCGAACGATCCCAAAAAGGTCAAAATGGATGAAATTTTAATATTTAATCTTTTGACTGTAAATGACTGTTGGATGTGAATTATGACTTTGTCAACTAAAATAAGTGTGTTTAAAGTCATTTCTGTGCCTGAAACGGGTCAAAATTGAAGCTTTTGAGTAAGCAAAACTCTGTAAAAATGGCAATTTTGGTCACTGTGAGGGTTTAAAAAGTGGTTATTCAACATGAGGCACGATCCGAATTGAAATTTTTAATCATTTTTGGTACAGTCCAAAAAATCAATTTTCGGATGAAAAACGATGACTCCGGACATGTCGAACTATCCCAAAATGGTCAATATGGATGAAATTTTAACATTTAATCTTTTGACTGTAAATGTCTGTTGGATGTGAATTATGACTTTGTCAACTAAAATAAGTGTGTTTAAAGTCATTTCTGTGCCTGAAACTGGTCAAAATTGAAGCTTTTGAGTAAGCAAAACTCTGTAAAAATGGCAATTTTGGTCACTCTGAGGGTTTAAAAAGTGGTTATTCAACATGAGGCACGATCCAATTGACATTTTGAATCATTTTTGGTACAGTCCAAAAAATCAATTTTCGGATGAAAAACGATGACTCCGGACATGTCGAACTATCCCAAAATGGTCAATATGGATGAAATTTTAACATTTAATCTTTTGACTCTAAATGGCTGTTGGATGTGAATTATGACTTTGTCTACTAAAATAAGTGTGTTTAAAGTCATTTCTGTGCCTGAAACGGGTCAAAATTGAAGCTTTTGAGTAAGCAAAACTCTGTAAAAATGGCAATTTTGGTCACTTTGAGGGTCTAAAAAGTGGTTATTCAACATGAGGCACGATCCAATTGACATTTTGAATCATTTTTGGTACAGTCCAAAAAATCAATTTTCGGATGAAAAACGATGACTCCGGACATGTCGAACTATCCCAAAATGGTCAATATAGATGAAATTTTAACATTTAATCTTTTGACTCTAAATGACTGTTGGATGTGAATTATGACTTTGTCAACTAAAATAAGTGTGTTTAAAGTCATTTCTGTGCCTCAAAGGGGTCAAAATTGAAGCTTTTGAGTAAGCAAAACTCTGTAAAAACGGCAATTTTGGTCACTGTGAGGGTTTAAAAAGTGGTTATTCAACATGAGGAACGATCCAATTGAAATTTTGAATCATTTTTGGTACAGTCCAAAAAATCAATTTTCGGATGAAAAACGATGACTCCGGACATGTCGAACTATCCCAAAATGGTCAATATGGATGAAATTTTAACATTTAATCTTTTGACTGTAAATGACTGTTGGATGTGAATTAACACTTTGTCAACTAAAATAAGTGTGTTTAAAGTCATTTCTGTGCCTGAAACGGGTCAAAATTGAAGCTTTTGAGTAAGCAAAACTCTGTAAAAATGGCAATTTTGGTCACTCTGAGGGTTTAAAAAGTGGTTATTCAACATGAGGCACGATCCAATTGACATTTTGAATCATTTTTGGTACAGTCCAAAAAATCAATTTTCGGATGAAAAACGATGACTCTGGACATGTCGAACGATCCCAAAATGGTCAATATGGATGAAATTTTAACATTTAATCTTTTGACTGTAAATGACTGTTGGATGTGAATTGTGACTTTGTCAGCTAAAATAAGTGTGTTTAAAGTCATTTCTGTGCCTGAAACGGGTCAAAATTGAAGCTTTTGAGTAATCAAAACTCTGTAAAAATGGCAATTTTGGTCACTCTGAGGGTTTAAAAAGTGGTTATTCAACATGAGCCACGATCCAATTGACATTTTGAATCATTTTTGGTACAGTCCAAAAAATCAAATTTCGAATGAAAAACAATGACTCCGGACATGTCGACCGATCCCAAAAAGGTCAAAATGGATGAAATTTTAACATTTAATCTTTTGACTGTAAATGACTGTTGGATGTGAATTATGACTTTGTCAACTAGAATAAGTGTGTTTAAAGTCATTTCTGTGCCTGAAACGGGTCAAAATTGAAGCTTTTGAGTAAGCAAAACTCTGTAAAAATGGCAATTTTGGTCACTGTGAGGGTTTAAAAAGTGGTTATTCAACATGAGGCACGATCCAATTGACATTTTGAATCATTTTTGGTACAGTCCAAAAAATCAATTTTCGGATGAAAAACGATGACTCCGGACATGTCGAACTATCCCAAAATGGTCAATATGGATGAAATTTTAACATTTAATCTTTTGACTGTAAATGACTGTTGGATGTGAATTATGACTTTGTCAACTAAAATAAGTGTGTTTAAAGTCATTTCTGTGCCTGAAACGGGTCAAAATTGAAGCTTTTGAGTAAGCAAAACTCTGTAAAAATGGCAATTTTGGTCACGCTGAGGGTCTAAAAAGTGGTTATTAAACATGAGGCACGATCCAATTGACATTTTGAATCATTTTTGGTACAGTCCAAAAAATCAATTTTCGGATGAAAAACGATGACTCCGGACATGTCGAACTATCCCAAAATGGTCAATATGGATGAAATGTTAACATTTAATCTTTTGACTGTAAATGACTGTTGGATGTGAATTATGACTTTGTCAACTAAAATAAGTGTGTTTAAAGTCATTTCTGTGCCTGAAACGGGTCAAAATTGAAGCTTTTGAGTAAGCAAAACTCTGTAAAAATGGCAATTTTGGTCACTCTGAGGGTTTAAAAAGTGGTTATTCAACATGAGGAACGATCCAATTGAAATTTTGAATCATTTTTGGTACAGTCCAAAAAATCAATTTTCGGATGAAAAACGATGACTCCGGACATGTCGAACGATCCCAAAAAGGTCAAAATGGATGAAATTTTAACATTTAATCTTTTGACTGTAAATGACTGTTGGATGTGAATTATGACTTTGTCAACTAAAATACGTGTGTTTAAAGTCATTTCTGTGCCTGAAACGGGTCAAAATTGAAGCTTTTGAGTAAGCAAAACTCTGTAAAAATGGCAATTTTGGTCACTGTGAGGGTTTAAAAAGTGGTTATTCAACATGAGGCACGATCCAATTGACATTTTGAATCATTTTTGGTACAGTCCAAAAGATCAATTTTCGGATGAAAAACGATGACTCCGGACATGTCGAACTATCCCAAAATGGTCAATATGGATGAAATTTTAACATTTAATCTTTTGACTGTAAATGACTGTTGGATGTGAATTATGACTTTGTCAACTAAAATAAGTGTGTTTAAAGTCATTTCTGTGCCTGAAACGGGTCAAAATTGAAGCTTTTGAGTAAGCAAAACTCTGTAAAAATGGCAATTTTGGTCACTCTGAGGGTTTAAAAAGTGGTTATTCAACATGAGGCACGATCCAATTGACATTTTGAATCATTTTTGGTACAGTCCAAAAAATCAATTTTCGGATGAAAAACGATGACTCCGGACATGTCGAACGATCGCAAAATGGTCAATATGGATGAAATTTTAACATTTAATCTTTTGACTGTAAATGACTGTTGGATGTGAATTGTGACTTTGTCAGCTAAAATAAGTGTGTTTAAAGTCATTTCTGTGCCTGAAACGGGTCAAAATTGAAGCTTTTGAGTAAGCAAAACTCTGTAAAAATGGCATTTTTGGTCACTCTGAGGGTTTAAAAAGTGGTTATTCAACATGAGGCACGATCCAATTGACATTTTGAATCATTTTTGGTACAGTCCAAAAAATCAATTTTCGGATGAAAAACGATGACTCCGGACATGTCGAACGATCCCAAAAAGGTCAAAATGGATGAAATTTTAACATTTAATCTTTTGACTGTAAATGACTGTTGGATGTGAATTATGACTTTGTCAACTAAAATAAGTGTGTTTAAAGTCATTTCTGTGCCTGAAACGGGTCAAAATTGAAGCTTTTGAGTAAGCAAAACTCTGTAAAAATGTCAATTTTGGTCACTCTGAGGGTTTAAAAAGTGGTTATTCAACATGAGGCACGATCCAATTGACATTTTGAATCATTTTTGGTACAGTCCAAAAAATCAGTTTTCGGATGAAAAACGATGACTCCGGACATGTCGAACTATCCCAAAATGGTCAATATGGATGAAATTTTAACATTTAATCTTTTGACTCTAAATGGCTGTTGGATGTGAATTATGACTTTGTCAACTAAAATAAGTGTGTTTAAAGTCATTTCTGTGCCTGAAACGGGTCAAAATTGAAGCTTTTGAGTAAGCAAAACTCTGTAAAAATGGCAATTTTGGTCACTGTGAGGGTTTAAAAAGTGGTTATTCAACATGAGGCACGATCCAATTGACATTTTGAATCATTTTTGGTACAGTCCAAAAAATCAATTTTCGGATGAAAAACGATGACTCCGGACATGTCGAACTATCCCAAAATGGTCAATATGGATGAAATTTTAACATTTAATCTTTTGACTGTAAATGACTGTTGGATGTGAATTATAACTTTGTCAACTAAAATAAGTGTGTTTAAAGTCATTTCTGTGCCTGAAACGGGTCAAAATTGAAGCTTTTGAGTAAGCAAAACTCTGTAAAAATGGCAATTTTGGTCACTCTGAGGGTTTAAAAAGTGGTTATTCAACATGAGGCACGATCCAATTGACATTTTGAATCATTTTTGGTACAGTCCAAAAAATCAATTTTCGGATGAAAAACGAAGACTCCGGACATGTTGAACGATCCCAAAAAGGTCAAAATGAATGAAATTTTAACATTTAATCTTTTGACTGTAAATGACTGTTGGATGTGAATTATGACTTTGTCAACTAAAATAAGTGTGTTTAAAGTCATTTCTGTGCCTGAAACGGGTCAAAATTGAAGATTTTGAGTAAGCAAAACTCTGTAAAAATTGCAATTTTGGTCACTGTGAGGGTTTAAAAAGTGGTTATTCAACATGAGGCACGATCCAATTGACATTTTGAATCATTTTTGGTACAGTCCAAAAAATCAATTTTCGGATGAAAAACGATGACTCCGGACATGTCGAACTATCCCAAAATGGTCAATATGGATGAAATTTTAACATTTAATCTTTTGACTCTAAATGACTGTTGGATGTGAATTATGACTTTGTCAACTAAAATAAGTGTGTTTAAAGTCATTTCTGTGCCTGAAACGGGTCAAAATTGAAGCTTTTGAGTAAGCAAAACTCTGTAAAAATGGCAATTTTGGTCACTCTGAGGGTTTAAAAAGTGGTTATTCAACATGAGGCACGATCCAATTGACATTTTGAATCATTTTTGGTACAGTCCAAAAAATCAATTTTCGGATGAAAAACGATGACTCCGGACATGTCGAACGATCCCAAAAAGGTCAAAATGGATGAAATTTTAACATTTAATCTTTTGACTGTAAATGACTGTTGGATGTGAATTATGACTTTGTCAACTAAAATAAGTGTGTTTAAAGTCATTTCTGTGCCTGAAACGGGTCAAAATTGAAGCTTTTGAGTAAGCAACACTCTGTAAAAATGGCAATTTTGGTCACTGTGAGGGTTTAAAAAGTGGTTATTCAACATGAGGCACGATCCAATTGACATTTTGAATCATTTTTGGTACAGTCCAAAAGATCAATTTTCGGATGAAAAACGATGACTCCGGACATGTCGAACTATCCCAAAATGGTCAATATGGATGAAATTTTAACATTTAATCTTTTGACTGTAAATGACTGTTGGATGTGAATTATGACTTTGTCAACTAAAATAAGTGTGTTTAAAGTCATTTCTGTGCCTGAAACGGGTCAAAATTGAAGCTTTTGAGTAAGCAAAACTCTGTAAAAATGGCAATTTTGGTCACTCTGAGGGTTTAAAAAGTGGTTATTCAACATGAGGCACGATCCAATTGACATTTTGAATCATTTTTGGTACAGTCCAAAAAATCAATTTTCGGATGAAAAACGATGACTCCGGACATGTCGAACGATCGCAAAATGGTCAATATGGATGAAATTTTAACATTTAATCTTTTGACTGTAAATGACTGTTGGATGTGAATTGTGACTTTGTCAGCTAAAATAAGTGTGTTTAAAGTCATTTCTGTGCCTGAAACGGGTCAAAATTGAAGCTTTTGAGTAAGCAAAACTCTGTAAAAATGGCATTTTTGGTCACTCTGAGGGTTTAAAAAGTGGTTATTCAACATGAGGCACGATCCAATTGACATTTTGAATCATTTTTGGTACAGTCCAAAAAATCAATTTTCGGATGAAAAACGATGACTCCGGACATGTCGAACGATCCCAAAAAGGTCAAAATGGATGAAATTTTAATATTTAATCTTTTGACTGTAAATGACTGTTGGATGTGAATTATGACTTTGTCAACTAAAATAAGTGTGTTTAAAGTCATTTCTGTGCCTGAAACGGGTCAAAATTGAAGCTTTTGAGTAAGCAAAACTCTGTAAAAATGGCAATTTTGGTCACTGTGAGGGTTTAAAAAGTGGTTATTCAACATGAGGCACGATCCGAATTGAAATTTTTAATCATTTTTGGTACAGTCCAAAAAATCAATTTTCGGATGAAAAACGATGACTCCGGACATGTCGAACTATCCCAAAATGGTCAATATGGATGAAATTTTAACATTTAATCTTTTGACTGTAAATGTCTGTTGGATGTGAATTTTGACTTTGTCAACTAAAATAAGTGTGTTTAAAGTCATTTCTGTGCCTGAAACTGGTCAAAATTGAAGCTTTTGAGTAAGCAAAACTCTGTAAAAATGGCAATTTTGGTCACTCTGAGGGTTTAAAAAGTGGTTATTCAACATGAGGCACGATCCAATTGACATTTTGAATCATTTTTGGTACAGTCCAAAAAATCAATTTTCGGATGAAAAACGATGACTCCGGACATGTCGAACTATCCCAAAATGGTCAATATGGATGAAATTTTAACATTTGATCTTTTGACTCTAAATGGCTGTTGGATGTGAATTATGACTTTGTCTACTAAAATAAGTGTGTTTAAAGTCATTTCTGTGCCTGAAACGGGTCAAAATTGAAGCTTTTGAGTAAGCAAAACTCTGTAAAAATGGCAATTTTGGTCACTTTGAGGGTCTAAAAAGTGGTTATTCAACATGAGGCACGATCCAATTGACATTTTGAATCATTTTTGGTACAGTCCAAAAAATCAATTTTCGGATGAAAAACGATGACTCCGGACATGTCGAACTATCCCAAAATGGTCAATATAGATGAAATTTTAACATTTAATCTTTTGACTCTAAATGACTGTTGGATGTGAATTATGACTTTGTCAACTAAAATAAGTGTGTTTAAAGTCATTTCTGTGCCTCAAAGGGGTCAAAATTGAAGCTTTTGAGTAAGCAAAACTCTGTAAAAACGGCAATTTTGGTCACTGTGAGGGTTTAAAAAGTGGTTATTCAACATGAGGAACGATCCAATTGAAATTTTGAATCATTTTTGGTACAGTCCAAAAAATCAATTTTCGGATGAAAAACGATGACTCCGGACATGTCGAACTATCCCAAAATGGTCAATATGGATGAAATTTTAACATTTAATCTTTTGACTGTAAATGACTGTTGGATGTGAATTAACACTTTGTCAACTAAAATAAGTGTGTTTAAAGTCATTTCTGTGCCTGAAACGGGTCAAAATTGAAGCTTTTGAGTAAGCAAAACTCTGTAAAAATGGCAATTTTGGTCACTCTGAGGGTTTAAAAAGTGGTTATTCAACATGAGGCACGATCCAATTGACATTTTGAATCATTTTTGGTACAGTCCAAAAAATCAATTTTCGGATGAAAAACGATGACTCTGGACATGTCGAACGATCCCAAAATGGTCAATATGGATGAAATTTTAACATTTAATCTTTTGACTGTAAATGACTGTTGGATGTGAATTGTGACTTTGTCAGCTAAAATAAGTGTGTTTAAAGTCATTTCTGTGCCTGAAACGGGTCAAAATTGAAGCTTTTGAGTAATCAAAACTCTGTAAAAATGGCAATTTTGGTCACTCTGAGGGTTTAAAAAGTGGTTATTCAACATGAGGCACGATCCAATTGACATTTTGAATCATTTTTGGTACAGTCCAAAAAATCAAATTTCGAATGAAAAACAATGACTCCGGACATGTCGACCGATCCCAAAAAGGTCAAAATGGATGAAATTTTAACATTTAATCTTTTGACTGTAAATGACTGTTGGATGTGAATTATGACTTTGTCAACTAGAATAAGTGTGTTTAAAGTCATTTCTGTGCCTGAAACGGGTCAAAATTGAAGCTTTTGAGTAAGCAAAACTCTGTAAAAATGGCAATTTTGGTCACTGTGAGGGTTTAAAAAGTGGTTATTCAACATGAGGCACGATCCAATTGACATTTTGAATCATTTTTGGTACAGTCCAAAAAATCAATTTTCGGATGAAAAACGATGACTCCGGACATGTCGAACTATCCCAAAATGGTCAATATGGATGAAATTTTAACATTTAATCTTTTGACTGTAAATGACTGTTGGATGTGAATTATGACTTTGTCAACTAAAATAAGTGTGTTTAAAGTCATTTCTGTGCCTGAAACGGGTCAAAATTGAAGCTTTTGAGTAAGCAAAACTCTGTAAAAATGGCAATTTTGGTCACGCTGAGGGTCTAAAAAGTGGTTATTCAACATGAGGCACGATCCAATTGACATTTTGAATCATTTTTGGTACAGTCCAAAAAATCAATTTTCGGATGAAAAACGATGACTCCGGACATGTCGAACTATCCCAAAATGGTCAATATGGATGAAATGTTAACATTTAATCTTTTGACTGTAAATGACTGTTGGATGTGAATTATGACTTTGTCAACTAAAATAAGTGTGTTTAAAGTCATTTCTGTGCCTGAAACGGGTCAAAATTGAAGCTTTTGAGTAAGCAAAACTCTGTAAAAATGGCAATTTTGGTCACTCTGAGGGTTTAAAAAGTGGTTATTCAACATGAGGCACGATCCAATTGACATTTTGAATCATTTTTGGTACAGTCCAAAAAATCAAATTTCGAATGAAAAACAATGACTCCGGACATGTCGACCGATCCCAAAAAGGTCAAAATGGATGAAATTTTAACATTTAATCTTTTGACTGTAAATGACTGTTGGATGTGAATTATGACTTTGTCAACTAGAATAAGTGTGTTTAAAGTCATTTCTGTGCCTGAAACGGGTCAAAATTGAAGCTTTTGAGTAAGCAAAACTCTGTAAAAATGGCAATTTTGGTCACTGTGCGGGTTTAAAAAGTGGTTATTCAACATGAGGCACGATCCAATTGACATTTTGAATCATTTTTGGTACAGTCCAAAAAATCAATTTTCGGATGAAAAACGATGACTCCGGACATGTCGAACTATCCCAAAATGGTCAATATGGATGAAATTTTAACATTTAATCTTTTGACTGTAAATGACTGTTGGATGTGAATTATGACTTTGTCAACTAAAATAAGTGTGTTTAAAGTCATTTCTGTGCCTGAAACGGGTCAAAATTGAAGCTTTTGAGTAAGCAAAACTCTGTAAGAATGGCAATTTTGGTCACTCTGAGGGTCTAAAAAGTGGTTATTCAACATGAGGCACGAATCAATTGACATTTTGAATCATTTTTGGTACAGTCCAAAAAATCAATTTTCGGATGAAAAACGATGACTCCGGACATGTCGAACTATCCCAAAATGGTCAATATGGATGGAATTTTAACATTTAATCTTTTGACTCTAAATGACTGTTGGATGTGAATTATGACTTTGTCAACTAAAATAAGTGTGTTTAAAGTCATTTCTGTGCCTCAAAGGGGTCAAAATTGAAGCTTTGAGTAAGCAAAACTCTGTAAAAATGGCAATTTTGGTCACTGTGAGGGTTTAAAAAGTGGTTATTCAACATGAGGAACGATCCAATTGAAATTTTGAATCATTTTTGGTACAGTCCAAAAAATCAATTTTCGGATGAAAAACGATGACTCCGGACATGTCGAACGATCCCAAAAAGGTCAAAATGGATGAAATTTTAACATTTAATCTTTTGACTGTAAATGACTGTTGGATGTGAATTATGACTTTGTCAACTAAAATAAGTGTGTTTAAAGTCATTTCTGTGCCTGAAACGGGTCAAAATTGAAGCTTTTGAGTAAGCAAAACTCTGTAAAAATGGCAATTTTGGTCACTGTGAGGGTTTAAAAAGTGGTTATTCAACATGAGGCACGATCCAATTGACATTTTGAATCATTTTTGGTACAGTCCAAAAAATCAATTTTCGGATGAAAAACGATGACTCCGGACATGTCGAACTATCCCAAAATGGTCAATATGGATGAAATTTTAACATTTAATCTTTTGACTGTAAATGACTGTTGGATGTGAATTATGACTTTGTCAACTAAAATAAGTGTGTTTAAAGTCATTTCTGTGCCTGAAACGGGTCAAAATTGAAGCTTTTGAGTAAGCAAAACTCTGTAAAAATGGCAATTTTGGTCACTCTGAGGGTTTAAAAAGTGGTTATTCAACATGAGGCACGATCCAATTGACATTTTGAATCATTTTTGGTACAGTCCAAAAAATCAATTTTTGGATGAAAAACGATGACTCTGGACATGTCGAACGATCCCAAAATGGTCAATATGGATGAAATTTTAACATTTAATCTTTTGACTGTAAATGACTGTTGGATGTGAATTGTGACTTTGTCAGCTAAAATAAGTGTGTTTAAAGTCATTTCTGTGCCTGAAACGGGTCAAAATTGAAGCTTTTGAGTAATCAAAACTCAGTAAAAATGGCAATTTTGGTCACTCTGAGGGTTTAAAAAGTGGTTATTCAACATGAGGCACGATCCAATTGACATTTTGAATCATTTTTGGTACAGTCCAAAAAATCAAATTTCGAATGAAAAACAATGACTCCGGACATGTCGACCGATCCCAAAAAGGTCAAAATGGATGAAATTTTAACATTTAATCTTTTGACTGTAAATGACTGTTGGATGTGAATTATGACTTTGTCAACTAGAATAAGTGTGTTTAAAGTCATTTCTGTGCCTGAAACGGGTCAAAATTGAAGCTTTTGAGTAAGCAAAACTCTGTAAAAATGGCAATTTTGGTCACTCTGAGGGTTTAAAAAGTGGTTATTCAACATGAGGCACGATCCAATTGACATTTTGAATCATTTTTGGTACAGTCCAAAAAATCAATTTTCGGATGAAAAACGATGACTCCGGACATGTCGAACTATCCCAAAATGGTCAATATGGATGAAATTTTAACATTTAATCTTTTGACTGTAAATGACTGTTGGATGTGAATTATGACTTTGTCAACTAAAATAAGTGTGTTTAAAGTCATTTCTGTGCCTGAAACGGGTCAAAATTGAAGCTTTTGAGTAAGCAAAACTCTGTAAAAATGGCAATTTTGGTCACTCTGAGGGTCTAAAAAGTGGTTATTCAACATGAGGCACGATCCAATTGACATTTTGAATCATTTTTGGTACAGTCCAAAAAATCAATTTTCGGATGAAAAACGATGACTCCGGACATGTCGAACTATCCCAAAATGGTCAATATGGATGAAATGTTAACATTTAATCTTTTGACTGTAAATGACTGTTGGATGTGAATTATGACTTTGTCAACTAAAATAAGTGTGTTTAAAGTCATTTCTGTGCCTGAAACGGGTCAAAATTGAAGCTTTTGAGTAAGCAAAACTCTGTAAAAATGGCAATTTTGGTCACTCTGAGGGTTTAAAAAGTGGTTATTCAACATGAGGCACGATCCAATTGACATTTTGAATCATTTTTGGTACAGTCCAAAAAATCAAATTTCGAATGAAAAACAATGACTCCGGACATGTCGACCGATCCCAAAAAGGTCAAAATGGATGAAATTTTAACATTTAATCTTTTGACTGTAAATGACTGTTGGATGTGAATTATGACTTTGTCAACTAGAATAAGTGTGTTTAAAGTCATTTCTGTGCCTGAAACGGGTCAAAATTGAAGCTTTTGAGTAAGCAAAACTCTGTAAAAATGGCAATTTTGGTCACTGTGCGGGTTTAAAAAGTGGTTATTCAACATGAGGCACGATCCAATTGACATTTTGAATCATTTTTGGTACAGTCCAAAAAATCAATTTTCGGATGAAAAACGATGACTCCGGACATGTCGAACTATCCCAAAATGGTCAATATGGATGAAATTTTAACATTTAATCTTTTGACTGTAAATGACTGTTGGATGTGAATTATGACTTTGTCAACTAAAATAAGTGTGTTTAAAGTCATTTCTGTGCCTGAAACGGGTCAAAATTGAAGCTTTTGAGTAAGCAAAACTCTGTAAGAATGGCAATTTTGGTCACTCTGAGGGTCTAAAAAGTGGTTATTCAACATGAGGCACGAATCAATTGACATTTTGAATCATTTTTGGTACAGTCCAAAAAATCAATTTTCGGATGAAAAACGATGACTCCGGACATGTCGAACTATCCCAAAATGGTCAATATGGATGAAATGTTAACATTTAATCTTTTGACTGTAAATGACTGTTGGATGTGAATTATGACTTTGTCAACTAAAATAAGTGTGTTTAAAGTCATTTCTGTGCCTGAAACGGGTCAAAATTGAAGCTTTTGAGTAAGCAAAACTCTGTAAAAATGGCAATTTTGGTCACTCTGAGGGTTTAAAAAGTGGTTATTCAACATGAGGCACGATCCAATTGACATTTTGAATCATTTTTGGTACAGTCCAAAAAATCAAATTTCGAATGAAAAACAATGACTCCGGACATGTCGACCGATCCCAAAAAGGTCAAAATGGATGAAATTTTAACATTTAATCTTTTGACTGTAAATGACTGTTGGATGTGAATTATGACTTTGTCAACTAGAATAAGTGTGTTTAAAGTCATTTCTGTGCCTGAAACGGGTCAAAATTGAAGCTTTTGAGTAAGCAAAACTCTGTAAAAATGGCAATTTTGGTCACTGTGCGGGTTTAAAAAGTGGTTATTCAACATGAGGCACGATCCAATTGACATTTTGAATCATTTTTGGTACAGTCCAAAAAATCAATTTTCGGATGAAAAACGATGACTCCGGACATGTCGAACTATCCCAAAATGGTCAATATGGATGAAATTTTAACATTTAATCTTTTGACTGTAAATGACTGTTGGATGTGAATTATGACTTTGTCAACTAAAATAAGTGTGTTTAAAGTCATTTCTGTGCCTGAAACGGGTCAAAATTGAAGCTTTTGAGTAAGCAAAACTCTGTAAGAATGGCAATTTTGGTCACTCTGAGGGTCTAAAAAGTGGTTATTCAACATGAGGCACGAATCAATTGACATTTTGAATCATTTTTGGTACAGTCCAAAAAATCAATTTTCGGATGAAAAACGATGACTCCGGACATGTCGAACTATCCCAAAATGGTCAATATGGATGAAATTTTAACATTTAATCTTTTGACTCTAAATGACTGTTGGATGTGAATTATGACTTTGTCAACTAAAATAAGTGTGTTTAAAGTCATTTCTGTGCCTCAAAGGGGTCAAAATTGAAGCTTTGAGTAAGCAAAACTCTGTAAAAATGGCAATTTTGGTCACTGTGAGGGTTTAAAAAGTGGTTATTCAACATGAGGAACGATCCAATTGAAATTTTGAATCATTTTTGGTACAGTCCAAAAAATCAATTTTCGGATGAAAAACGATGACTCCGGACATGTCGAACGATCCCAAAAAGGTCAAAATGGATGAAATTTTAACATTTAATCTTTTGACTGTAAATGACTGTTGGATGTGAATTATGACTTTGTCAACTAAAATAAGTGTGTTTAAAGTCATTTCTGTGCCTGAAACGGGTCAAAATTGAAGCTTTTGAGTAAGCAAAACTCTGTAAAAATGGCAATTTTGGTCACTGTGAGGGTTTAAAAAGTGGTTATTCAACATGAGGCACGATCCAATTGACATTTTGAATCATTTTTGGTACAGTCCAAAAAATCAATTTTCGGATGAAAAACGATGACTCCGGACATGTCGAACTATCCCAAAATGGTCAATATGGATGAAATTTTAACATTTAATCTTTTGACTGTAAATGACTGTTGGATGTGAATTATGACTTTGTCAACTAAAATAAGTGTGTTTAAAGTCATTTCTGTGCCTGAAACGGGTCAAAATTGAAGCTTTTGAGTAAGCAAAACTCTGTAAAAATGGCAATTTTGGTCACTCTGAGGGTTTAAAAAGTGGTTATTCAACATGAGGCACGATCCAATTGACATTTTGAATCATTTTTGGTACAGTCCAAAAAATCAATTTTCGGATGAAAAACGATGACTCTGGACATGTCGAACAATCCCAAAATGGTCAATATGGATGAAATTTTAACATTTAATCTTTTGACTGTAAATGACTGTTGGATGTGAATTGTGACTTTGTCAGCTAAAATAAGTGTGTTTAAAGTCATTTCTGTGCCTGAAACGGGTCAAAATTGAAGCTTTTGAGTAAGCAAAACTCTGTAAAAATGGCAATTTTGGTCACTCTGAGGGTTTAAAAAGTGGTTATTCAACATGAGGCACGATCCAATTGACATTTTGAATCATTTTTGGTACAGTCCAAAAAATCAATTTTCGAATGAAAAACAATGACTCCGGACATGTCGACCGATCCCAAAAAGGTCAAAATGGATGAAATTTTAACATTTAATCTTTTGACTGTAAATGACTGTTGGATGTGAATTATGACTTTGTCAACTAGAATAAGTGTGTTTAAAGTCATTTCTGTGCCTGAAACTGGTCAAAATTGAAGCTTTTGAGTAAGCAAAACTCTGTAAAAATGGCAATTTTGGTCACTCTGAGGGTTTAAAAAGTGGTTATTCAACATGAGGCACGATCCAATTGACATTTTGAATCATTTTTGGTACAGTCCAAAAAATCAATTTTCGGATGAAAAACGATGACTCTGGACATGTCGAACGATCCCAAAATGGTCAATATGGATGAAATTTTAACATTTAATCTTTTGACTGTAAATGACTGTTGGATGTGAATTGTGACTTTGTCAGCTAAAATAAGTGTGTTTAAAGTCATTTCTGTGCCTGAAACGGGTCAAAATTGAAGCTTTTGAGTAATCAAAACTCTGTAAAAATGGCAATTTTGGTCACTCTGAGGGTTTAAAAAGTGGTTATTCAACATGAGGCACGATCCAATTGACATTTTGAATCATTTTTGGTACAGTCCAAAAAATCAAATTTCGAATGAAAAACAATGACTCCGGACATGTCGACCGATCCCAAAAAGGTCAAAATGGATGAAATTTTAACATTTAATCTTTTGACTGTAAATGACTGTTGGATGTGAATTATGACTTTGTCAACTAGAATAAGTGTGTTTAAAGTCATTTCTGTGCCTGAAACGGGTCAAAATTGAAGCTTTTGAGTAAGCAAAACTCTGTAAAAATGGCAATTTTGGTCACTGTGAGGGTTTAAAAAGTGGTTATTCAACATGAGGCACGATCCAATTGACATTTTGAATCATTTTTGGTACAGTCCAAAAAATCAATTTTCGGATGAAAAACGATGACTCCGGACATGTCGAACTATCCCAAAATGGTCAATATGGATGAAATTTTAACATTTAATCTTTTGACTGTAAATGACTGTTGGATGTGAATTATGACTTTGTCAACTAAAATAAGTGTGTTTAAAGTCATTTCTGTGCCTGAAACGGGTCAAAATTGAAGCTTTTGAGTAAGCAAAACTCTGTAAAAATGGCAATTTTGGTCACTCTGAGGGTCTAAAAAGTGGTTATTCAACATGAGGCACGATCCAATTGACATTTTGAATCATTTTTGGTACAGTCCAAAAAATCAATTTTCGGATGAAAAACGATGACTCCGGACATGTCGAACTATCCCAAAATGGTCAATATGGATGAAATGTTAACATTTAATCTTTTGACTGTAAATGACTGTTGGATGTGAATTATGACTTTGTCAACTAAAATAAGTGTGTTTAAAGTCATTTCTGTGCCTGAAACGGGTCAAAATTGAAGCTTTTGAGTAAGCAAAACTCTGTAAAAATGGCAATTTTGGTCACTCTGAGGGTTTAAAAAGTGGTTATTCAACATGAGGCACGATCCAATTGACATTTTGAATCATTTTTGGTACAGTCCAAAAAATCAAATTTCGAATGAAAAACAATGACTCCGGACATGTCGACCGATCCCAAAAAGGTCAAAATGGATGAAATTTTAACATTTAATCTTTTGACTGTAAATGACTGTTGGATGTGAATTATGACTTTGTCAACTAGAATAAGTGTGTTTAAAGTCATTTCTGTGCCTGAAACGGGTCAAAATTGAAGCTTTTGAGTAAGCAAAACTCTGTAAAAATGGCAATTTTGGTCACTGTGCGGGTTTAAAAAGTGGTTATTCAACATGAGGCACGATCCAATTGACATTTTGAATCATTTTTGGTACAGTCCAAAAAATCAATTTTCGGATGAAAAACGATGACTCCGGACATGTCGAACTATCCCAAAATGGTCAATATGGATGAAATTTTAACATTTAATCTTTTGACTGTAAATGACTGTTGGATGTGAATTATGACTTTGTCAACTAAAATAAGTGTGTTTAAAGTCATTTCTGTGCCTGAAACGGGTCAAAATTGAAGCTTTTGAGTAAGCAAAACTCTGTAAGAATGGCAATTTTGGTCACTCTGAGGGTCTAAAAAGTGGTTATTCAACATGAGGCACGAATCAATTGACATTTTGAATCATTTTTGGTACAGTCCAAAAAATCAATTTTCGGATGAAAAACGATGACTCCGGACATGTCGAACTATCCCAAAATGGTCAATATGGATGAAATTTTAACATTTAATCTTTTGACTCTAAATGACTGTTGGATGTGAATTATGACTTTGTCAACTAAAATAAGTGTGTTTAAAGTCATTTCTGTGCCTCAAAGGGGTCAAAATTGAAGCTTTGAGTAAGCAAAACTCTGTAAAAATGGCAATTTTGGTCACTGTGAGGGTTTAAAAAGTGGTTATTCAACATGAGGAACGATCCAATTGAAATTTTGAATCATTTTTGGTACAGTCCAAAAAATCAATTTTCGGATGAAAAACGATGACTCCGGACATGTCGAACGATCCCAAAAAGGTCAAAATGGATGAAATTTTAACATTTAATCTTTTGACTGTAAATGACTGTTGGATGTGAATTATGACTTTGTCAACTAAAATAAGTGTGTTTAAAGTCATTTCTGTGCCTGAAACGGGTCAAAATTGAAGCTTTTGAGTAAGCAAAACTCTGTAAAAATGGCAATTTTGGTCACTGTGAGGGTTTAAAAAGTGGTTATTCAACATGAGGCACGATCCAATTGACATTTTGAATCATTTTTGGTACAGTCCAAAAAATCAATTTTCGGATGAAAAACGATGACTCCGGACATGTCGAACTATCCCAAAATGGTCAATATGGATGAAATTTTAACATTTAATCTTTTGACTGTAAATGACTGTTGGATGTGAATTATGACTTTGTCAACTAAAATAAGTGTGTTTAAAGTCATTTCTGTGCCTGAAACGGGTCAAAATTGAAGCTTTTGAGTAAGCAAAACTCTGTAAAAATGGCAATTTTGGTCACTCTGAGGGTTTAAAAAGTGGTTATTCAACATGAGGCACGATCCAATTGACATTTTGAATCATTTTTGGTACAGTCCAAAAAATCAATTTTCGGATGAAAAACGATGACTCTGGACATGTCGAACGATCCCAAAATGGTCAATATGGATGAAATTTTAACATTTAATCTTTTGACTGTAAATGACTGTTGGATGTGAATTGTGACTTTGTCAGCTAAAATAAGTGTGTTTAAAGTCATTTCTGTGCCTGAAACGGGTCAAAATTGAAGCTTTTGAGTAAGCAAAACTCTGTAAAAATGGCAATTTTGGTCACTCTGAGGGTTTAAAAAGTGGTTATTCAACATGAGGCACGATCCAATTGACATTTTGAATCATTTTTGGTACAGTCCAAAAAATCAATTTTCGAATGAAAAACAATGACTCCGGACATGTCGACCGATCCCAAAAAGGTCAAAATGGATGAAATTTTAACATTTAATCTTTTGACTGTAAATGACTGTTGGATGTGAATTATGACTTTGTCAACTAGAATAAGTGTGTTTAAAGTCATTTCTGTGCCTGAAACGGGTCAAAATTGAAGCTTTTGAGTAAGCAAAACTCTGTAAAAATGGCAATTTTGGTCACTGTGAGGGTTTAAAAAGTGGTTATTCAACATGAGGCACGATCCAATTGACATTTTGAATCATTTTTGGTACAGTCCAAAAAATCAATTTTTGGATGAAAAACGATGACTCCGGACATGTCGAACTATCCCAAAACGGTCAATATGGATGAAATTTTAACATTTAATCTTTTGACTGTAAATGACTGTTGGATGTGAATTATGACTTTGTCAACTAAAATAAGTGTGTTTAAAGTCATTTCTGTGCCTGAAACGGGTCAAAATTGAAGCTTTTGAGTAAGCAAAACTCTTTAAAAATGGCAATTTTGGTCACTGTGAGGGTTTAAAAAGTGGTTATTCAACATGAGGAACGATCCAATTGAAATTTTGAATCATTTTTGGTACAGTCCAAAAAATCAATTTTCGGATGAAAAACGATGACTCCGGACTAAGCATGAGCGAATTTTGCGGATCTCGCGTTCGCGAATTTTGCGGATTTGCGGATTCGCAATCCGCAAAATCCGCGAATTCCCGCGAATTTGCGGATTTTTTTTTTTTTTTGTGTTCGCCCGTGTTTCTGCCAGTTCGCGAGGATTTTTACAATTTCGCAATTTGCGAACTTACCTGTCGGGTCGCAAGTTTTGCGAACTTGTTGTTCCTACGTGTCCAGCCTGTTTGGGACACTCTTCTTCATCACTGCCACTCTCCGTCACCACTGCCACTCTCTGACTACTCATGCCACCCTCTGGCCCACCCATGCCACCCTCTGTTTCATCACCACACCCTCTGGTTGTCCAGTGTACATTATTTTCGGCAAAGCAAAGCACACCTTCCCTGCCTCAAGTGACCTGAATTAATTTGGGGCTGATTAATGTGTCACAGAATATTTTTTTAGCTGGCACCTGCTTCCTTAGTGCGCCCTGATTAGTGATCTTTTGCACTTGCTAAGTGCTTTCATTGTTGCAAAATTAGTTACAACACCTGCCCTGCCCCAACTGACAATAATGAATTAGGGGCTGATTAATGGATTTTAACTTCCAGCCTGGCTCCTGCTTGTCTCCCTTAGCTGTAATTCAGGACCTTTGTGGCATATGTGTAACTATTCTGAGGTTCAGAGCAGGGTCACATAATAGTTTCAACTGGCAACTGAACTCTGGAGGGGCCCCTCAGGAAGCACTACAGGAAATGGCTACTAATGATGTGCCTGAACTTTTGAACCTGGTAAGTAGTTACTTTCAGTTTTGCTAAGATCGTATTTCTGCAATTTTGCACTTATTCGCGGGGCGCGAACTCACGCGAACAGTGCGAGCAGTGCGAGCAAAATCCGCTGCTCGCGGATTTGCGGATTTTGTGGGAAATTCGCAAATCTCGCGGATTGCGGATTTCCCAAAAATCCGCAAAATCCGCGAGCGGAACGGATTTTCCGCCCATGCCTACTCCGGACATGTCGAACGATCCCAAAAAGGTCAAAATGGATGAAATTTTAACATTTAATCTTTTGACTGTAAATGACTGTTGGATGTGAATTATGACTTTGTCAACTAAAATAAGTGTGTTTAAAGTCATTTCTGTGCCTGAAACGGGTCAAAATTGAAGCTTTTGAGTAAGCAAAACTCTGTAAAAATGGCAATTTTGGTCACTGTGAGGGTTTAAAAAGTGGTTATTCAACATGAGGCACGATCCAATTGACATTTTGAATCATTTTTGGTACAGTCCAAAAAATCAATTTTCGAATGAAAAACGATGACTCCGGACATGTCGAACTATCCCAAAATGGTCAATATGGATGAAATTTTAACATTTAATCTTTTGACTCTAAATGGCTGTTGGATGTGAATTATGACTTTGTCAACTAAAATAAGTGTGTTTAAAGTCATTTCTGTGCCTCAAAGGGGTCAAAATTGAAGCTTTTGAGTAAGCAAAACTCTGTAAAAATGGCAATTTTGGTCACTGTGAGGGTTTAAAAAGTGTTTATTCAACATGAGGCACGATCCAATTGACATTTTGAATCATTTTTGGTACAGTCCAAAAAATCAATTTTCGAATGAAAAACGATGACTCCGGACATGTCGAACGATCCCAAAAAGGTCAAAATGGATGAAATTTTAACATTTAATCTTTTGACTGTAAATGACTGTTGGATGTGAATTATGACTTTGTCAACTAAAATAAGTGTGTTTAAAGTAATTTCTGTGCCTGAAACGGGTCAAAATTGAAGCTTTTGAGTAAGCAAAACTCTGTAAAAATGGCAATTTTGGTCACTGTGAGGGTTTAAAAAGTGGTTATTCAACATGAGGCACGATCCAATTGACATTTTGAATCATTTTTGGTACAGTCCAAAAAATCAATTTTCGGATGAAAAACGATGACTCCGGACATGTCGAACTATCCCAAAATGGTCAATATGGATGAAATTTTAACATTTAATCTTTTGACTCTAAATGGCTGTTGGATGTGAATTATGACTTTGTCAACTAAAATAAGTGTGTTTAAAGTCATTTCTGTGCCTCAAAGGGGTCAAAATTGAAGCTTTTGAGTAAGCAAAACTCTGTAAAAATGGCAATTTTGGTCACTGTGAGGGTTTAAAAAGTGTTTATTCAACATGAGGCATGATCCAATTGACATTTTGAATCATTTTTGGTACAGTCCAAAAAATCAATTTTCGAATGAAAAACGATGACTCCGGACATGTCGAACGATCCCAAAAAGGTCAAAATGGATGAAATTTTACCATTTAATCTTTTGACTGTAAATGACTGTTGGATGTGAATTATGACTTTGTCAACTAAAATAAGTGTGTTTAAAGTAATTTCTGTGCCTGAAACGGGTCAAAATTGAAGCTTTTGAGTAAGCAAAACTCTGTAAAAATGGCAATTTTGGTCACTGTGAGGGTTTAAAAAGTGGTTATTCAACATGAGGCACGATCCAATTGACATTTTGAATCATTTTTGGTACAGTCCAAAAAATCAATTTTCGGATGAAAAACGATGACTCCGGACATGTCGAACTATCCCAAAATGGTCAATATGGATGAAATTTTAACATTTAATCTTTTGACTGTAAATGACTGTTGGATGTGAATTATGACTTTGTCAACTAAAATAAGTGTGTTTAAAGTCATTTCTGTGCCTGAAACGGGTCAAAATTGAAGCTTTTGAGTAAGCAAAACTCTGTAAAAATGGCAATTTTGGTCACTCTGAGGGTTTAAAAAGTGGTTTTCAACATGAGGCACGATCCAATTGACATTTTGAATCATTTTTGGTACAGTCCAAAAAATCAATTTTCGGATGAAAAACGATGACTCTGGACATGTCGAACGATCCCAAAATGGTCAATATGGATGAAATTTTAACATTTAATCTTTTGACTGTAAATGACTGTTGGATGTGAATTGTGACTTTGTCAGCTAAAATAAGTGTGTTTAAAGTCATTTCTGTGCCTGAAACGGGTCAAAATTGAAGCTTTTGAGTAAGCAAAACTCTGTAAAAATGGCAATTTTGGTCACTCTGAGGGTTTAAAAAGTGGTTATTCAACATGAGGCACGATCCAATTGACATTTTGAATCATTTTTGGTACAGTCCAAAAAATCAATTTTCGAATGAAAAACAATGACTCCGGACATGTCGACCGATCCCAAAAAGGTCAAAATGGATGAAATTTTAACATTTAATCTTTTGACTGTAAATGACTGTTGGATGTGAATTATCACTTTGTCAACTAGAATAAGTGTGTTTAAAGTCATTTCTGTGCCTGAAACGGGTCAAAATTGAAGCTTTTGAGTAAGCAAAACTCTGTAAAAATGGCAATTTTGGTCACTGTGAGGGTTTAAAAAGTGGTTATTCAACATGAGGCACGATCCAATTGACATTTTGAATCATTTTTGGTACAGTCCAAAAAATCAATTTTCGGATGAAAAACGATGACTCCGGACATGTCGAACTATCCCAAAATGGTCAATATGGATGAAATTTTAACATTTAATCTTTTGACTGTAAATGACTGTTGGATGTGAATTATGACTTTGTCAACTAAAATAAGTGTGTTTAAAGTCATTTCTGTGCCTGAAACGGGTCAAAATTGAAGCTTTTGAGTAAGCAAAACTCTGTAAAAATGGCAATTTTGGTCACTCTGAGGGTCTAAAAAGTGGTTATTCAACATGAGGCACGAATCAATTGACATTTTGAATCATTTTTGGTACAGTCCAAAAAATCAATTTTCGGATGAAAAACGATGACTCCGGACATGTCGAACTATCCCAAAATGGTCAATATGGATGAAATTTTAACATTTAATCTTTTGACTCTAAATGACTGTTGGATGTGAATTATGACTTTGTCAACTAAAATAAGTGTGTTTAAAGTCATTTCTGTGCCTCAAAGGGGTCAAAATTGAAGCTTTGAGTAAGCAAAACTCTGTAAAAATGGCAATTTTGGTCACTGTGAGGGTTTAAAAAGTGGTTATTCAACATGAGGAACGATCCAATTGAAATTTTGAATCATTTTTGGTACAGTCCAAAAAATCAATTTTCGGATGAAAAACGATGACTCCGGACTAAGCATGAGCGAATTTTGCGGATCTCGCGTTCGCGAATTTTGCGGATTTGCGGATTCGCAATCCGCAAAATCCGCGAATTCCCGCGAATTTGCGGATTTCTTTTTTTTTTTGTGTTCGCCCGTGTTTCTGCCAGTTCGCGAGGATTTTTACAATTTCGCAATTTGCGAACTTACCTGTCGGGTCGCAAGTTTTGCGAACTTGTTGTTCCTACGTGTCCAGCCTGTTTGGGACACTCTTCTTCATCACTGCCACTCTCCGTCACCACTGCCACTCTCTGACTACTCATGCCACCCTCTGGCCCACCCATGCCACCCTCTGTTTCATCACCACACCCTCTGGTTGTCCAGTGTACATTATTTTCGGCAAAGCAAAGCACACCTTCCCTGCCTCAAGTGACCTGAATTAATTTGGGGCTGATTAATGTGTCACAGAATATTTTTTTAGCTGGCACCTGCTTCCTTAGTGCGCCCTGATTAGTGATCTTTTGCACTTGCTAAGTGCTTTCATTGTTGCAAAATTAGTTACAACACCTGCCCTGCCCCAACTGACAATAATGAATTAGGGGCTGATTAATGGATTTTAACTTCCAGCCTGGCTCCTGCTTGTCTCCCTTAGCTGTAATTCAGGACCTTTGTGGCATATGTGTAACTATTCTGAGGTTCAGAGCAGGGTCACATAATAGTTTCAACTGGCAACTGAACTCTGGAGGGGCCCCTCAGGAAGCACTACAGGAAATGGCTACTAATGATGTGCCTGAACTTTTGAACCTGGTAAGTAGTTACTTTCAGTTTTGCTAAGATCGTATTTCTGCAATTTTGCACTTATTCGCGGGGCGCGAACTCACGCGAACAGTGCGAGCAGTGCGAGCAAAATCCGCTGCTCGCGGATTTGCGGATTTTGTGGGAAATTCGCAAATCTCGCGGATTTCCCAAAAATCCGCAAAATCCGCGAGCGGAACGGATTTTCCGCCCATGCCTACTCCGGACATGTCGAACGATCCCAAAAAGGTCAAAATGGATGAAATTTTAACATTTAATCTTTTGACTGTAAATGACTGTTGGATGTGAATTATGACTTTGTCAACTAAAATAAGTGTGTTTAAAGTCATTTCTGTGCCTGAAACGGGTCAAAATTGAAGCTTTTGAGTAAGCAAAACTCTGTAAAAATGGCAATTTTGGTCACTGTGAGGGTTTAAAAAGTGGTTATTCAACATGAGGCACGATCCAATTGACATTTTGAATCATTTTTGGTACAGTCCAAAAAATCAATTTTCGAATGAAAAACGATGACTCCGGACATGTCGAACTATCCCAAAATGGTCAATATGGATGAAATTTTAACATTTAATCTTTTGACTCTAAATGGCTGTTGGATGTGAATTATGACTTTGTCAACTAAAATAAGTGTGTTTAAAGTCATTTCTGTGCCTCAAAGGGGTCAAAATTGAAGCTTTTGAGTAAGCAAAACTCTGTAAAAATGGCAATTTTGGTCACTGTGAGGGTTTAAAAAGTGTTTATTCAACATGAGGCACGATCCAATTGACATTTTGAATCATTTTTGGTACAGTCCAAAAAATCAATTTTCGAATGAAAAACGATGACTCCGGACATGTCGAACGATCCCAAAAAGGTCAAAATGGATGAAATTTTAACATTTAATCTTTTGACTGTAAATGACTGTTGGATGTGAATTATGACTTTGTCAACTAAAATAAGTGTGTTTAAAGTAATTTCTGTGCCTGAAACGGGTCAAAATTGAAGCTTTTGAGTAAGCAAAACTCTGTAAAAATGGCAATTTTGGTCACTGTGAGGGTTTAAAAAGTGGTTATTCAACATGAGGCACGATCCAATTGACATTTTGAATCATTTTTGGTACAGTCCAAAAAATCAATTTTCGGATGAAAAACGATGACTCCGGACATGTCGAACTATCCCAAAATGGTCAATATGGATGAAATTTTAACATTTAATCTTTTGACTCTAAATGGCTGTTGGATGTGAATTATGACTTTGTCAACTAAAATAAGTGTGTTTAAAGTCATTTCTGTGCCTCAAAGGGGTCAAAATTGAAGCTTTTGAGTAAGCAAAACTCTGTAAAAATGGCAATTTTGGTCACTGTGAGGGTTTAAAAAGTGTTTATTCAACATGAGGCATGATCCAATTGACATTTTGAATCATTTTTGGTACAGTCCAAAAAATCAATTTTCGAATGAAAAACGATGACTCCGGACATGTCGAACGATCCCAAAAAGGTCAAAATGGATGAAATTTTACCATTTAATCTTTTGACTGTAAATGACTGTTGGATGTGAATTATGACTTTGTCAACTAAAATAAGTGTGTTTAAAGTAATTTCTGTGCCTGAAACGGGTCAAAATTGAAGCTTTTGAGTAAGCAAAACTCTGTAAAAATGGCAATTTTGGTCACTGTGAGGGTTTAAAAAGTGGTTATTCAACATGAGGCACGATCCAATTGACATTTTGAATCATTTTTGGTACAGTCCAAAAAATCAATTTTCGGATGAAAAACGATGACTCCGGACATGTCGAACTATCCCAAAATGGTCAATATGGATGAAATTTTAACATTTAATCTTTTGACTGTAAATGACTGTTGGATGTGAATTATGACTTTGTCAACTAAAATAAGTGTGTTTAAAGTCATTTCTGTGCCTGAAACGGGTCAAAATTGAAGCTTTTGAGTAAGCAAAACTCTGTAAAAATGGCAATTTTGGTCACTCTGAGGGTTTAAAAAGTGGTTTTCAACATGAGGCACGATCCAATTGACATTTTGAATCATTTTTGGTACAGTCCAAAAAATCAATTTTCGGATGAAAAACGATGACTCTGGACATGTCGAACGATCCCAAAATGGTCAATATGGATGAAATTTTAACATTTAATCTTTTGACTGTAAATGACTGTTGGATGTGAATTGTGACTTTGTCAGCTAAAATAAGTGTGTTTAAAGTCATTTCTGTGCCTGAAACGGGTCAAAATTGAAGCTTTTGAGTAAGCAAAACTCTGTAAAAATGGCAATTTTGGTCACTCTGAGGGTTTAAAAAGTGGTTATTCAACATGAGGCACGATCCAATTGACATTTTGAATCATTTTTGGTACAGTCCAAAAAATCAATTTTCGAATGAAAAACAATGACTCCGGACATGTCGACCGATCCCAAAAAGGTCAAAATGGATGAAATTTTAACATTTAATCTTTTGACTGTAAATGACTGTTGGATGTGAATTATCACTTTGTCAACTAGAATAAGTGTGTTTAAAGTCATTTCTGTGCCTGAAACGGGTCAAAATTGAAGCTTTTGAGTAAGCAAAACTCTGTAAAAATGGCAATTTTGGTCACTGTGAGGGTTTAAAAAGTGGTTATTCAACATGAGGCACGATCCAATTGACATTTTGAATCATTTTTGGTACAGTCCAAAAAATCAATTTTCGGATGAAAAACGATGACTCCGGACATGTCGAACTATCCCAAAATGGTCAATATGGATGAAATTTTAACATTTAATCTTTTGACTGTAAATGACTGTTGGATGTGAATTATGACTTTGTCAACTAAAATAAGTGTGTTTAAAGTCATTTCTGTGCCTGAAACGGGTCAAAATTGAAGCTTTTGAGTAAGCAAAACTCTGTAAAAATGGCAATTTTGGTCACTCTGAGGGTCTAAAAAGTGGTTATTCAACATGAGGCACGAATCAATTGACATTTTGAATCATTTTTGGTACAGTCCAAAAAATCAATTTTCGGATGAAAAACGATGACTCCGGACATGTCGAACTATCCCAAAATGGTCAATATGGATGAAATTTTAACATTTAATCTTTTGACTCTAAATGACTGTTGGATGTGAATTATGACTTTGTCAACTAAAATAAGTGTGTTTAAAGTCATTTCTGTGCCTCAAAGGGGTCAAAATTGAAGCTTTGAGTAAGCAAAACTCTGTAAAAATGGCAATTTTGGTCACTGTGAGGGTTTAAAAAGTGGTTATTCAACATGAGGAACGATCCAATTGAAATTTTGAATCATTTTTGGTACAGTCCAAAAAATCAATTTTCGGATGTAAAACGATGACTCCGAACTAAGCATGAGCGAATTTTGCGGATCTCGCGTTCGCGAATTTTGCGGATTTGCGGATTCGCAATCCGCAAAATCCGCGAATTCCCGCGAATTTGCGGATTTTTTTTTTTGTGTTCGCCCGTGTTTCTGCCAGTTCGCGAGGATTTTTACAATTTCGCAATTTGCGAACTTACCTGTCGGGTCGCAAGTTTTGCGAACTTGTTGTTCCTACGTGTCCAGCCTGTTTGGGACACTCTTCTTCATCACTGCCACTCTCCGTCACCACTGCCACTCTCTGACTACTCATGCCACCCTCTGGCCCACCCATGCCACCCTCTGTTTCATCACCACACCCTCTGGTTGTCCAGTGTACATTATTTTCGGCAAAGCAAAGCACACCTTCCCTGCCTCAAGTGACCTGAATTAATTTGGGGCTGATTAATGTGTCACAGAATATTTTTTTAGCTGGCACCTGCTTCCTTAGTGCGCCCTGATTAGTGATCTTTTGCACTTGCTAAGTGCTTTCATTGTTGCAAAATTAGTTACAACACCTGCCCTGCCCCAACTGACAATAATGAATTAGGGGCTGATTAATGGATTTTAACTTCCAGCCTGGCTCCTGCTTGTCTCCCTTAGCTGTAATTCAGGACCTTTGTGGCATATGTGTAACTATTCTGAGGTTCAGAGCAGGGTCACATAATAGTTTCAACTGGCAACTGAACTCTGGAGGGGCCCCTCAGGAAGCACTACAGGAAATGGCTACTAATGATGTGCCTGAACTTTTGAACCTGGTAAGTAGTTACTTTCAGTTTTGCTAAGATCGTATTTCTGCAATTTTGCACTTATTCGCGGGGCGCGAACTCACGCGAACAGTGCGAGCAGTGCGAGCAAAATCCGCTGCTCGCGGATTTGCGGATTTTGTGGGAAATTCGCAAATCTGGCGGATTGCGGATTTCCCAAAAATCCGCAAAATCCGCGAGCGGAACGGATTTTCCGCCCATGCCTACTCCGGACATGTCGAACGATCCCAAAAAGGTCAAAATGGATGAAATTTTAACATTTAATCTTTTGACTGTAAATGACTGTTGGATGTGAATTATGACTTTGTCAACTAAAATAAGTGTGTTTAAAGTCATTTCTGTGCCTGAAACGGGTCAAAATTGAAGCTTTTGAGTAAGCAAAACTCTGTAAAAATGGCAATTTTGGTCACTGTGAGGGTTTAAAAAGTGGTTATTCAACATGAGGCACGATCCAATTGACATTTTGAATCATTTTTGGTACAGTCCAAAAAATCAATTTTCGGATGAAAAACGATGACTCCGGACATGTCGAACTATCCCAAAATGGTCAATATGGATGAAATTTTAACATTTAATCTTTTGACTCTAAATGGCTGTTGGATGTGAATTATGACTTTGTCAACTAAAATAAGTGTGTTTAAAGTCATTTCTGTGCCTCAAAGGGGTCAAAATTGAAGCTTTTGAGTAAGCAAAACTCTGTAAAAATGGCAATTTTGGTCACTGTGAGGGTTTAAAAAGTGGTTATTCAACATTAGGCACGATCCAATTGAAATTTTGAATCATTTTTGGTACAGTCCAAAAAATCAATTTTCGAATGAAAAACGATGACTCCGGACATGTCGAACGATCCCAAAAAGGTCACAATGGATGAAATTTTAACATTTAATCTTTTGACTGTAAATGACTGTTGGATGTGAATTATGACTTTGTCAACTAAAATAAGTGTGTTTAAAGTCATTTCTGTGCCTGAAACGGGTCAAAATTGAAGCTTTTGAGTAAGCAAAACTCTGTAAAAATGTCAATTTTGGTCACTGTGAGGGTTTAAAAAGTGGTTATTCAACATGAGGCACGATCCAATTGACATTTTGAATCATTTTTGGTACAGTCCAAAAAATCAATTTTCGGATGAAAAACGATGACTCCGGACATGTCGAACTATCCCAAAATGGTCAATATGGATGAAATTTTAACATTTAATCTTTGGACTGTAAATGACTGTTGGATGTGAATTATGACTTTGTCAACTAAAATAAGTGTGTTTAAAGTCATTTCTGTGCCTGAAACGGGTCAAAATTGAAGCTTTTGAGTAAGCAAAACTCTGTAAAAATGGCAATTTTGGTCACTCTGAGGGTCTAAAAAGTGGTTATTCAACATGAGGCACGATCCAATTGACATTTTGAATAATTTTTGGTACAGTCCAAAAAATCAATTTTCGGATGAAAAACGATGACTCCGGACATGTCGAACTATCCCAAAATGGTCAATATGGATGAAATTTTAACATTTAATCTTTTGACTCTAAATGACTGTTGGATGTGAATTATGACTTTGTCAACTAAAATAAGTGTGTTTAAAGTCATTTCTGTGCCTCAAAGGGGTCAAAATTGAAGCTTTGAGTAAGCAAAACTCTGTAAAAATGGCAATTTTGGTCACTGTGAGGGTTTAAAAAGTGGTTATTCAACATGAGGAACGATCCAATTGAAATTTTGAATCATTTTTGGTACAGTCCAAAAAATCAATTTTCGGATGAAAAACGATGACTCCGGACATGTCGAACGATCCCAAAAAGGTCAAAATGGATGAAATTTTAACATTTAATCTTTTGACTGTAAATGACTGTTGGATGTGAATTATGACTTTGTCAACTAAAATAAGTGTGTTTAAAGTCATTTCTGTGCCTGAAACGGGTCAAAATTGAAGCTTTTGAGTAAGCAAAACTCTGTAAAAATGGCAATTTTGGTCACTGTGAGGGTTTAAAAAGTGGTTATTCAACATGAGGCACGATCCAATTGACATTTTGAATCATTTTTTGTACAGTCCAAAAAATCAATTTTCGGATGAAAAACGATGACTCCGGACATGTCGAACTATCCCAAAATGGTCAATATGGATGAAATTTTAACATTTAATCTTTTGACTCTAAATGGCTGTTGGATGTGAATTATGACTTTGTCAACTAAAATAAGTGTGTTTAAAGTCATTTCTGTGCCTGAAACGGGTCAAAATTGAAGCTTTTGAGTAAGCAAAACTCTGTAAAAATGGCAATTTTGGTCACTGTGAGGGTTTAAAAAGTGGTTATTCAACATGAGGCACGATCCAATTGACATTTTGAATCATTTTTAGTACAGTCCAAAAAATCAATTTTCGGATGAAAAACGATGACTCCAGACATGTCGAACTATCCCAAAATGGTCAATATGGATGAAATTTTAACATTTAATCTTTTGACTCTAAATGACTGTTGGATGTGAATTATGACTTTGTCAACTAAAATAAGTGTGTTTAAAGTCATTTCTGTGCCTCAAAGGGGTCAAAATTGAAGCTTTTGAGTAAGCAAAACTCTGTAAAAATGGCAATTTTGGTCACTGTGAGGGTTTAAAAAGTGGTTATTCAACATGAGGCACGATCCAATTGAAATTTTGAATCATTTTTGGTACAGTCCAAAAAATCTATTTTTGGATGAAAAACGATGACTCTGGACATGTCGAACGATCCCAAAAAGGTCAAAATGGATGAAATTTTAACATTTAATCTTTTGACTGTAAATGACTGTTGGATGTGAATTATGACTTTGTCAACTAAAATAAGTGTGTTTAAAGTCATTTCTGTGCCTGAAACGGGTCAAAATTGAAGCTTTTGAGTAAGCAAAACTCTGTAAAAATGGCAATTTTGGTCACTGTGAGGGTTTAAAAAGTGGTTATTCAACATGAGGCACGATCCAATTGACATTTTGAATCATTTTTGGTACAGTCCAAAAAATCAATTTTCGGATGAAAAACGATGACTCCGGACATGTCGAACGATCCCAAAAAGGTCAAAATGGATGAAATTTTAACATTTAATCTTTTGACTGTAAATGACTGTTGGATGTGAATTATGACTTTGTCAACTAAAATAAGTGTGTTTAAAGTCATTTCTGTGCCTGAAACGGGTCAAAATTGAAGCTTTTGAGTAAGCAAAACTCTGTAAAAATGGCAATTTTGGTCACTGTGAGGGTTTAAAAAGTGGTTATTCAACATGAGGCACGATCCAATTGACATTTTGAATCATTTTTGGTACAGTCCAAAAAATCAATTTTCGGATGAAAAACGATGACTCCGGACATGTCGAACTATCCCAAAATGGTTAATATGGATGAAATTTTAACATTTAATCTTTGGACGGTAAATGACTGTTGGATGTGAATTATGACTTTGTCAACTAAAATAAGTGTGTTTAAAGTCATTTCTGTGCCTGAAACGGGTCAAAATTGAAGCTTTTGAGTAAGCAAAACTCTGTAAAAATGGCAATTTTGGTCACTCTGAGGGTTTAAAAAGTGGTTATTCAACATGAGGCACGATCCAATTGACATTTTGAATCATTTTTGGTACAGTCCAAAAAATCAATTTTCGGATGAAAAACGATGACTCCGGACATGTCGAACGATCCCAAAATGGTCAATATGGATGAAATTTTAACATTTAATCTTTTGACTGTACATGACTGTTGGATGTGAATTATGACTTTGTCAACTAAAATAAGTGTGTTTAAAGTCATTTCTGTGCCTGAAACGGGTCAAAATTGAAGCTTTTGAGTAAGCAAAACTCTGGAAAAATGGCAATTTTGGTCACATAGGGTTTAAAAAGTGGTTATTCAACATGAGGCACGATCCAATTGACATTTTGAATCATTTTTGGTACAGTCCAAAAAAATCAATTTTCGAATGAAAAACGATGACTCCGGACATGTCGAACGATCCCAAAAAGGTCAAAATGGATGAAATTTTAACATTTAATCTTTTGACTGTAAATGACTGTTGGATGTGAATTATGACTTTGTCAACTAAAATAAGTGTGTTTAAAGTCATTTCTGTGCCTCAAAGGGGTCAAAATTGAAGCTTTTGAGTAAGCAAAACTCTGTAAAAATGGCAATTTTGGTCACTGTGAGGGTTTAAAAAGTGGTTATTCAACATGAGGCACGATCCAATTGAAATTTTGAATCATTTTTGGTACAGTCCAAAAAATCTATTTTTGGATGAAAAACGATGACTCTGGACATGTCGAACGATCCCAAAAAGGTCAAAATGGATGAAATTTTAACATTTAATCTTTTGACTGTAAATGACTGTTGGGTGTGAATTATGACTTTGTCAACTAAAATAAGTGTGTTTAAAGTCATTTCTGTGCCTGAAACGGGTCAAAATTGAAGCTTTTGAGTAAGCAAAACTCTGTAAAAATGGCAATTTTGGTCACTGTGAGGGTTTAAAAAGTGGTTATTCAACATGAGGCACGATCCAATTGACATTTTGAATCATTTTTGGTACAGTCCAAAAAATCAATTTTCGGATGAAAAACGATGACTCCGGACATGTCGAACTATCCCAAAATGGTCAATATGGATGAAATTTTAACATTTAATCTTTGGACTGTAAATGACTGTTGGATGTGAATTATGACTTTTCAACTAAAATAAGTGTGTTTAAAGTCATTTCTGTGCCTGAAACGGGTCAAAATTGAAGCTTTTGAGTAAGCAAAACTCTGTAAAAATGGCAATTTTGGTCACTCTGAGGGTTTAAAAAGTGGTTATTCAACATGAGGCACGATCCAATTGACATTTTGAATCATTTTTGGTACAGTCCAAAAAATCAATTTTCGGATGAAAAACGATGACTCCGGACATGTCGAACGATCCCAAAATGGTCAATATGGATGAAATTTTAACATTTAATCTTTTGACTGTACATGACTGTTGGATGTGAATTATGACTTTGTCAACTAAAATAAGTGTGTTTAAAGTCATTTCTGTGCCTGAAACGGGTCAAAATTGAAGCTTTTGAGTAAGCAAAACTCTGGAAAAATGGCAATTTTGGTCACATAGGGTTTAAAAAGTGGTTATTCAACATGAGGCACGATCCAATTGACATTTTGAATCATTTTTGGTACAGTCCAAAAAAATCAATTTTCGAATGAAAAACGATGACTCCGGACATGTCGAACGATCCCAAAAAGGTCAAAATGGATGAAATTTTAACATTTAATCTTTTGACTGTAAATGACTGTTGGATGTGAATTATGACTTTGTCAACTAAAATAAGTGTGTTTAAAGTCATTTCTGTGCCTCAAAGGGGTCAAAATTGAAGCTTTGAGTAAGCAAAACTCTGTAAAAATGGCAATTTTGGTCACTGTGAGGGTTTAAAAAGTGGTTATTCAACATGAGGAACGATCCAATTGAAATTTTGAATCATTTTTGGTACAGTCCAAAAAATCAATTTTCGGATGAAAAACGATGACTCCAGACATGTCGAACGATCCCAAAAAGGTCAAAATGGATGAAATTTTAACATTTAATCTTTTGACTGTAAATGACTGTTGGATGTGAATTATGACTTTGTCAACTAAAATAAGTGTGTTTAAAGTCATTTCTGTGCCTGAAACGGGTCAAAATTGAAGCTTTTGAGTAAGCAAAACTCTGTAAAAATGGCAATTTTGGTCACTGTGAGGGTTTAAAAAGTGGTTATTCAACATGAGGCACGATCCAATTGACATTTTGAATCATTTTTGGTACAGTCCAAAAAATCAATTTTCGGATGAAAAACGATGACTCCGGACATGTCGAACTATCCCAAAATGGTCAATATGGATGAAATTTTAACATTTAATCTTTTGACTCTAAATGGCTGTTGGATGTGAATTATGACTTTGTCAACTAAAATAAGTGTGTTTAAAGTCATTTCTGTGCCTGAAACGGGTCAAAATTGAAGCTTTTGAGTAAGCAAAACTCTGTAAAAATGGCAATTTTGGTCACTGTGAGGGTTTAAAAAGTGGTTATTCAACATGAGGCACGATCCAATTGACATTTTGAATCATTTTTGGTACAGTCCAAAAAATCAATTTTCGGATGAAAAACGATGACTCCAGACATGTCGAACTATCCCAAAATGGTCAATATGGATGAAATTTTAACATTTAATCTTTTGACTCTAAATGACTGTTGGATGTGAATTATGACTTTGTCAACTAAAATAAGTGTGTTTAAAGTCATTTCTGTGCCTCAAAGGGGTCAAAATTGAAGCTTTTGAGTAAGCAAAACTCTGTAAAAATGGCAATTTTGGTCACTGTGAGGGTTTAAAAAGTGGTTATTCAACATGAGGCACGATCCAATTGAAATTTTGAATCATTTTTGGTACAGTCCAAAAAATCTATTTTTGGATGAAAAACGATGACTCTGGACATGTCGAACGATCCCAAAAAGGTCAAAATGGATGAAATTTTAACATTTAATCTTTTGACTGTAAATGACTGTTGGATGTGAATTATGACTTTGTCAACTAAAATAAGTGTGTTTAAAGTCATTTCTGTGCCTGAAACGGGTCAAAATTGAAGCTTTTGAGTAAGCAAAACTCTGTAAAAATTGGCAATTTTGGTCACTGTGAGGGTTTAAAAAGTGGTTATTCAACATGAGGCACGATCCAATTGACATTTTGAATCATTTTTGGTACAGTCCAAAAAATCAATTTTCGGATGAAAAACGATGACTCCGGACATGTCGAACTATCCCAAAATGGTCAATATGGATGAAATTTTAACATTTAATCTTTGGACTGTAAATGACTGTTGGATGTGAATTATGACTTTGTCAACTAAAATAAGTGTGTTTAAAGTCATTTCTGTGCCTGAAACGGGTCAAAATTGAAGCTTTTGAGTAAGCAAAACTCTGTAAAAATGGCAATTTTGGTCACTCTGAGGGTTTAAAAAGTGGTTATTCAACATGAGGCACGATCCAATTGACATTTTGAATCATTTTTGGTACAGTCCAAAAAATCAATTTTCGGATGAAAAACGATGACTCCGGACATGTCGAACGATCCCAAAATGGTCAATATGGATGAAATTTTAACATTTAATCTTTTGACTGTACATGACTGTTGGATGTGAATTATGACTTTGTCAACTAAAATAAGTGTGTTTAAAGTCATTTCTGTGCCTGAAACGGGTCAAAATTGAAGCTTTTGAGTAAGCAAAACTCTGGAGAAATGGCAATTTTGGTCACATAGGGTTTAAAAAGTGGTTATTCAACATGAGGCACGATCCAATTGACATTTTGAATCATTTTTGGTACAGTCCAAAAAAATCAATTTTCGAATGAAAAACGATGACTCCGGACATGTCGAACGATCCCAAAAAGGTCAAAATGGATGAAATTTTAACATTTAATCTTTTGACTGTAAATGACTGTTGGATGTGAATTATGACTTTGTCAACTAAAATAAGTGTGTTTAAAGTCATTTCTGTGCCTGAAACGGGTCAAAATTGAAGCTTTTGAGTAAGCAAAACTCTGTAAAAATGGCAATTTTGGTCACTGTGAGGGTTTAAAAAGTGGTTATTCAACATGAAGCACGATCCAATTGACATTTTGAATCATTTTTGGTACAGTCCAAAAAATCAATTTTCGAATGAAAAACGATGACTCCGGACATGTCGAACGATCCCAAAAAGGTAAAAATGGATGAAATTTTAACATTTAATCTTTTGACTGTAAATGACTGTTGGATGTGAATTATGACTTTGTCAACTAAAATAAGTGTGTTTAAAGTCATTTCTGTGCCTGAAACGGGTCAAAATTGAAGCTTTTGAGTAAGCAAAACTCTGTAAAAATGGCAATTTTGGTCACTGTGAGGGTTTAAAAAGTGGTTATTCAACATGAGGCACGATCCAATTGACATTTTGAATCATTTTTGGTACAGTCCAAAAAATCAATTTTCGGATGAAAAACGATGACTCCGGACATGTCGAACTATCCCAAAATGGTCAACATGGATGAAATTTTAACATTTAATCTTTTGACTCTAAATGACTGTTGGATGTGAATTATGACTTTGTCAACTAAAATAAGTGTGTTTAAAGTCATTTCTGTGCCTGAAACGGGTCAAAATTGAAGCTTTTGAGTAAGCAAAACTCTGGAAAAATGGCAATTTTGGTCACATAGGGTTTAAAAAGTGGTTATTCAACATGAGGCACGATCCAATTGACATTTTGAATCATTTTTGGTACAGTCCAAAAAAATCAATTTTCGAATGAAAAACGATGACTCCGGACATGTCGAACGATCCCAAAAAGGTCAAAATGGATGAAATTTTAACATTTAATCTTTTGACTGTAAATGACTGTTGGATGTGAATTATGACTTTGTCAACTAAAATAAGTGTGTTTAAAGTCATTTCTGTGCCTGAAACGGGTCAAAATTGAAGCTTTTGAGTAAGCAAAACTCTGTAAAAATGGCAATTTTGGTCACTGTGAGGGTTTAAAAAGTGGTTATTCAACATGAGGCACGATCCAATTGACATTTTGAATCATTTTTGGTACAGTCCAAAAAATCAATTTTCGAATGAAAAACGATGACTCCGGACATGTCGAACGATCCCAAAAAGGTAAAAATGGATGAAATTTTAACATTTAATCTTTTGACTGTAAATGACTGTTGGATGTGAATTATGACTTTGTCAACTAAAATAAGTGTGTTTAAAGTCATTTCTGTGCCTGAAACGGGTCAAAATTGAAGCTTTTGAGTAAGCAAAACTCTGTAAAAATGGCAATTTTGGTCACTGTGAGGGTTTAAAAAGTGGTTATTCAACATGAGGCACGATCCAATTGACATTTTGAATCATTTTTGGTACAGTCCAAAAAATCAATTTTCGGATGAAAAACGATGACTCCGGACATGTCGAACTATTCCAAAATGGTCAACATGGATGAAATTTTAACATTTAATCTTTTGACTCTAAATGACTGTTGGATGTGAATTATGACTTTGTCAACTAAAATAAGTGTGTTTAAAGTCATTTCTGTGCCTCAAAGGGGTCAAAATTGAAGCTTTTGAGTAAGCAAAACTCTGTAAAAATGGCAATTTTGGTCACTCTGAGGGTTTAAAAAGTGGTTATTCAACATGAGGCATGATCCAATTGACATTTTGAATCATTTTTGGTACAGTCCAAAAAATCAATTTTCGGATGAAAAACGATGACTCCGGACATGTCGAACGATCCCAAAATGGTCAATATGGATGAAATTTTAACATTTAATCTTTTGACTGTAAATGACTGTTGGATGTGAATTATGACTTTGTCAACTAAAATAAGTGTGTTTAAAGTCATTTCTGTGCCTGAAACGGGTCAAAATTGAAGCTTTTGAGTAAGCAAAACTCTGTAAAAATGGCAATTTTGGTCACTGTGAGGGTTTAAAAAGTGGTTATTCAACATGAGGCACGATCCAATTGACATTTTGAATCATTTTTGGTACAGTCCAAAAAATCAATTTTCGGATGAAAAACGATGACTCCGGACATGTGGAACTATCCCAAAATGGTCAATATGGATGAAATTTTAACATTTAATCTTTTGATTCTAAATGACTGTTGGATGTGAATTATGACTTTGTCAACTAAAATAAGTGTGTTTAAAGTCATTTCTGTGCCTCAAAGGGGTCAAAATTGAAGCTTTTGAGTAAGCAAAACTCTGTAAAAATGGCAATTTTGGTCACTGTGAGGGTTTAAAAAGGGGTTATTCAACATGAGGCACGATCCAATTGACATTTTGAATCATTTTTGGTACTGTCCAAAAAATCAATTTTCGAATGAAAAACGATGACTCCGGACATGCCGAACGATCCCAAAAAGGTCAAAATGGATGAAATTTTAACATTTAATCTTTTGACTGTAAATGACTGTTGGATGTGAATTATGACTTTGTCAACTAAAATAAGTGTGTTTAAAGTCATTTCTGTGCCTGAAACGGGTCAAAATTGAAGCTTTTGAGTAAGCAAAACTCTGTAAAAATGGCAATTTTGGTCACTGTGAGGGTTTAAAAAGTGGTTATTCAACATGAGGCACGAATCAATTGACATTTTGAATCATTTTTGGTACAGTCCAAAAAATCAATTTTCGGATGAAAAACGATGACTCCGGACATGTCGAACTATCCCAAAATGGTCAATATGGATGAAATTTAAACATTTAATCTTTTGACTGTAAATGACTGTTGGATGTGAATTATGACTTTGTCAACTAAAATAAGTGTGTTTAAAGTCATTTCTGTGCCTGAAACTGGTCAAAATTGAAGCTTTTGAGTAAGCAAAACTCTGTAAAAATGGCAATTTTGGTCACTCTGAGGGTTTAAAAAGTGGTTATTCTACATGAGGCACGATCCAATTGACATTTTGAATCATTTTTGGTACAGTCCAAAAAATCAATTTTCGGATGAAAAACGATGACTCCGGACATGTCGAACTATCCCAAAATGGTCAATATGGATGAAATTTAAACATTTAATCTTTTGACTGTAAATGACTGTTGGATGTGAATTATGACTTTGTCAACTAAAATAAGTGTGTTTAAAGTCATTTCTGTGCCTGAAACAGGTCAAAATTGAAGCTTTTGAGTAAGCAAAACTCTGTAAAAATGGCAATTTTGGTCACTCTGAGGGTCTAAAAAGTGGTTATTCAACATGAGGCACGATCCAATTGACATTTTGAATAATTTTTGGTACAGTCCAAAAAATCAATTTTCGGATGAAAAACGATGACTCCAGACATGTCGAACTATCCCAAAATGGTCAATATGGATGAAATTTTAACATTTAATCTTTTGACTCTAAATGACTGTTGGATGTGAATTATGACTTTGTCAACTAAAATAAGTGTGTTTAAAGTCATTTCTGTGCCTCAAAGGGGTCAAAATTGAAGCTTTGAGTAAGCAAAACTCTGTAAAAATGGCAATTTTGGTCACTGTGAGGGTTTAAAAAGTGGTTATTCAACATGAGGAACGATCCAATTGAAATTTTGAATCATTTTTGGTACAGTCCAAAAAATCAATTTTCGGATGAAAAACGATGACTCCGGACATGTCGAACGATCCCAAAAAGGTCAAAATGGATGAAATTTTAACATTTAATCTTTTGACTCTAAATGGCTGTTGGATGTGAATTATGACTTTGTCAACTAAAATAAGTGTGTTTAAAGTCATTTCTGTGCCTGAAACGGGTCAAAATTGAAGCTTTTGAGTAAGCAAAACTCTGTAAAAATGGCAATTTTGGTCACTCTGAGGGTCTAAAAAGTGGTTATTCAACATGAGGCACGATCCAATTGACATTTTGAATCATTTTTGGTACAGTCCAAAAAATCAATTTTCGGATGAAAAACGATGACTCCGGACATGTCGAACTATCCCAAAATGGTCAATATGGATGAAATTTTAACATTTAATCTTTTGACTCTAAATGGCTGTTGGATGTGAATTATGACTTTGTCAACTAAAATAAGTGTGTTTAAAGTCATTTCTGTGCCTGAAACGGGTCAAAATTGAAGCTTTTGAGTAAGCAAAACTCTGTAAAAATGGCAATTTTGGTCACTCTGAGGGTCTAAAAAGTGGTTATTCAACATGAGGCACGATCCAATTGACATTTTGAATCATTTTTGGTACAGTCCAAAAAATCTATTTTCGGATGAAAAACGATGACTCCGGACATGTCGAACTATCCCAAAATGGTCAATATGGATGAAATTTTAACATTTAATCTTTTGACTCTAAATGGCTGTTGGATGTGAATTATGACTTTGTCAACTAAAATAAGTGTGTTTAAAGTCATTTCTGTGCCTCAAAGGGGTCAAAATTGAAGCTTTTGAGTAAGCAAAACTCTGTAAAAATGGCAATTTTGGTCACTGTGAGGGTTTAAAAAGTGGTTATTCAACATGAGGCACGATCCAATTGACATTTTGAATCATTTTTGGTACAGTCCAAAAAATCAATTTTCGAATGAAAAACGGTGACTCCGGACATGTCGAACGATCCCAAAAAGGTCAAAATGGATGAAATTTTAACATTTAATCTTTTGACTGTAAATGACTGTTGGATGTGAATTATGACTTTGTCAACTAAAATAAGTGTGTTTAAAGTCATTTCTGTGCCTGAAACGGGTCGAAATTGAAGCTTTTGAGTAAGCAAAACTCTGTAAAAATGGCAATTTTGGTCACTCTGAGGGTTTAAAAAGTGGTTATTCAACATGAGGCATGATCCAATTGACATTTTGAATCATTTTTGGTACAGTCCAAAAAATCAATTTTCGGATGAAAAACGATGACTCCGAACATGTTGAACGATCCCAAAAAGGTCAAAATGGATGAAATTTTAACATTTAATCTTTTAACTGTAAATGACTGTTTGATGTGAATTATGACTTTGTCAACTAAAATAAGTGTGTTTAAAGTCATTTCTGTGCCTGAAACGGGTCAAAATTGAAGCTTTTGAGTAAGCAAAACTCTGTAAAAATGGCAATTTTGGCCACTGTGAGGGTTTAAAAAGTGGTTATTCAACATGAGGCACGATCCAATTGACATTTTGAAACATTTTTGGTACAGTCCAAAAAATCAATTTTCGGATGAAAAACGATGACTCCGGACATGTCGAACTATCCCAAAATGGTCAATATGGAGGAAATTTTAACATTTAAGCTTTTGACTCTAAATGGCTGTTGGATGTGAATTATGACTTTGTCAACTAAAATAAGAGTGTTTAAAGTCATTTCTGTGCCTCAAAGGGGTCAAAATTGAAGCTTTTGAGTAAGCAATCCTCTGTAAAAATGGCAATTTTGGTCACTGTGAGGGTTTAAAAAGTGGTTATTCAACATGAGGCACGATCCAATTGAAATTCTGAATCATTTTTGGTACAGTCCAAAAAATCAATTTTCGGATGTGACATGTCGAACGATCCCAAAAAGGTCAAAATGGATGAAAATGGATGAAATTTTAACATTTAATCTTTTGACTGTAAATGACTGGTGGATGTGAATTATGACTTTGTCAACTAAAATAAGTGTGTTTAAAGTCATTTCTGTGCCAAAAACGGGTCAAAATTGAAGCTTTTGAGTAAGCAAAACTCTGTACAAATGGCAATTTTGGTCACTCTGAGGGTTTAAAAAGTGGTTATTCAACATGAGGCACGATCCAATTGACATTTTGAATCATTTTTGGTACAGTCCAAAAAATCAATTTTCGGATGAAAAACGATGACTCCGGACATGTCGAACGATCCCAAAATGGTCAATATGGATGAAATTTTAACATTTAATCTTTTGACTGTAAATGACTGTTGGATGTGAATTATGACTTTGTCAACTAAAATAAGTGTGTTTAAAGTCATTTCTGTGCCTGAAACGGGTCAAAATTGAAGCTTTTGAGTAAGCAAAACTCTGTAAAAATGGCAATTTTGGTCACTCCGAGGGTTTAAAAAGTGGTTATTCAACATGAGGCACGATCCAATTGACATTTTGAATCATTTTTGGTACAGTCCAAAAAATCAATTTTCGGATGAAAAACGATGACTCCGGACATGTCGAACGATCCCAAAATGGTCAATATGGATGAAATTTTAACATTTAATCTTTTGACTGTAAATGACTGTTGGATGTGAATTATGACTTTGTCAACTAAAATAAGTGTGTTTAAAGTCATTTCTGTGCCTGAAACGGGTCAAAATTGAAGCTTTTGAGTAAGCAAAACTCTGTAAAAATGGCAATTTTGGTCACTCTGAGGGTTTAAAAAGTGGTTATTCAACATGAGGCACGATCCAATTGACATTTTGAATCATTTTTGGTACAGTCCAAAAAATCAATTTTCGGATGAAAAACGATGACTCCGGACATGTTGAACGATCCCAAAAAGGTCAAAATGGATGAAATTTTAACATTTAATCTTTTGACTGTAAATGACTGTTGGATGTGAATTATGACTTTGTCAACTAAAATAAGTGTGTTTAAAGTCATTTCTGTGCCAAAAACGGGTCAAAATTGAAGCTTTTGAGTAAGCAAAACTCTGTACAAATGGCAATTTTGGTCACTCTGAGGGTTTAAAAAGTGGTTATTCAACATGAGGCACGATCCAATTGACATTTTGAATCATTTTTGGTACAGTCCAAAAAATCAATTTTCGGATGAAAAACGATGACTCCGGACATGTCGAACGATCCCAAAATGGTCAATATGGATGAAATTTTAACATTTAATCTTTTGACTGTAAATGACTGTTGGATGTGAATTATGACTTTGTCAACTAAAATAAGTGTGTTTAAAGTCATTTCTGTGCCTGAAACGGGTCAAAATTGAAGCTTTTGAGTAAGCAAAACTCTGTAAAAATGGCAATTTTGGTCACTCCGAGGGTTTAAAAAGTGGTTATTCAACATGAGGCACGATCCAATTGACATTTTGAATCATTTTTGGTACAGTCCAAAAAATCAATTTTCGGATGAAAAACGATGACTCCGGACATGTCGAACGATCCCAAAATGGTCAATATGGATGAAATTTTAACATTTAATCTTTTGACTGTAAATGACTGTTGGATGTGAATTATGACTTTGTCAACTAAAATAAGTGTGTTTAAAGTCATTTCTGTGCCTGAAACGGGTCAAAATTGAAGCTTTTGAGTAAGCAAAACTCTGTAAAAATGGCAATTTTGGTCACTCTGAGGGTTTAAAAAGTGGTTATTCAACATGAGGCACGATCCAATTGACATTTTGAATCATTTTTGGTACAGTCCAAAAAATCAATTTTCGGATGAAAAACGATGACTCCGGACATGTTGAACGATCCCAAAAAGGTCAAAATGGATGAAATTTTAACATTTAATCTTTTGACTGTAAATGACTGTTGGATGTGAATTATGACTTTGTCAACTAAAATAAGTGTGTTTAAAGTCATTTCTGTGCCTGAAACGGGTCAAAATTGAAGCTTTTGAGTAAGCAAAACTCTGTAAAAATGGCAATTTTGGTCACTCTGAGGGTTTAAAAAGTGGTTATTCAACATGAGGCACGATCCAATTGACATTTTGAATCATTTTTGGTACAGTCCAAAAAATCAATTTTCGGATGAAAAACGATGACCATGTCGAACGATCCCAAAATGGTCAATATGGATGAAATTTTAACATTTAATCTTTTGACTGTACATGACTGTTGGATGTGAATTATGACTTTGTCAACTAAAATAAGTGTGTTTAAAGTCATTTCTGTGCCTGAAACGGGTCAAAATTGAAGCTTTTGAGTAAGCAAAACTCTGGAAAAATGGCAATTTTGGTCACATAGGGTTTAAAAAGTGGTTATTCAACATGAGGCACGATCCAATTGACATTTTGAATCATTTTTGGTACAGTCCAAAAAAATCAATTTTCGAATGAAAAACGATGACTCCGGACATGTCGAACGATCCCAAAAAGGTCAAAATGGATGAAATTTTAACATTTAATCTTTTGACTGTAAATGACTGTTGGATGTGAATTATGACTTTGTCAACTAAAATAAGTGTGTTTAAAGTCACTTCTGTGCCTGAAACGGGTCAAAATTGAAGCTTTTGAGTAAGCAAAACTCTGTAAAAATGGCAATTTTGGTCACTGTGAGGGTTTAAAAAGTGGTTATTCAACATGAGGCACGATCCAATTGACATTTTGAATCATTTTTGGTACAGTCCAAAAAATCAATTTTCGGATGAAAAACGATGACTCCGGACATGTCGAACGATCCCAAAATGGTCAATATGGATGAAATTTTAACATTTAATCTTTTGACTGTAAATGACTGTTGGATGTGAATTATGACTTTGTCAACTAAAATAAGTGTGTTTAAAGTCATTTCTGTGCCTGAAACGGGTCAAAATTGAAGCTTTTGAGTAAGCAAAACTCTGTAAAAATGGCAATTTTGGTCACTCTGAGGGTTTAAAAAGTGGTTATTCAACATGAGGCACGATCCAATTGACATTTTGAATCATTTTTGGTACAGTCCAAAAAATCAATTTTCGGATGAAAAACGATGACTCCGGACATGTCGAACGATCCCAAAATGGTCAATATGGATGAAATTTTAACATTTAATCTTTTGACTGTAAATGACTGTTGGATGTGAATTATGACTTTGTCAACTAAAATAAGTGTGTTTAAAGTCATTTCTGTGCCTGAAACGGGTCAAAATTGAAGCTTTTGAGTAAGCAAAACTCTGTAAAAATGGCAATTTTGGTCACTCTGAGGGTTTAAAAAGTGGTTATTCAACATGAGGCATGATCCAATTGACATTTTGAATCATTTTTGGTACAGTCCAAAAAATCAATTTTCGGATGAAAAACGATGACTCCGGACATGTCGAACGATCCCAAAATGGTCAATATGGATGAAATTTTAACATTTAATCTTTTGACTGTAAATGACTGTTGGATGTGAATTATGACTTTGTCAACTAAAATAAGTGTGTTTAAAGTCATTTCTGTGCCTGAAACGGGTCAAAATTGAAGCTTTTGAGTAAGCAAAACTCTGTAAAAATGGCAATTTTGGTCACTCTGAGGGTTTAAAAAGTGGTTATTCAACATGAGGCACGATCCAATTGACATTTTGAATCATTTTTGGTACAGTCCAAAAAATCAATTTTCGGATGCAAAACGATGACTCCGGACATGTCGAACGATCCCAAAAAGGTCAAAATGGATGAAATTTTAACATTTAATCTTTTGACTGTAAATGACTGTTGGATGTGAATTATGACTTTGTCAACTAAAATAAGTTTGTTTAAAGTCATTTCTGTGCCTGAAACGGGTCAAAATTGAAGCTTTTGAGTAAGCAAAACTCTGTAAAAATGGCAATTTTGGTCACTGTGAGGGTTTAAAAAGTGGTTATTCAACATGAGGCACGATCCATTGACATTTTGAATCATTTTTGGTACAGTCCAAAAAATCAATTTTCGGATGAAAAACGATGACTCCGGACATGTCGAACGATCCCAAAAAGGTCAAAATGGATGAAATTTTAACATTTAATCTTTTGACTGTAAATGACTGTTGGATGTGAATTATGACTTTGTCAACTAAAATAAGTGTGTTTAAAGTAATTTCTGTGCCTGAAACGGGTCAAAATTGAAGCTTTTGAGTAAGCAAAACTCTGTAAAAATGGCAATTTTGGTCACTGTGAGGGTTTAAAAAGTGGTTATTCAACATGAGGCACGATCCATTGACATTTTGAATCATTTTTGGTACAGTCCAAAAAATCAATTTTCGGATGAAAAACGATGACTCCGGACATGTCGAACTATCCCAAAATGGTCAATATGGATGAAATTTTAACATTTAATCTTTGGACTGTAAATGACTGTTGGATGTGAATTATGACTTTGTCAACTAAAATAAGTGTGTTTAAAGTCATTTCTGTGCCTGAAACGGGTCAAAATTGAAGCTTTTGAGTAAGCAAAACTCTGTAAAAATGGCAATTTTGGTCACTCTGAGGGTCTAAAAAGTGGTTATTCAACATGAGGCACGATCCAATTGACATTTTGAATCATTTTTGGTACAGTCCAAAAAATCTATTTTCGGATGAAAAACGATGACTCCGGACATGTCGAACTATCCCAAAATGGTCAATATGGATGAAATTTTAACATTTAATCTTTTGACTCTAAATGGCTGTTGGATGTGAATTATGACTTTGTCAACTAAAATAAGTGTGTTTAAAGTCATTTCTGTGCCTCAAAGGGGTCAAAATTGAAGCTTTTGAGTAAGCAAAACTCTGTAAAAATGGCAATTTTGGTCACTGTGAGGGTTTAAAAAGTGGTTATTCAACATGAGGCACGATCCAATTGACATTTTGAATCATTTTTGGTACAGTCCAAAAAATCAATTTTCGAATGAAAAACGGTGACTCCGGACATGTCGAACGATCCCAAAAAGGTCAAAATGGATGAAATTTTAACATTTAATCTTTTGACTGTAAATGACTGTTGGATGTGAATTATGACTTTGTCAACTAAAATAAGTGTGTTTAAAGTCATTTCTGTGCCTGAAACGGGTCGAAATTGAAGCTTTTGAGTAAGCAAAACTCTGTAAAAATGGCAATTTTGGTCACTCTGAGGGTTTAAAAAGTGGTTATTCAACATGAGGCATGATCCAATTGACATTTTGAATCATTTTTGGTACAGTCCAAAAAATCAATTTTCGGATGAAAAACGATGACTCCGAACATGTTGAACGATCCCAAAAAGGTCAAAATGGATGAAATTTTAACATTTAATCTTTTAACTGTAAATGACTGTTTGATGTGAATTATGACTTTGTCAACTAAAATAAGTGTGTTTAAAGTCATTTCTGTGCCTGAAACGGGTCAAAATTGAAGCTTTTGAGTAAGCAAAACTCTGTAAAAATGGCAATTTTGGCCACTGTGAGGGTTTAAAAAGTGGTTATTCAACATGAGGCACGATCCAATTGACATTTTGAAACATTTTTGGTACAGTCCAAAAAATCAATTTTCGGATGAAAAACGATGACTCCGGACATGTCGAACTATCCCAAAATGGTCAATATGGAGGAAATTTTAACATTTAAGCTTTTGACTCTAAATGGCTGTTGGATGTGAATTATGACTTTGTCAACTAAAATAAGAGTGTTTAAAGTCATTTCTGTGCCTCAAAGGGGTCAAAATTGAAGCTTTTGAGTAAGCAATCCTCTGTAAAAATGGCAATTTTGGTCACTGTGAGGGTTTAAAAAGTGGTTATTCAACATGAGGCACGATCCAATTGAAATTCTGAATCATTTTTGGTACAGTCCAAAAAATCAATTTTCGGATGTGACATGTCGAACGATCCCAAAAAGGTCAAAATGGATGAAAATGGATGAAATTTTAACATTTAATCTTTTGACTGTAAATGACTGGTGGATGTGAATTATGACTTTGTCAACTAAAATAAGTGTGTTTAAAGTCATTTCTGTGCCAAAAACGGGTCAAAATTGAAGCTTTTGAGTAAGCAAAACTCTGTACAAATGGCAATTTTGGTCACTCTGAGGGTTTAAAAAGTGGTTATTCAACATGAGGCACGATCCAATTGACATTTTGAATCATTTTTGGTACAGTCCAAAAAATCAATTTTCGGATGAAAAACGATGACTCCGGACATGTCGAACGATCCCAAAATGGTCAATATGGATGAAATTTTAACATTTAATCTTTTGACTGTAAATGACTGTTGGATGTGAATTATGACTTTGTCAACTAAAATAAGTGTGTTTAAAGTCATTTCTGTGCCTGAAACGGGTCAAAATTGAAGCTTTTGAGTAAGCAAAACTCTGTAAAAATGGCAATTTTGGTCACTCCGAGGGTTTAAAAAGTGGTTATTCAACATGAGGCACGATCCAATTGACATTTTGAATCATTTTTGGTACAGTCCAAAAAATCAATTTTCGGATGAAAAACGATGACTCCGGACATGTCGAACGATCCCAAAATGGTCAATATGGATGAAATTTTAACATTTAATCTTTTGACTGTAAATGACTGTTGGATGTGAATTATGACTTTGTCAACTAAAATAAGTGTGTTTAAAGTCATTTCTGTGCCTGAAACGGGTCAAAATTGAAGCTTTTGAGTAAGCAAAACTCTGTAAAAATGGCAATTTTGGTCACTCTGAGGGTTTAAAAAGTGGTTATTCAACATGAGGCACGATCCAATTGACATTTTGAATCATTTTTGGTACAGTCCAAAAAATCAATTTTCGGATGAAAAACGATGACTCCGGACATGTTGAACGATCCCAAAAAGGTCAAAATGGATGAAATTTTAACATTTAATCTTTTGACTGTAAATGACTGTTGGATGTGAATTATGACTTTGTCAACTAAAATAAGTGTGTTTAAAGTCATTTCTGTGCCTGAAACGGGTCAAAATTGAAGCTTTTGAGTAAGCAAAACTCTGTAAAAATGGCAATTTTGGTCACTCTGAGGGTTTAAAAAGTGGTTATTCAACATGAGGCACGATCCAATTGACATTTTGAATCATTTTTGGTACAGTCCAAAAAATCAATTTTCGGATGAAAAACGATGACCATGTCGAACGATCCCAAAATGGTCAATATGGATGAAATTTTAACATTTAATCTTTTGACTGTACATGACTGTTGGATGTGAATTATGACTTTGTCAACTAAAATAAGTGTGTTTAAAGTCATTTCTGTGCCTGAAACGGGTCAAAATTGAAGCTTTTGAGTAAGCAAAACTCTGGAAAAATGGCAATTTTGGTCACATAGGGTTTAAAAAGTGGTTATTCAACATGAGGCACGATCCAATTGACATTTTGAATCATTTTTGGTACAGTCCAAAAAAATCAATTTTCGAATGAAAAACGATGACTCCGGACATGTCGAACGATCCCAAAAAGGTCAAAATGGATGAAATTTTAACATTTAATCTTTTGACTGTAAATGACTGTTGGATGTGAATTATGACTTTGTCAACTAAAATAAGTGTGTTTAAAGTCACTTCTGTGCCTGAAACGGGTCAAAATTGAAGCTTTTGAGTAAGCAAAACTCTGTAAAAATGGCAATTTTGGTCACTGTGAGGGTTTAAAAAGTGGTTATTCAACATGAGGCACGATCCAATTGACATTTTGAATCATTTTTGGTACAGTCCAAAAAATCAATTTTCGGATGAAAAACGATGACTCCGGACATGTCGAACGATCCCAAAATGGTCAATATGGATGAAATTTTAACATTTAATCTTTTGACTGTAAATGACTGTTGGATGTGAATTATGACTTTGTCAACTAAAATAAGTGTGTTTAAAGTCATTTCTGTGCCTGAAACGGGTCAAAATTGAAGCTTTTGAGTAAGCAAAACTCTGTAAAAATGGCAATTTTGGTCACTCTGAGGGTTTAAAAAGTGGTTATTCAACATGAGGCACGATCCAATTGACATTTTGAATCATTTTTGGTACAGTCCAAAAAATCAATTTTCGGATGAAAAACGATGACTCCGGACATGTCGAACGATCCCAAAATGGTCAATATGGATGAAATTTTAACATTTAATCTTTTGACTGTAAATGACTGTTGGATGTGAATTATGACTTTGTCAACTAAAATAAGTGTGTTTAAAGTCATTTCTGTGCCTGAAACGGGTCAAAATTGAAGCTTTTGAGTAAGCAAAACTCTGTAAAAATGGCAATTTTGGTCACTCTGAGGGTTTAAAAAGTGGTTATTCAACATGAGGCATGATCCAATTGACATTTTGAATCATTTTTGGTACAGTCCAAAAAATCAATTTTCGGATGAAAAACGATGACTCCGGACATGTCGAACGATCCCAAAATGGTCAATATGGATGAAATTTTAACATTTAATCTTTTGACTGTAAATGACTGTTGGATGTGAATTATGACTTTGTCAACTAAAATAAGTGTGTTTAAAGTCATTTCTGTGCCTGAAACGGGTCAAAATTGAAGCTTTTGAGTAAGCAAAACTCTGTAAAAATGGCAATTTTGGTCACTCTGAGGGTTTAAAAAGTGGTTATTCAACATGAGGCACGATCCAATTGACATTTTGAATCATTTTTGGTACAGTCCAAAAAATCAATTTTCGGATGCAAAACGATGACTCCGGACATGTCGAACGATCCCAAAAAGGTCAAAATGGATGAAATTTTAACATTTAATCTTTTGACTGTAAATGACTGTTGGATGTGAATTATGACTTTGTCAACTAAAATAAGTTTGTTTAAAGTCATTTCTGTGCCTGAAACGGGTCAAAATTGAAGCTTTTGAGTAAGCAAAACTCTGTAAAAATGGCAATTTTGGTCACTGTGAGGGTTTAAAAAGTGGTTATTCAACATGAGGCACGATCCATTGACATTTTGAATCATTTTTGGTACAGTCCAAAAAATCAATTTTCGGATGAAAAACGATGACTCCGGACATGTCGAACGATCCCAAAAAGGTCAAAATGGATGAAATTTTAACATTTAATCTTTTGACTGTAAATGACTGTTGGATGTGAATTATGACTTTGTCAACTAAAATAAGTGTGTTTAAAGTAATTTCTGTGCCTGAAACGGGTCAAAATTGAAGCTTTTGAGTAAGCAAAACTCTGTAAAAATGGCAATTTTGGTCACTGTGAGGGTTTAAAAAGTGGTTATTCAACATGAGGCACGATCCATTGACATTTTGAATCATTTTTGGTACAGTCCAAAAAATCAATTTTCGGATGAAAAACGATGACTCCGGACATGTCGAACTATCCCAAAATGGTCAATATGGATGAAATTTTAACATTTAATCTTTGGACTGTAAATGACTGTTGGATGTGAATTATGACTTTGTCAACTAAAATAAGTGTGTTTAAAGTCATTTCTGTGCCTGAAACGGGTCAAAATTGAAGCTTTTGAGTAAGCAAAACTCTGTAAAAATGGCAATTTTGGTCACTCTGAGGGTCTAAAAAGTGGTTATTCAACATGAGGCACGATCCAATTGACATTTTGAATCATTTTTGGTACAGTCCAAAAAATCAATTTTCGGATGAAAAACGATGACTCCGGACATGTCGAACTATCCCAAAATGGTCAATATGGATGAAATTTTAACATTTAATCTTTTGACTCTAAATGACTGTTGGATGTGAATTATGACTTTGTCAACTAAAATAAGTGTGTTTAAAGTCATTTCTGTGCCTCAAAGGGGTCAAAATTGAAGCTTTGAGTAAGCAAAACTCTGTAAAAATGGCAATTTTGGTCACTGTGAGGGTTTAAAAAGTGGTTATTCAACATGAGGAACGATCCAATTGCAATATGGAATCATTTTTGGTACAGTCCAAAAAATCAATTTTCGGATGAAAAACGATGACTCCGGACATGTCGAACGATCCCAAAAAGGTCAAAATGGATGAAATTTTAACATTTAATCTTTTGACTGTAAATGACTGTTGGATGTGAATTATGACTTTGTCAACTAAAATAAGTGTGTTTAAAGTCATTTCTGTGCCTGAAACGGGTCAAAATTGAAGCTTTTGAGTAAGCAAAACTCTGTAAAAATGGCAATTTTGGTCACTGTGAGGGTTTAAAAAGTGGTTATTCAACATGAGGCACGATCCAATTGACATTTTGAATCATTTTTGGTACAGTCCAAAAAAGTCAATTTTCGGATGAAAAACGATGACTCTGGACATGTCGAACTATCCCAAAATGGTCAATATGGATGAAATTTTAACATTTAATCTTTTGACTCTAAATGGCTGTTGGATGTGAATTATGACTTTGTCAACTAAAATAAGTGTGTTTAAAGTCATTTCTGTGCCTGAAACGGGTCAAAATTGAAGCTTTTGAGTAAGCAAAACTCTGTAAAAATGGCAATTTTGGTCACTCTGAGGGTCTAAAAAGTGGTTATTCAACATGAGGCACGATCCAATTGACATTTTGAATCATTTTTGGTACAGTCCAAAAAATCAATTTTCGGATGAAAAACGATGACTCCGGACATGTCGAACTATCCCAAAATGGTCAATATGGATGAAATTTTAACATTTAATCTTTTGACTCTAAATGGCTGTTGGATGTGAATTATGACTTTGTCAACTAAAATAAGTGTGTTTAAAGTCATTTCTGTGCCTCAAAGGGGTCAAAATTGAAGCTTTTGAGTAAGCAAAACTCTGTAAAAATGGCAATTTTGGTCACTGTGAGGGTTTAAAAAGTGGTTATTCAACATGAGGCACGATCCAATTGACATTTTGAATCATTTTTGGTACAGTCCAAAAAATCAATTTTCGAATGAAAAACGATGACTCCGGACATGTCGAACGATCCCAAAAAGGTCAATATGGATGAAATTTTAACATTTAATCTTTTGACTGTAAATGACTGTTGGATGTGAATTATGACTTTGTCAACTAAAATAAGTGTGTTTAAAGTCATTTCTGTGCCTGAAACGGGTCAAAATTGAAGCTTTTGAGTAAGCAAAACTCTGTAAAAATGGCAATTTTGGTCACTCTGAGGGTTTAAAAAGTGGTTATTCAACATGAGGCACGATCCAATTGACATTTTGAATCATTTTTGGTACAGTCCAAAAAATCAATTTTCGGATGAAAAACGATGACTCCGGACATGTCGAACTATCCCAAAATGGTCAATATGGATGAAATTTTAACATTTAATCTTTTGACTGTAAATGACTGTTGGATGTGAATTATGACTTTGTCAACTAAAATAAGTGTGTTTAAAGTCATTTCTGTGCCTCAAAGAGGTCAAAATTGAAGCTTTTGAGTAAGCAAAACTCTGTAAAAATGGCAATTTTGGTCACTGTGAGGGTTTAAAAAGTGGTTATTCAACATGAGGCACGATCCAATTGACATTTTGAATCATTTTTGGTACAGTCCAAAAAATCAATTTTCGGATGAAAAACGATGACTCCGGACATGTCGAACTATCCCAAAATGGTCAATATGGATGAAATTTTAACATTTAATCTTTTGACTGTAAATGACTGTTGGATGTGAATTATGACTTTGTCAACTAAAATAAGTGTGTTTAAAGTCATTTCTGTGCCTGAAACGGGTCAAAATTGAAGCTTTTGAGTAAGCAAAACTCTGTAAAAATGGCAATTTTGGTCACTGTGAGGGTTTAAATAGTGGTTATTCAACATGAGGCACGATCCAATTGACATTTTGAATCATTTTTGGTACAGTCCAAAAAATCAATTTTCGGATGAAAAACGGTGACTCCGGACATGTCGAACTATCCCAAAATGGTCAATATGGATGAAATTTTAACATTTAATCTTTTGACTGTAAATGACTGTTGGATGTGAATTATGACTTTGTCAACTAAAATAAGTGTGTTTAAAGTCATTTCTGTGCCTGAAACGGGTCAAAATTGAAGCTTTTGAGTAAGCAAAACTCTGTAAAAATGGCAATTTTGGTCACTCTGAGGGTCTAAAAAGTGGTTATTCAACATGAGGCACGATCCAATTGACATTTTGAATCATTTTTGGTACAGTCCAAAAAATCTATTTTCGGATGAAAAACGATGACTCCGGACATGTCGAACTATCCCAAAATGGTCAATATGGATGAAATTTTAACATTTAATCTTTTGACTCTAAATGGCTGTTGGATGTGAATTATGACTTTGTCAACTAAAATAAGTGTGTTTAAAGTCATTTCTGTGCCTCAAAGGGGTCAAAATTGAAGCTTTTGAGTAAGCAAAACTCTGTTAAAATGGCAATTTTGGTCACTGTGAGGGTTTAAAAAGTGGTTATTCAACATGAGGCACGATCCAATTGAAATTTTGAATCATTTTTTGTACAGTCCAAAAAATCAATTTTCGGATGAAAAACGATGACTCCGGACATGTCGAACGATCCCAAAAAGGTCAAAATGGATTAAATTTTAACATTTAATCTTTTGACTGAAAATGACTGTTGGATGTGAATTATGACTTTGTCAACTAAAATAAGTGTGTTTAAAGTCATTTCTGTGCCTGAAACGGGTCAAAATTGAAGCTTTTGAGTAAGCAAAACTCTGTAAAAATGGCAATTTTGGTCACTGTGAGGGTTTAAAAAGTGGTTATTCAACATGAGGCACGATCCAATTGACATTTTGAATCATTTTTGGTACAGTCCAAAAAATCAATTTTCGAATGAAAAACGGTGACTCCGGACATGTCGAACGATCCCAAAAAGGTCAAAATGGATGAAATTTTAACATTTAATCTTTTGACTGTAAATGACTGTTGGATGTGAATTATGACTTTGTCAACTAAAATAAGTGTGTTTTAAAGTCATTTCTGTGCCTGAAACGGGTCAAAATTGAAGCTTTTGAGTAAGCAAAACTCTGTAAAAATGGCAATTTTGGTCACTCTGAGGGTTTAAAAAGTGGTTATTCAACATGAGGCACGATCCAATTGACATTTTGAATCATTTTTGGTACAGTCCAAAAAATCAATTTTCGGATGAAAAACGATGACTCCGGACATGTCGAACGATCCCAAAATGGTCAATATGGATGAAATTTTAACATTTAATCTTTTGACTGTAAATGACTGTTGGATGTGAATTATGACTTTGTCAACTAAAATAAGTGTGTTTAAAGTCATTTCTGTGCCTGAAACGGGTCAAAATTGAAGCTTTTGAGTAAGCAAAACTCTGTAAAAATGGCAATTTTGGTCACTCTGAGGGTTTAAAAAGTGGTTATTCAACATGAGGCACGATCCAATTGACATTTTGAATCATTTTTGGTACAGTCCAAAAAATCAATTTTCGGATGAAAAACGATGACTCCGGACATGTTGAACGATCCCAAAAAGGTCAAAATGGATGAAATTTTAACATTTAATCTTTTGACTGTAAATGACTGTTTGATGTGAATTATGACTTTGTCAACTAAAATAAGTGTGTTTAAAGTCATTTCTGTGCCTGAAACGGGTCAAAATTGAAGCTTTTGAGTAAGCAAAACTCTGTAAAAATGGCAATTTTGGTCACTGTGAGGGTTTAAAAAGTGGTTATTCAACATGAGGCACGATCCAATTAACATTTTGAATCATTTTTGGTACAGTCCAAAAAATCAATTTTCGGATGAAAAACGATGACTCCGGACATGTCGAACTATCCCAAAATGGTCAATATGGAGGAAATTTTAACATTTAAGCTTTTGACTCTAAATGGCTGTTGGATGTGAATTATGACTTTGTCAACTAAAATAAGAGTGTTTAAAGTCATTTCTGTGCCTCAAAGGGGTCAAATTGAAGCTTTTGAGTAAGCAATCCTCTGTAAAAATGGCAATTTTGGTCACTGTGAGGGTTTAAAAAGTGGTTATTCAACATGAGGCACGATCCAATTGAAATTCTGAATCATTTTTGGTACAGTCCAAAAAATCAATTTTCGGATGTGACATGTCGAACGATCCCAAAAAGGTCAAAATGGATGAAAATGGATGAAATGTTAACATTTAATCTTTTGACTGTAAATGACTGGTGGATGTGAATTATGACTTTGTCAACTAAAATAAGTGTGTTTAAAGTCATTTCTGTGCCTGAAACGGGTCAAAATTGAAGCTTTTGAGTAAGCAAAACTCTGTACAAATGGCAATTTTGGTCACTCTGAGGGTTTAAAAACTGGTTATTCAACATGAGGCACGATCCAATTGACATTTTGAATCATTTTTGGTACAGTCCAAAAAATCAATTTTCGGATGAAAAACGATGACTCCGGACATGTCGAACGATCCCAAAATGGTCAATATGGATGAAATTTTAACATTTAATCTTTTGACTGTAAATGACTGTTGGATGTGAATTATGACTTTGTCAACTAAAATAAGTGTGTTTAAAGTCATTTCTGTGCCTGAAACGGGTCAAAATTGAAGCTTTTGAGTAAGCAAAACTCTGTAAAAATGGCAATTTTGGTCACTCCGAGGGTTTAAAAAGTGGTTATTCAACATGAGGCACGATCCAATTGACATTTTGAATCATTTTTGGTACAGTCCAAAAAATCAATTTTCGGATGAAAAACGATGACTCCGGACATGTCGAACGATCCCAAAATGGTCAATATGGATGAAATTTTAACATTTAATCTTTTGACTGTAAATGACTGTTGGATGTGAATTATGACTTTGTCAACTAAAATAAGTGTGTTTAAAGTCATTTCTGTGCCTGAAACGGGTCAAAATTGAAGCTTTTGAGTAAGCAAAACTCTGTAAAAATGGCAATTTTGGTCACTCTGAGGGTTTAAAAAGTGGTTATTCAACATGAGGCACGATCCAATTGACATTTTGAATCATTTTTGGTACAGTCCAAAAAATCAATTTTCGGATGAAAAACGATGACTCCGGACATGTTGAACGATCCCAAAAAGGTCAAAATGGATGAAATTTTAACATTTCATCTTTTGACTGTAAATGACTGTTGGATGTGAATTATGACTTTGTCAACTAAAATAAGTGTGTTTAAAGTCATTTCTGTGCCTGAAACGGGTCAAAATTGAAGCTTTTGAGTAAGCAAAACTCTGTAAAAATGGCAATTTTGGTCACTGTGAGGGTTTAAAAAGTGGTTATTCAACATGAGGCACGATCCAATTGACATTTTGAATCATTTTTGGTACAGTCCAAAAAATCAATTTTCGGATGAAAAACGATGACTCCGGACATGTCGAACTATCCCAAAATGGTCAATATGGATGAAATTTTAACATTTAATCTTTTGACTCTAAATGACTGTTGGATGTGAAATATGACTTTGTCAACTAAAATAAGTGTGTTTAAAGTCATTTCTGTGCCTCAAAGGGGTCAAAATTGAAGCTTTTGAGTAAGCAAAACTCTGTAAAAATGGCAATTTTGGTCACTGTGAGGGTTTAAAAAGTGGTTATTCAACATGAGGCACGATCCAATTGAAATTTTGAATCATTTTTGGTACAGTCCAAAAAATCAATTTTTGGATGAAAAACGATGACTCCGGACATGTCGAACTATCCCAAAATGGTCAATATGGATGAAATTTTAACATTTAATCTTTGGACTGTAAATGACTGTTGGATGTGAATTATGACTTTGTCAACTAAAATAAGTGTGTTTAAAGTCATTTCTGTGCCTGAAACGGGTCAAAATTGAAGCTTTTGAGTAAGCAAAACTCTGTAAAAATGGCAATTTTGGTCACTCTGAGGGTTTAAAAAGTGGTTATTCAACATGAGGCACGATCCAATTGACATTTTGAATCATTTTTGGTACAGTCCAAAAAATCAATTTTCGGATGAAAAACGATGACTCCGGACATGTCGAACGATCCCAAAAAGGTCAAAATGGATGAAATTTTAACATTTAATCTTTTGACTGTACATGACTGTTGGATGTGAATTATGACTTTGTCAACTAAAATAAGTGTGTTTAAAGTCATTTCTGTGCCTGAAACGGGTCAAAATTGAAGCTTTTGAGTAAGCAAAACTCTGGAAAAATGGCAATTTTGGTCACTGTGAGGGTTTAAAAAGTGGTTATTCAACATGAGGCACTATCCAATTGACATTTTGAATCATTTTTGGTACAGTCCAAAAAATCAATTTTCGAATGAAAAACGATGACTCCGGACATGTCGAACGATCCCAAAATGGTCAATATGGATGAAATTTTAACATTTAATCTTTTGACTGTAAATGACAGTTGGATGTGAATTATGACTTTGTCAACTAAAATAAGTGTGTTTAAAGTCATTTCTGTGCCTGAAACGGGTCAAAATTGAAGCTTTTGAGTAAGCAAAACTCGGTAAAAATGGCAATTTTGGTCACTCTGAGGGTTTAAAAAGTGGTTATTCAACATGAGGCATGATCCAATTGACATTTTGAATCATTTTTGGTACAGTCCAAAAAATCAATTTTCGGATGAAAAACGATGACTCCGGACATGTCGAACGATCCCAAAATGGTCAATATGGATGAAATTTTAACATTTAATCTTTTGACTGTAAATGACTGTTGGATGTGAATTATGACTTTGTCAACTGAAATAAGTGTTTTTAAAGTCATTTCTGTGCCTGAAACGGGTCAAAATTGAAGCTTTTGAGTAAGCAAAACTCTGTAAAAATGGCAATTTTGGTCACTCTGAGGGTTTAAAAAGTGGTTATTCAACATGAGGCACGATCCAATTGACATTTTGAATCATTTTTGGTACAGTCCAAAAAATCAATTTTCGGATGAAAAACGATGACTCCGGACATGTCGAACGATCCCAAAAAGTTCAAATTGGATGAAATTTTAACATTTAATCTTTTGACTGTACATGACTGTTGGATGTGAATTATGACTTTGTCAACTAAAATAAGTGTGTTTAAAGTCATTTCTGTGCCTGAAACGGGTCAAAATTGAAGCTTTTGAGTAAGCAAAACTCTGGAAAAATGGCAATTTTGGTCACTGTGAGGGTTTAAAAAGTGGTTATTCAACATGAGGCACGATCCAATTGACATTTTGAATCATTTTTGGTACAGTCCAAAAAATCAATTTTCGAATGAAAAACGATGACTCCGGACATGTCGAACGATCCCAAAATGGTCAATATGGATGAAATTTTAACATTTAATCTTTTGACTGTAAATGACTGTTGGATGTGAATTATGACTTTGTCAACTAAAATAAGTGTGTTTAAAGTCATTTCTGTGCCTGAAACGGGTCAAAATTGAAGCTTTTGAGTAAGCAAAACTCGGTAAAAATGGCAATTTTGGTCACTCTGAGGGTTTAAAAAGTGGTTATTCAACATGAAGCATGATCCAATTGACATTTTGAATCATTTTTGGTACAGTCCAAAAAATCAATTTTCGGATGAAAAACGATGACTCCGGACATGTCGAACGATCCCAAAATGGTCAATATGGATGAAATTTTAACATTTAATCTTTTGACTGTAAATGACTGTTGGATGTGAATTATGACTTTGTCAACTAAAATAAGTGTAATTAAAGTCATTTCTGTGCCTGAAACGGGTCAAAATTGAAGCTTTTGAGTAAGCAAAACTCTGTAAAAATGGCAATTTTGGTCACTCTGAGGGTTTAAAAAGTGGTTATTCAACATGAGGCACGATCCAATTGACATTTTGAATCATTTTTGGTACAGTCCAAAAAATCAATTTTCGGATGAAAAACGATGACTCCGGACATGTTGAACGATCCCAAAAAGGTCAAAATGGATGAAATTTTAACATTTCATCTTTTGACTGTAAATGACTGTTGGATGTGAATTATGACTTTGTCAACTAAAATAAGTGTGTTTAAAGTCATTTCTGTGCCTGAAACGGGTCAAAATTGAAGCTTTTGAGTAAGCAAAACTCTGTAAAAATGGCAATTTTGGTCACTGTGAGGGTTTAAAAAGTGGTTATTCAACATGAGGCACGATCCAATTGACATTTTGAATCATTTTTGGTACAGTCCAAAAAATCAATTTTCGGATGAAAAACGATGACTCCGGACATGTCGAACTATCCCAAAATGGTCAATATGGATGAAATTTTAACATTTAATCTTTTGACTCTAAATGACTGTTGGATGTGAAATATGACTTTGTCAACTAAAATAAGTGTGTTTAAAGTCATTTCTGTGCCTCAAAGGGGTCAAAATTGAAGCTTTTGAGTAAGCAAAACTCTGTAAAAATGGCAATTTTGGTCACTGTGAGGGTTTAAAAAGTGGTTATTCAACATGAGGCACGATCCAATTGAAATTTTGAATCATTTTTGGTACAGTCCAAAAAATCAATTTTTGGATGAAAAACGATGACTCCGGACATGTCGAACTATCCCAAAATGGTCAATATGGATGAAATTTTAACATTTAATCTTTGGACTGTAAATGACTGTTGGATGTGAATTATGACTTTGTCAACTAAAATAAGTGTGTTTAAAGTCATTTCTGTGCCTGAAACGGGTCAAAATTGAAGCTTTTGAGTAAGCAAAACTCTGTAAAAATGGCAATTTTGGTCACTCTGAGGGTTTAAAAAGTGGTTATTCAACATGAGGCACGATCCAATTGACATTTTGAATCATTTTTGGTACAGTCCAAAAAATCAATTTTCGGATGAAAAACGATGACTCCGGACATGTCGAACGATCCCAAAAAGGTCAAAATGGATGAAATTTTAACATTTAATCTTTTGACTGTACATGACTGTTGGATGTGAATTATGACTTTGTCAACTAAAATAAGTGTGTTTAAAGTCATTTCTGTGCCTGAAACGGGTCAAAATTGAAGCTTTTGAGTAAGCAAAACTCTGGAAAAATGGCAATTTTGGTCACTGTGAGGGTTTAAAAAGTGGTTATTCAACATGAGGCACGATCCAATTGACATTTTGAATCATTTTTGGTACAGTCCAAAAAATCAATTTTCGAATGAAAAACGATGACTCCGGACATGTCGAACGATCCCAAAATGGTCAATATGGATGAAATTTTAACATTTAATCTTTTGACTGTAAATGACAGTTGGATGTGAATTATGACTTTGTCAACTAAAATAAGTGTGTTTAAAGTCATTTCTGTGCCTGAAACGGGTCAAAATTGAAGCTTTTGAGTAAGCAAAACTCGGTAAAAATGGCAATTTTGGTCACTCTGAGGGTTTAAAAAGTGGTTATTCAACATGAGGCATGATCCAATTGACATTTTGAATCATTTTTGGTACAGTCCAAAAAATCAATTTTCGGATGAAAAACGATGACTCCGGACATGTCGAACGATCCCAAAATGGTCAATATGGATGAAATTTTAACATTTAATCTTTTGACTGTAAATGACTGTTGGATGTGAATTATGACTTTGTCAACTGAAATAAGTGTGTTTAAAGTCATTTCTGTGCCTGAAACGGGTCAAAATTGAAGCTTTTGAGTAAGCAAAACTCTGTAAAAATGGCAATTTTGGTCACTCTGAGGGTTTAAAAAGTGGTTATTCAACATGAGGCACGATCCAATTGACATTTTGAATCATTTTTGGTACAGTCAAAAAAATCAATTTTCGGATGAAAAACGATGACTCCGGACATGTCGAACGATCCCAAAAAGTTCAAATTGGATGAAATTTTAACATTTAATCTTTTGACTGTACATGACTGTTGGATGTGAATTATGACTTTGTCAACTAAAATAAGTGTGTTTAAAGTCATTTCTGTGCCTGAAACGGGTCAAAATTGAAGCTTTTGAGTAAGCAAAACTCTATAAAAATGGCAATTTTGGTCACTCTGAGGGTTTAAAAAGTGGTTATTCAACATGAGGCACGATCCAATTGACATTTTGAATCATTTTTGGTACAGTCCAAAAAATCAATTTTCGGATGAAAAACGATGACTCCGGACATGTCGAACGATCCCAAAAAGTTCAAATTGGATGAAATTTTAACATTTAATCTTTTGACTGTACATGACTGTTGGATGTGAATTATGACTTTGTCAACTAAAATAAGTGTGTTTAAAGTCATTTCTGTGCCTGAAACGGGTCAAAATTGAAGCTTTTGAGTAAGCAAAACTCTGGAAAAATGGCAATTTTGGTCACTGTGAGGGTTTAAAAAGTGGTTATTCAACATGAGGCACGATCCAATTGACATTTTGAATCATTTTTGGTACAGTCCAAAAAATCAATTTTCGAATGAAAAACGATGACTCCGGACATGTCGAACGATCCCAAAATGGTCAATATGGATGAAATTTTAACATTTAATCTTTTGACTGTAAATGACTGTTGGATGTGAATTATGACTTTGTCAACTAAAATAAGTGTGTTTAAAGTCATTTCTGTGCCTGAAACGGGTCAAAATTGAAGCTTTTGAGTAAGCAAAACTCGGTAAAAATGGCAATTTTGGTCACTCTGAGGGTTTAAAAAGTGGTTATTCAACATGAAGCATGATCCAATTGACATTTTGAATCATTTTTGGTACAGTCCAAAAAATCAATTTTCGGATGAAAAACGATGACTCCGGACATGTCGAACGATCCCAAAATGGTCAATATGGATGAAATTTTAACATTTAATCTTTTGACTGTAAATGACTGTTGGATGTGAATTATGACTTTGTCAACTGAAATAAGTGTGTTTAAAGTCATTTCTGTGCCTGAAACGGGTCAAAATTGAAGCTTTTGAGTAAGCAAAACTCTGTAAAAATGGCAATTTTGGTCACTCTGAGGGTTTAAAAAGTGGTTATTCAACATGAGGCACGATCCAATTGACATTTTGAATCATTTTTGGTACAGTCCAAAAAATCAATTTTCGGATGCAAAACGATGACTCCGGACATGTCGAACGATCCCAAAAAGGTCAAAATGGATGAAATTTTAACATTTAATCTTTTGACTGTAAATGACTGTTGGATGTGAATTATGACTTTGTCAACTAAAATAAGTGTGTTTAAAGTCATTTCTGTGCCTGAAACGGGTCAAAATTGAAGCTTTTGAGTAAGCAAAACTCTGTAAAAATGGCAATTTTGGTCACTCTGAGGGTTTAAAAAGTGGTTATTCAACATGAGGCACGATCCAATTGACATTTTGAATCATTTTTGGTACAGTCCAAAAAATCAATTTTCGGATGAAAAACGATGACTCCGGACATGTTGAACGATCCCAAAAAGGTCAAAATGGATGAAATTTTAACATTTCATCTTTTGACTGTAAATGACTGTTGGATGTGAATTATGACTTTGTCAACTAAAATAAGTGTGTTTAAAGTCATTTCTGTGCCTGAAACGGGTCAAAATTGAAGCTTTTGAGTAAGCAAAACTCTGTAAAAATGGCAATTTTGGTCACTGTGAGGGTTTAAAAAGTGGTTATTCAACATGAGGCACGATCCAATTGACATTTTGAATCATTTTTGGTACAGTCCAAAAAATCAATTTTCGGATGAAAAACGATGACTCCGGACATGTCGAACTATCCCAAAATGGTCAATATGGATGAAATTTTAACATTTAATCTTTTGACTCTAAATGACTGTTGGATGTGAAATATGACTTTGTCAACTAAAATAAGTGTGTTTAAAGTCATTTCTGTGCCTCAAAGGGGTCAAAATTGAAGCTTTTGAGTAAGCAAAACTCTGTAAAAATGGCAATTTTGGTCACTGTGAGGGTTTAAAAAGTGGTTATTCAACATGAGGCACGATCCAATTGAAATTTTGAATCATTTTTGGTACAGTCCAAAAAATCAATTTTTGGATGAAAAACGATGACTCCGGACATGTCGAACTATCCCAAAATGGTCAATATGGATGAAATTTTAACATTTAATCTTTGGACTGTAAATGACTGTTGGATGTGAATTATGACTTTGTCAACTAAAATAAGTGTGTTTAAAGTCATTTCTGTGCCTGAAACGGGTCAAAATTGAAGCTTTTGAGTAAGCAAAACTCTGTAAAAATGGCAATTTTGGTCACTCTGAGGGTTTAAAAAGTGGTTATTCAACATGAGGCACGATCCAATTGACATTTTGAATCATTTTTGGTACAGTCCAAAAAATCAATTTTCGGATGAAAAACGATGACTCCGGACATGTCGAACGATCCCAAAAAGGTCAAAATGGATGAAATTTTAACATTTAATCTTTTGACTGTACATGACTGTTGGATGTGAATTATGACTTTGTCAACTAAAATAAGTGTGTTTAAAGTCATTTCTGTGCCTGAAACGGGTCAAAATTGAAGCTTTTGAGTAAGCAAAACTCTGGAAAAATGGCAATTTTGGTCACTGTGAGGGTTTAAAAAGTGGTTATTCAACATGAGGCACGATCCAATTGACATTTTGAATCATTTTTGGTACAGTCCAAAAAATCAATTTTCGAATGAAAAACGATGACTCCGGACATGTCGAACGATCCCAAAATGGTCAATATGGATGAAATTTTAACATTTAATCTTTTGACTGTAAATGACAGTTGGATGTGAATTATGACTTTGTCAACTAAAATAAGTGTGTTTAAAGTCATTTCTGTGCCTGAAACGGGTCAAAATTGAAGCTTTTGAGTAAGCAAAACTCGGTAAAAATGGCAATTTTGGTCACTCTGAGGGTTTAAAAAGTGGTTATTCAACATGAGGCATGATCCAATTGACATTTTGAATCATTTTTGGTACAGTCCAAAAAATCAATTTTCGGATGAAAAACGATGACTCCGGACATGTCGAACGATCCCAAAATGTTCAATATGGATGAAATTTTAACATTTAATCTTTTGACTGTAAATGACTGTTGGATGTGAATTATGACTTTGTCAACTGAAATAAGTGTGTTTAAAGTCATTTCTGTGCCTGAAACGGGTCAAAATTGAAGCTTTTGAGTAAGCAAAACTCTGTAAAAATGGCAATTTTGGTCACTCTGAGGGTTTAAAAAGTGGTTATTCAACATGAGGCACGATCCAATTGACATTTTGAATCATTTTTGGTACAGTCCAAAAAATCAATTTTCGGATGAAAAACGATGACTCCGGACATGTCGAACGATCCCAAAAAGTTCAAATTGGATGAAATTTTAACATTTAATCTTTTGACTGTACATGACTGTTGGATGTGAATTATGACTTTGTCAACTAAAATAAGTGTGTTTAAAGTCATTTCTGTGCCTGAAACGGGTCAAAATTGAAGCTTTTGAGTAAGCAAAACTCTGGAAAAATGGCAATTTTGGTCACTGTGAGGGTTTAAAAAGTGGTTATTCAACATGAGGCACGATCCAATTGACATTTTGAATCATTTTTGGTACAGTCCAAAAAATCAATTTTCGAATGAAAAACGATGACTCCGGACATGTCGAACGATCCCAAAATGGTCAATATGGATGAAATTTTAACATTTAATCTTTTGACTGTAAATGACTGTTGGATGTGAATTATGACTTTGTCAACTAAAATAAGTGTGTTTAAAGTCATTTCTGTGCCTGAAACGGGTCAAAATTGAAGCTTTTGAGTAAGCAAAACTCGGTAAAAATGGCAATTTTGGTCACTCTGAGGGTTTAAAAAGTGGTTATTCAACATGAAGCATGATCCAATTGACATTTTGAATCATTTTTGGTACAGTCCAAAAAATCAATTTTCGGATGAAAAACGATGACTCCGGACATGTCGAACGATCCCAAAATGGTCAATATGGATGAAATTTTAACATTTAATCTTTTGACTGTAAATGACTGTTGGATGTGAATTATGACTTTGTCAACTGAAATAAGTGTTTTTAAAGTCATTTCTGTGCCTGAAACGGGTCAAAATTGAAGCTTTTGAGTAAGCAAAACTCTGTAAAAATGGCAATTTTGGTCACTCTGAGGGTTTAAAAAGTGGTTATTCAACATGAGGCACGATCCAATTGACATTTTGAATCATTTTTGGTACAGTCCAAAAAATCAATTTTCGGATGAAAAACGATGACTCCGGACATGTCGAACGATCCCAAAAAGTTCAAATTGGATGAAATTTTAACATTTAATCTTTTGACTGTACATGACTGTTGGATGTGAATTATGACTTTGTCAACTAAAATAAGTGTGTTTAAAGTCATTTCTGTGCCTGAAACGGGTCAAAATTGAAGCTTTTGAGTAAGCAAAACTCTGGAAAAATGGCAATTTTGGTCACTGTGAGGGTTTAAAAAGTGGTTATTCAACATGAGGCACGATCCAATTGACATTTTGAATCATTTTTGGTACAGTCCAAAAAATCAATTTTCGAATGAAAAACGATGACTCCGGACATGTCGAACGATCCCAAAATGGTCAATATGGATGAAATTTTAACATTTAATCTTTTGACTGTAAATGACTGTTGGATGTGAATTATGACTTTGTCAACTAAAATAAGTGTGTTTAAAGTCATTTCTGTGCCTGAAACGGGTCAAAATTGAAGCTTTTGAGTAAGCAAAACTCGGTAAAAATGGCAATTTTGGTCACTCTGAGGGTTTAAAAAGTGGTTATTCAACATGAAGCATGATCCAATTGACATTTTGAATCATTTTTGGTACAGTCCAAAAAATCAATTTTCGGATGAAAAACGATGACTCCGGACATGTCGAACGATCCCAAAATGGTCAATATGGATGAAATTTTAACATTTAATCTTTTGACTGTAAATGACTGTTGGATGTGAATTATGACTTTGTCAACTAAAATAAGTGTGTTTAAAGTCATTTCTGTGCCTGAAACGGGTCAAAATTGAAGCTTTTGAGTAAGCAAAACTCTGTAAAAATGGCAATTTTGGTCACTCTGAGGGTTTAAAAAGTGGTTATTCAACATGAGGCACGATCCAATTGACATTTTGAATCATTTTTGGTACAGTCCAAAAAATCAATTTTCGGATGAAAAACGATGACTCCGGACATGTTGAACGATCCCAAAAAGGTCAAAATGGATGAAATTTTAACATTTCATCTTTTGACTGTAAATGACTGTTGGATGTGAATTATGACTTTGTCAACTAAAATAAGTGTGTTTAAAGTCATTTCTGTGCCTGAAACGGGTCAAAATTGAAGCTTTTGAGTAAGCAAAACTCTGTAAAAATGGCAATTTTGGTCACTGTGAGGGTTTAAAAAGTGGTTATTCAACATGAGGCACGATCCAATTGACATTTTGAATCATTTTTGGTACAGTCCAAAAAATCAATTTTCGGATGAAAAACGATGACTCCGGACATGTCGAACTATCCCAAAATGGTCAATATGGATGAAATTTTAACATTTAATCTTTTGACTCTAAATGACTGTTGGATGTGAAATATGACTTTGTCAACTAAAATAAGTGTGTTTAAAGTCATTTCTGTGCCTCAAAGGGGTCAAAATTGAAGCTTTTGAGTAAGCAAAACTCTGTAAAAATGGCAATTTTGGTCACTGTGAGGGTTTAAAAAGTGGTTATTCAACATGAGGCACGATCCAATTGAAATTTTGAATCATTTTTGGTACAGTCCAAAAAATCAATTTTTGGATGAAAAACGATGACTCCGGACATGTCGAACTATCCCAAAATGGTCAATATGGATGAAATTTTAACATTTAATCTTTGGACTGTAAATGACTGTTGGATGTGAATTATGACTTTGTCAACTAAAATAAGTGTGTTTAAAGTCATTTCTGTGCCTGAAACGGGTCAAAATTGAAGCTTTTGAGTAAGCAAAACTCTGTAAAAATGGCAATTTTGGTCACTCTGAGGGTTTAAAAAGTGGTTATTCAACATGAGGCACGATCCAATTGACATTTTGAATCATTTTTGGTACAGTCCAAAAAATCAATTTTCGGATGAAAAACGATGACTCCGGACATGTCGAACGATCCCAAAAAGGTCAAAATGGATGAAATTTTAACATTTAATCTTTTGACTGTACATGACTGTTGGATGTGAATTATGACTTTGTCAACTAAAATAAGTGTGTTTAAAGTCATTTCTGTGCCTGAAACGGGTCAAAATTGAAGCTTTTGAGTAAGCAAAACTCTGGAAAAATGGCAATTTTGGTCACTCTGAGGGTTTAAAAAGTGGTTATTCAACATGAGGCACGATCCAATTGACATTTTGAATCATTTTTGGTACAGTCCAAAAAATCAATTTTCGGATGAAAAACGATGACTCCGGACATGTCGAACGATCCCAAAAAGTTCAAATTGGATGAAATTTTAACATTTAATCTTTTGACTGTACATGACTGTTGGATGTGAATTATGACTTTGTCAACTAAAATAAGTGTGTTTAAAGTCATTTCTGTGCCTGAAACGGGTCAAAATTGAAGCTTTTGAGTAAGCAAAACTCTGGAAAAATGGCAATTTTGGTCACTGTGAGGGTTTAAAAAGTGGTTATTCAACATGAGGCACGATCCAATTGACATTTTGAATCATTTTTGGTACAGTCCAAAAAATCAATTTTCGAATGAAAAACGATGACTCCGGACATGTCGAACGATCCCAAAATGGTCAATATGGATGAAATTTTAACATTTAATCTTTTGACTGTAAATGACTGTTGGATGTGAATTATGACTTTGTCAACTAAAATAAGTGTGTTTAAAGTCATTTCTGTGCCTGAAACGGGTCAAAATTGAAGCTTTTGAGTAAGCAAAACTCGGTAAAAATGGCAATTTTGGTCACTCTGAGGGTTTAAAAAGTGGTTATTCAACATGAAGCATGATCCAATTGACATTTTGAATCATTTTTGGTACAGTCCAAAAAATCAATTTTCGGATGAAAAACGATGACTCCGGACATGTCGAACGATCCCAAAATGGTCAATATGGATGAAATTTTAACATTTAATCTTTTGACTGTAAATGACTGTTGGATGTGAATTATGACTTTGTCAACTGAAATAAGTGTGTTTAAAGTCATTTCTGTGCCTGAAACGGGTCAAAATTGAAGCTTTTGAGTAAGCAAAACTCTGTAAAAATGGCAATTTTGGTCACTCTGAGGGTTTAAAAAGTGGTTATTCAACATGAGGCACGATCCAATTGACATTTTGAATCATTTTTGGTACAGTCCAAAAAATCAATTTTCGGATGCAAAACGATGACTCCGGACATGTCGAACGATCCCAAAAAGGTCAAAATGGATGAAATTTTAACATTTAATCTTTTGACTGTAAATGACTGTTGGATGTGAATTATGACTTTGTCAACTAAAATAAGTGTGTTTAAAGTCATTTCTGTGCCTGAAACGGGTCAAAATTGAAGCTTTTGAGTAAGCAAAACTCTGTAAAAATGGCAATTTTGGTCACTCTGAGGGTTTAAAAAGTGGTTATTCAACATGAGGCACGATCCAATTGACATTTTGAATCATTTTTGGTACAGTCCAAAAAATCAATTTTCGGATGAAAAACGATGACTCCGGACATGTTGAACGATCCCAAAAAGGTCAAAATGGATGAAATTTTAACATTTCATCTTTTGACTGTAAATGACTGTTGGATGTGAATTATGACTTTGTCAACTAAAATAAGTGTGTTTAAAGTCATTTCTGTGCCTGAAACGGGTCAAAATTGAAGCTTTTGAGTAAGCAAAACTCTGTAAAAATGGCAATTTTGGTCACTGTGAGGGTTTAAAAAGTGGTTATTCAACATGAGGCACGATCCAATTGACATTTTGAATCATTTTTGGTACAGTCCAAAAAATCAATTTTCGGATGAAAAACGATGACTCCGGACATGTCGAACTATCCCAAAATGGTCAATATGGATGAAATTTTAACATTTAATCTTTTGACTCTAAATGACTGTTGGATGTGAAATATGACTTTGTCAACTAAAATAAGTGTGTTTAAAGTCATTTCTGTGCCTCAAAGGGGTCAAAATTGAAGCTTTTGAGTAAGCAAAACTCTGTAAAAATGGCAATTTTGGTCACTGTGAGGGTTTAAAAAGTGGTTATTCAACATGAGGCACGATCCAATTGAAATTTTGAATCATTTTTGGTACAGTCCAAAAAATCAATTTTTGGATGAAAAACGATGACTCCGGACATGTCGAACTATCCCAAAATGGTCAATATGGATGAAATTTTAACATTTAATCTTTGGACTGTAAATGACTGTTGGATGTGAATTATGACTTTGTCAACTAAAATAAGTGTGTTTAAAGTCATTTCTGTGCCTGAAACGGGTCAAAATTGAAGCTTTTGAGTAAGCAAAACTCTGTAAAAATGGCAATTTTGGTCACTCTGAGGGTTTAAAAAGTGGTTATTCAACATGAGGCACGATCCAATTGACATTTTGAATCATTTTTGGTACAGTCCAAAAAATCAATTTTCGGATGAAAAACGATGACTCCGGACATGTCGAACGATCCCAAAAAGGTCAAAATGGATGAAATTTTAACATTTAATCTTTTGACTGTACATGACTGTTGGATGTGAATTATGACTTTGTCAACTAAAATAAGTGTGTTTAAAGTCATTTCTGTGCCTGAAACGGGTCAAAATTGAAGCTTTTGAGTAAGCAAAACTCTGGAAAAATGGCAATTTTGGTCACTGTGAGGGTTTAAAAAGTGGTTATTCAACATGAGGCACGATCCAATTGACATTTTGAATCATTTTTGGTACAGTCCAAAAAATCAATTTTCGAATGAAAAACGATGACTCCGGACATGTCGAACGATCCCAAAATGGTCAATATGGATGAAATTTTAACATTTAATCTTTTGACTGTAAATGACAGTTGGATGTGAATTATGACTTTGTCAACTAAAATAAGTGTGTTTAAAGTCATTTCTGTGCCTGAAACGGGTCAAAATTGAAGCTTTTGAGTAAGCAAAACTCGGTAAAAATGGCAATTTTGGTCACTCTGAGGGTTTAAAAAGTGGTTATTCAACATGAGGCATGATCCAATTGACATTTTGAATCATTTTTGGTACAGTCCAAAAAATCAATTTTCGGATGAAAAACGATGACTCCGGACATGTCGAACGATCCCAAAATGTTCAATATGGATGAAATTTTAACATTTAATCTTTTGACTGTAAATGACTGTTGGATGTGAATTATGACTTTGTCAACTGAAATAAGTGTGTTTAAAGTCATTTCTGTGCCTGAAACGGGTCAAAATTGAAGCTTTTGAGTAAGCAAAACTCTGTAAAAATGGCAATTTTGGTCACTCTGAGGGTTTAAAAAGTGGTTATTCAACATGAGGCACGATCCAATTGACATTTTGAATCATTTTTGGTACAGTCCAAAAAATCAATTTTCGGATGAAAAACGATGACTCCGGACATGTCGAACGATCCCAAAAAGTTCAAATTGGATGAAATTTTAACATTTAATCTTTTGACTGTACATGACTGTTGGATGTGAATTATGACTTTGTCAACTAAAATAAGTGTGTTTAAAGTCATTTCTGTGCCTGAAACGGGTCAAAATTGAAGCTTTTGAGTAAGCAAAACTCTGGAAAAATGGCAATTTTGGTCACTGTGAGGGTTTAAAAAGTGGTTATTCAACATGAGGCACGATCCAATTGACATTTTGAATCATTTTTGGTACAGTCCAAAAAATCAATTTTCGAATGAAAAACGATGACTCCGGACATGTCGAACGATCCCAAAATGGTCAATATGGATGAAATTTTAACATTTAATCTTTTGACTGTAAATGACTGTTGGATGTGAATTATGACTTTGTCAACTAAAATAAGTGTGTTTAAAGTCATTTCTGTGCCTGAAACGGGTCAAAATTGAAGCTTTTGAGTAAGCAAAACTCGGTAAAAATGGCAATTTTGGTCACTCTGAGGGTTTAAAAAGTGGTTATTCAACATGAAGCATGATCCAATTGACATTTTGAATCATTTTTGGTACAGTCCAAAAAATCAATTTTCGGATGAAAAACGATGACTCCGGACATGTCGAACGATCCCAAAATGGTCAATATGGATGAAATTTTAACATTTAATCTTTTGACTGTAAATGACTGTTGGATGTGAATTATGACTTTGTCAACTGAAATAAGTGTTTTTAAAGTCATTTCTGTGCCTGAAACGGGTCAAAATTGAAGCTTTTGAGTAAGCAAAACTCTGTAAAAATGGCAATTTTGGTCACTCTGAGGGTTTAAAAAGTGGTTATTCAACATGAGGCACGATCCAATTGACATTTTGAATCATTTTTGGTACAGTCCAAAAAATCAATTTTCGGATGAAAAACGATGACTCCGGACATGTCGAACGATCCCAAAAAGTTCAAATTGGATGAAATTTTAACATTTAATCTTTTGACTGTACATGACTGTTGGATGTGAATTATGACTTTGTCAACTAAAATAAGTGTGTTTAAAGTCATTTCTGTGCCTGAAACGGGTCAAAATTGAAGCTTTTGAGTAAGCAAAACTCTGGAAAAATGGCAATTTTGGTCACTGTGAGGGTTTAAAAAGTGGTTATTCAACATGAGGCACGATCCAATTGACATTTTGAATCATTTTTGGTACAGTCCAAAAAATCAATTTTCGAATGAAAAACGATGACTCCGGACATGTCGAACGATCCCAAAATGGTCAATATGGATGAAATTTTAACATTTAATCTTTTGACTGTAAATGACTGTTGGATGTGAATTATGACTTTGTCAACTAAAATAAGTGTGTTTAAAGTCATTTCTGTGCCTGAAACGGGTCAAAATTGAAGCTTTTGAGTAAGCAAAACTCGGTAAAAATGGCAATTTTGGTCACTCTGAGGGTTTAAAAAGTGGTTATTCAACATGAAGCATGATCCAATTGACATTTTGAATCATTTTTGGTACAGTCCAAAAAATCAATTTTCGGATGAAAAACGATGACTCCGGACATGTCGAACGATCCCAAAATGGTCAATATGGATGAAATTTTAACATTTAATCTTTTGACTGTAAATGACTGTTGGATGTGAATTATGACTTTGTCAACTAAAATAAGTGTGTTTAAAGTCATTTCTGTGCCTGAAACGGGTCAAAATTGAAGCTTTTGAGTAAGCAAAACTCTGTAAAAATGGCAATTTTGGTCACTCTGAGGGTTTAAAAAGTGGTTATTCAACATGAGGCACGATCCAATTGACATTTTGAATCATTTTTGGTACAGTCCAAAAAATCAATTTTCGGATGAAAAACGATGACTCCGGACATGTTGAACGATCCCAAAAAGGTCAAAATGGATGAAATTTTAACATTTCATCTTTTGACTGTAAATGACTGTTGGATGTGAATTATGACTTTGTCAACTAAAATAAGTGTGTTTAAAGTCATTTCTGTGCCTGAAACGGGTCAAAATTGAAGCTTTTGAGTAAGCAAAACTCTGTAAAAATGGCAATTTTGGTCACTGTGAGGGTTTAAAAAGTGGTTATTCAACATGAGGCACGATCCAATTGACATTTTGAATCATTTTTGGTACAGTCCAAAAAATCAATTTTCGGATGAAAAACGATGACTCCGGACATGTCGAACTATCCCAAAATGGTCAATATGGATGAAATTTTAACATTTAATCTTTTGACTCTAAATGACTGTTGGATGTGAAATATGACTTTGTCAACTAAAATAAGTGTGTTTAAAGTCATTTCTGTGCCTCAAAGGGGTCAAAATTGAAGCTTTTGAGTAAGCAAAACTCTGTAAAAATGGCAATTTTGGTCACTGTGAGGGTTTAAAAAGTGGTTATTCAACATGAGGCACGATCCAATTGAAATTTTGAATCATTTTTGGTACAGTCCAAAAAATCAATTTTTGGATGAAAAACGATGACTCCGGACATGTCGAACTATCCCAAAATGGTCAATATGGATGAAATTTTAACATTTAATCTTTGGACTGTAAATGACTGTTGGATGTGAATTATGACTTTGTCAACTAAAATAAGTGTGTTTAAAGTCATTTCTGTGCCTGAAACGGGTCAAAATTGAAGCTTTTGAGTAAGCAAAACTCTGTAAAAATGGCAATTTTGGTCACTCTGAGGGTTTAAAAAGTGGTTATTCAACATGAGGCACGATCCAATTGACATTTTGAATCATTTTTGGTACAGTCCAAAAAATCAATTTTCGGATGAAAAACGATGACTCCGGACATGTCGAACGATCCCAAAAAGGTCAAAATGGATGAAATTTTAACATTTAATCTTTTGACTGTACATGACTGTTGGATGTGAATTATGACTTTGTCAACTAAAATAAGTGTGTTTAAAGTCATTTCTGTGCCTGAAACGGGTCAAAATTGAAGCTTTTGAGTAAGCAAAACTCTGGAAAAATGGCAATTTTGGTCACTGTGAGGGTTTAAAAAGTGGTTATTCAACATGAGGCACGATCCAATTGACATTTTGAATCATTTTTGGTACAGTCCAAAAAATCAATTTTCGAATGAAAAACGATGACTCCGGACATGTCGAACGATCCCAAAATGGTCAATATGGATGAAATTTTAACATTTAATCTTTTGACTGTAAATGACAGTTGGATGTGAATTATGACTTTGTCAACTAAAATAAGTGTGTTTAAAGTCATTTCTGTGCCTGAAACGGGTCAAAATTGAAGCTTTTGAGTAAGCAAAACTCGGTAAAAATGGCAATTTTGGTCACTCTGAGGGTTTAAAAAGTGGTTATTCAACATGAGGCATGATCCAATTGACATTTTGAATCATTTTTGGTACAGTCCAAAAAATCAATTTTCGGATGAAAAACGATGACTCCGGACATGTCGAACGATCCCAAAATGGTCAATATGGATGAAATTTTAACATTTAATCTTTTGACTGTAAATGACTGTTGGATGTGAATTATGACTTTGTCAACTGAAATAAGTGTGTTTAAAGTCATTTCTGTGCCTGAAACGGGTCAAAATTGAAGCTTTTGAGTAAGCAAAACTCTGTAAAAATGGCAATTTTGGTCACTCTGAGGGTTTAAAAAGTGGTTATTCAACATGAGGCACGATCCAATTGACATTTTGAATCATTTTTGGTACAGTCAAAAAAATCAATTTTCGGATGAAAAACGATGACTCCGGACATGTCGAACGATCCCAAAAAGTTCAAATTGGATGAAATTTTAACATTTAATCTTTTGACTGTACATGACTGTTGGATGTGAATTATGACTTTGTCAACTAAAATAAGTGTGTTTAAAGTCATTTCTGTGCCTGAAACGGGTCAAAATTGAAGCTTTTGAGTAAGCAAAACTCTATAAAAATGGCAATTTTGGTCACTCTGAGGGTTTAAAAAGTGGTTATTCAACATGAGGCACGATCCAATTGACATTTTGAATCATTTTTGGTACAGTCCAAAAAATCAATTTTCGGATGAAAAACGATGACTCCGGACATGTCGAACGATCCCAAAAAGTTCAAATTGGATGAAATTTTAACATTTAATCTTTTGACTGTACATGACTGTTGGATGTGAATTATGACTTTGTCAACTAAAATAAGTGTGTTTAAAGTCATTTCTGTGCCTGAAACGGGTCAAAATTGAAGCTTTTGAGTAAGCAAAACTCTGGAAAAATGGCAATTTTGGTCACTGTGAGGGTTTAAAAAGTGGTTATTCAACATGAGGCACGATCCAATTGACATTTTGAATCATTTTTGGTACAGTCCAAAAAATCAATTTTCGAATGAAAAACGATGACTCCGGACATGTCGAACGATCCCAAAATGGTCAATATGGATGAAATTTTAACATTTAATCTTTTGACTGTAAATGACTGTTGGATGTGAATTATGACTTTGTCAACTAAAATAAGTGTGTTTAAAGTCATTTCTGTGCCTGAAACGGGTCAAAATTGAAGCTTTTGAGTAAGCAAAACTCGGTAAAAATGGCAATTTTGGTCACTCTGAGGGTTTAAAAAGTGGTTATTCAACATGAAGCATGATCCAATTGACATTTTGAATCATTTTTGGTACAGTCCAAAAAATCAATTTTCGGATGAAAAACGATGACTCCGGACATGTCGAACGATCCCAAAATGGTCAATATGGATGAAATTTTAACATTTAATCTTTTGACTGTAAATGACTGTTGGATGTGAATTATGACTTTGTCAACTGAAATAAGTGTGTTTAAAGTCATTTCTGTGCCTGAAACGGGTCAAAATTGAAGCTTTTGAGTAAGCAAAACTCTGTAAAAATGGCAATTTTGGTCACTCTGAGGGTTTAAAAAGTGGTTATTCAACATGAGGCACGATCCAATTGACATTTTGAATCATTTTTGGTACAGTCCAAAAAATCAATTTTCGGATGCAAAACGATGACTCCGGACATGTCGAACGATCCCAAAAAGGTCAAAATGGATGAAATTTTAACATTTAATCTTTTGACTGTAAATGACTGTTGGATGTGAATTATGACTTTGTCAACTAAAATAAGTGTGTTTAAAGTCATTTCTGTGCCTGAAACGGGTCAAAATTGAAGCTTTTGAGTAAGCAAAACTCTGTAAAAATGGCAATTTTGGTCACTCTGAGGGTTTAAAAAGTGGTTATTCAACATGAGGCACGATCCAATTGACATTTTGAATCATTTTTGGTACAGTCCAAAAAATCAATTTTCGGATGAAAAACGATGACTCCGGACATGTTGAACGATCCCAAAAAGGTCAAAATGGATGAAATTTTAACATTTCATCTTTTGACTGTAAATGACTGTTGGATGTGAATTATGACTTTGTCAACTAAAATAAGTGTGTTTAAAGTCATTTCTGTGCCTGAAACGGGTCAAAATTGAAGCTTTTGAGTAAGCAAAACTCTGTAAAAATGGCAATTTTGGTCACTGTGAGGGTTTAAAAAGTGGTTATTCAACATGAGGCACGATCCAATTGACATTTTGAATCATTTTTGGTACAGTCCAAAAAATCAATTTTCGGATGAAAAACGATGACTCCGGACATGTCGAACTATCCCAAAATGGTCAATATGGATGAAATTTTAACATTTAATCTTTTGACTCTAAATGACTGTTGGATGTGAAATATGACTTTGTCAACTAAAATAAGTGTGTTTAAAGTCATTTCTGTGCCTCAAAGGGGTCAAAATTGAAGCTTTTGAGTAAGCAAAACTCTGTAAAAATGGCAATTTTGGTCACTGTGAGGGTTTAAAAAGTGGTTATTCAACATGAGGCACGATCCAATTGAAATTTTGAATCATTTTTGGTACAGTCCAAAAAATCAATTTTTGGATGAAAAACGATGACTCCGGACATGTCGAACTATCCCAAAATGGTCAATATGGATGAAATTTTAACATTTAATCTTTGGACTGTAAATGACTGTTGGATGTGAATTATGACTTTGTCAACTAAAATAAGTGTGTTTAAAGTCATTTCTGTGCCTGAAACGGGTCAAAATTGAAGCTTTTGAGTAAGCAAAACTCTGTAAAAATGGCAATTTTGGTCACTCTGAGGGTTTAAAAAGTGGTTATTCAACATGAGGCACGATCCAATTGACATTTTGAATCATTTTTGGTACAGTCCAAAAAATCAATTTTCGGATGAAAAACGATGACTCCGGACATGTCGAACGATCCCAAAAAGGTCAAAATGGATGAAATTTTAACATTTAATCTTTTGACTGTACATGACTGTTGGATGTGAATTATGACTTTGTCAACTAAAATAAGTGTGTTTAAAGTCATTTCTGTGCCTGAAACGGGTCAAAATTGAAGCTTTTGAGTAAGCAAAACTCTGGAAAAATGGCAATTTTGGTCACTGTGAGGGTTTAAAAAGTGGTTATTCAACATGAGGCACGATCCAATTGACATTTTGAATCATTTTTGGTACAGTCCAAAAAATCAATTTTCGAATGAAAAACGATGACTCCGGACATGTCGAACGATCCCAAAATGGTCAATATGGATGAAATTTTAACATTTAATCTTTTGACTGTAAATGACAGTTGGATGTGAATTATGACTTTGTCAACTAAAATAAGTGTGTTTAAAGTCATTTCTGTGCCTGAAACGGGTCAAAATTGAAGCTTTTGAGTAAGCAAAACTCGGTAAAAATGGCAATTTTGGTCACTGTGAGGGTTTAAAAAGTGGTTATTCAACATGAGGCACGATCCAATTGACATTTTGAATCATTTTTGGTACAGTCCAAAAAATCAATTTTCGGATGAAAAACGATGACTCCGGACATGTCGAACTATCCCAAAATGGTCAATATGGATGAAATTTTAACATTTAATCTTTGGACTGTAAATGACTGTTGGATGTGAATTATGACTTTGTCAACTAAAATAAGTGTGTTTAAAGTCATTTCTGTGCCTGAAACGGGTCAAAATTGAAGCTTTTGAGTAAGCAAAACTCTGTAAAAATGGCAATTTTGGTCACTCTGAGGGTCTAAAAAGTGGTTATTCAACATGAGGCACGATCCAATTGACATTTTGAATCATTTTTGGTACAGTCCAAAAAATCAATTTTCGGATGAAAAACGATGACTCCGGACATGTCGAACTATCCCAAAATGGTCAATATGGATGAAATTTTAACATTTAATCTTTTGACTCTAAATGACTGTTGGATGTGAATTATGACTTTGTCAACTAAAATAAGTGTGTTTAAAGTCATTTCTGTGCCTGAAACGGGTCAAAATTGAAGCTTTTGAGTAAGCAAAACTCTGTAAAAATGGCAATTTTGGTCACTCTGAGGGTTTAAAAAGTGGTTATTCAACATGAGGCACGATCCAATTGACATTTTGAATCATTTTTGGTACAGTCCAAAAAATCAATTTTCGGATGAAAAACGATGACTCCGGACATGTCGAACGATCCCAAAATGGTCAATATGGATGAAATTTTAACATTTAATCTTTTGACTGTACATGACTGTTGGATGTGAATTATGACTTTGTCAACTAAAATAAGTGTGTTTAAAGTCATTTCTGTGCCTGAAACGGGTCAAAATTGAAGCTTTTGAGTAAGCAAAACTCTGGAAAAATGGCAATTTTGGTCACATAGGGTTTAAAAAGTGGTTATTCAACATGAGGCACGATCCAATTGACATTTTGAATCATTTTTGGTACAGTCCAAAAAAATCAATTTTCGAATGAAAAACGATGACTCCGGACATGTCGAACGATCCCAAAAAGGTCAAAATTGATGACATTTTAACATTTAATCTTTTGACTGTAAATGACTGTTGGATGTGAATTATGACTTTGTCAACTAAAATAAGTGTGTTTAAAGTCATTTCTGTGCCTGAAACGGGTCAAAATTGAAGCTTTTGAGTAAGCAAAACTCTGTAAAAATGGCAATTTTGGTCACTGTGAGGGTTTAAAAAGTGGTTATTCAACATGAGGCACGATCCAATTGACATTTTGAATCATTTTTGGTACAGTCCAAAAAATCAATTTTCGAATGAAAAACGATGACTCCGGACATGTCGAACGATCCCAAAAAGGTAAAAATGGATGAAATTTTAACATTTAATCTTTTGACTGTAAATGACTGTTGGATGTGAATTATGACTTTGTCAACTAAAATAAGTGTGTTTAAAGTCATTTCTGTGCCTGAAACGGGTCAAAATTGAAGCTTTTGAGTAAGCAAAACTCTGTAAAAATGGCAATTTTGGTCACTCTGAGGGTTTAAAAAGTGGTTATTCAATATGAGGCACGATCCAATTGACATTTTGAATCATTTTTGGTACAGTCCAAAAAATCAATTTTCGGATGAAAAACGATGACTCCGGACATGTCGAACGATCCCAAAATGGTCAATATGGATGAAATTTTAACATTTAATCTTTTGACTGTAAATGACTGTTGGATGTGAATTATGACTTTGTCAACTAAAATAAGTGTGTTTAAAGTCATTTCTGTGCCTGAAACGGGTCAAAATTGAAGCTTTTGAGTAAGCAAAACTCTGTAAAAATGGCAATTTTGGTCACTCTGAGGGTTTAAAAAGTGGTTATTCAACATGAGGCATGATCCAATTGACATTTTGAATCATTTTTGGTACAGTCCAAAAAATCAATTTTCGGATGAAAAACGATGACTCCGGACATGTCGAACGATCCCAAAATGGTCAATATGGATGAAATTTTAACATTTAATCTTTTGACTGTAAATGACTGTTGGATGTGAATTATGACTTTGTCAACTAAAATAAGTGTGTTTAAAGTCATTTCTGTGCCTGAAACGGGTCAAAATTGAAGCTTTTGAGTAAGCAAAACTCTGTAAAAATGGCAATTTTGGTCACTCTGAGGGTTTAAAAAGTGGTTATTCAACATGAGGCACGATCCAATTGACATTTTGAATCATTTTTGGTACTGTCCAAAAAATTAATTTTTGGATGAAAAACGATGACTCCGGACATGTCGAACTATCCCAAAATGGTCAATATGGATGAAATTTTAACATTTAATCTTTGGACTGTAAATGACTGTTGGATGTGAATTATGACTTTGTCAACTAAAATAAGTGTGTTTAAAGTCATTTCTGTGCCTGAAACGGGTCAAAATTGAAGCTTTTGAGTAAGCAAAACTCTGTAAAAATGGCAATTTTGGTCACTCTGAGGGTTTAAAAAGTGGTTATTCAACATGAGGCACGATCCAATTGACATTTTGAATCATTTTTGGTACAGTCCAAAAAATCAATTTTCGGATGAAAAACGATGACTCCGGACATGTCGAACTATCCCAAAATGGTCAATATGGATGAAATTTTAACATTTAATCTTTTGACTGTACATGACTGTTGGATGTGAATTATGACTTTGTCAACTAAAATAAGTGTGTTTAAAGTCATTTCTGTGCCTGAAACGGGTCAAAATTGAAGCTTTTGAGTAAGCAAAACTCTGTAAAAATGGCAATTTTGGTCACATAGGGTTTAAAAAGTGGTTATTCAACATGAGGCACGATCCAATTGACATTTTGAATCATTTTTGGTACAGTCCAAAAAAATCAATTTTCGAATGAAAAACGATGACTCCGGACATGTCGAACGATCCCAAAAAGGTAAAAATGGATGAAATTTTAACATTTAATCTTTTGACTGTAAATGACTGTTGGATCTGAATTATGACTTTGTCAACTAAAATAAGTGTGTTTAAAGTCATTTCTGTGCCTGAAACGGGTCAAAATTGAAGCTTTTGAGTAAGCAAAACTCTGTAAAAATGGCAATTTTGGTCACTCTGAGGGTTTAAAAAGTGGTTATTCAACATGAGGCACGATCCAATTGAAATTTTGAATCATTTTTGGTACAGTCCAAAAAATCAATTTTCGAATGAAAAACGATGACTCCGGACATGTTGAACGATCCCAAAAAGGTCACAATGGATGAAATTTTAACATTTAATCTTTTGACTGTAAATGACTGTTGGATGTGAATTATGACTTTGTCAACTAAAATAAGTGTGTTTAAAGTCATTTCTGTGCCTGAAACGGGTCAAAATTGAAGCTTTTGAGTAAGCAAAACTCTGTAAAAATGGCAATTTTGGTCACTGTGAGGGTTTAAAAAGTGGTTATTCAACATGAGGCACGATCCAATTGACATTTTGAATCATTTTTGGTACAGTCCAAAAAATCAATTTTCGGATGAAAAACGATGACTCCGGACATGTCGAACTATCCCAAAATGGTCAATATGGATGAAATTTTAACATTTAATCTTTGGACTGTAAATGACTGTTGGATGTGAATTATGACTTTGTCAACTAAAATAAGTGTGTTTAAAGTCATTTCTGTGCCTGAAACGGGTCAAAATTGAAGCTTTTGAGTAAGTAAAACTCTGTAAAAATGGCAATTTTGGTCACTCTGATGGTCTAAAAAGTGGTTATTCAACATGAGGCACGATCCAATTGACATTTTGAATCATTTTTGGTACAGTCCAAAAAATCAATTTTCGGATGAAAAACGATGACTCCGGACATGTCGAACTATCCCAAAATGGTCAATATGGATGAAATTTTAACATTTAATCTTTTGACTCTAAATGACTGTTGGATGTGAATTATGACTTTGTCAACTAAAATAAGTGTGTTTAAAGTCATTTCTGTGCCTGAAACGGGTCAAAATTGAAGCTTTTGAGTAAGCAAAACTCTGTAAAAATGGCAATTTTGGTCACTCTGAGGGTTTAAAAAGTGGTTATTCAACATGAGGCACGATCCAATTGACATTTTGAATCATTTTTGGTACAGTCCAAAAAATCAATTTTCGGATGAAAAACGATGACTCCGGACATGTCGAACGATCCCAAAATGGTCAATATGGATGAAATTTTAACATTTAATCTTTTGACTGTACATGACTGTTGGATGTGAATTATGACTTTGTCAACTAAAATAAGTGTGTTTAAAGTCATTTCTGTGCCTGAAACGGGTCAAAATTGAAGCTTTTGAGTAAGCAAAACTCTGGAAAAATGGCAATTTTGGTCACATAGGGTTTAAAAAGTGGTTATTCAACATGAGGCACGATCCAATTGACATTTTGAATCATTTTTGGTACAGTCCAAAAAAATCAATTTTCGAATGAAAAACGATGACTCCGGACATGTCGAACGATCCCAAAAAGGTCAAAATTGATGAAATTTTAACATTTAATCTTTTGACTGTAAATGACTGTTGGATGTGAATTATGACTTTGTCAACTAAAATAAGTGTGTTTAAAGTCATTTCTGTGCCTGAAACGGGTCAAAATTGAAGCTTTTGAGTAAGCAAAACTCTGTAAAAATGGCAATTTTGGTCACTGTGAGGGTTTAAAAAGTGGTTATTCAACATGAGGCACGATCCAATTGACATTTTGAATCATTTTTGGTACAGTCCAAAAAATCAATTTTCGAATGAAAAACGATGACTCCGGACATGTCGAACGATCCCAAAAAGGTAAAAATGGATGAAATTTTAACATTTAATCTTTTGACTGTAAATGACTGTTGGATGTGAATTATGACTTTGTCAACTAAAATAAGTGTGTTTAAAGTCATTTCTGTGCCTGAAACGGGTCAAAATTGAAGCTTTTGAGTAAGCAAAACTCTGTAAAAATGGCAATTTTGGTCACTCTGAGGGTTTAAAAAGTGGTTATTCAATATGAGGCACGATCCAATTGACATTTTGAATCATTTTTGGTACAGTCCAAAAAATCAATTTTCGGATGAAAAACGATGACTCCGGACATGTCGAACGATCCCAAAATGGTCAATATGGATGAAATTTTAACATTTAATCTTTTGACTGTAAATGACTGTTGGATGTGAATTATGACTTTGTCAACTAAAATAAGTGTGTTTAAAGTCATTTCTGTGCCTGAAACGGGTCAAAATTGAAGCTTTTGAGTAAGCAAAACTCTGTAAAAATGGCAATTTTGGTCACTCTGAGGGTTTAAAAAGTGGTTATTCAACATGAGGCATGATCCAATTGACATTTTGAATCATTTTTGGTACAGTCCAAAAAATAAATTTTCGGATGAAAAACGATGACTCCGGACATGTCGAACGATCCCAAAATGGTCAATATGGATGAAATTTTAACATTTAATCTTTTGACTGTAAATGACTGTTGGATGTGAATTATGACTTTGTCAACTAAAATAAGTGTGTTTAAAGTCATTTCTGTGCCTGAAACGGGTCAAAATTGAAGCTTTTGAGTAAGCAAAACTCTGTAAAAATGGCAATTTTGGTCACTCTGAGGGTTTAAAAAGTGGTTATTCAACATGAGGCACGATCCAATTGACATTTTGAATCATTTTTGGTACTGTCCAAAAAATCAATTTTCGGATGCAAAACGATGACTCCGGACATGTCGAACGATCCCAAAAAGGTCAAAATGGATGAAATTTTAACATTTAATCTTTTGACTGTAAATGACTGTTGGATGTGAATTATGACTTTGTCAACTAAAATAAGTGTGTTTAAAGTCATTTCTGTGCCTGAAACGGGTCAAAATTGAAGCTTTTGAGTAAGCAAAACTCTGTAAAAATGGCAATTTTGGTCACTGTGAGGGTTTAAAAAGTGGTTATTCAACATGAGGCACGATCCAATTGACATTTTGAATAATTTTTGGTACAGTCCAAAAAATCAATTTTCGGATGAAAAACGATGACTCCGGACATGTGGAACTATCCCAAAATGGTCAATATGGATGAAATTTTAACATTTAATCTTTTGATTCTAAATGACTGTTGGATGTGAATTATGACTTTGTCAACTAAAATAAGTGTGTTTAAAGTCATTTCTGTGCCTGAAACAGGTCAAAATTGAAGCTTTTGAGTAAGCAAAACTCTGTAAAATGGCAATTTTGGTCACTCTGAGGGTCTAAAAAGTGGTTATTCAACATGAGGCACGATCCAATTGACATTTTGAATCATTTTTGGTACAGTCCAAAAAATCAATTTTCGGATGAAAAACGATGACTCCGGACATGTCGAACTATCCCAAAATGGTCAATATGGATGAAATTTTAACATTTAATCTTTTGACTCTAAATGACTGTTGGATGTGAATTATGACTTTGTCAACTAAAATAAGTGTGTTTAAAGTCATTTCTGTGCCTGAAACGGGTCAAAATTGAAGCTTTTGAGTAAGCAAAACTCTGTAAAAATGGCAATTTTGGTCACTGTGAGGGTTTAAAAAGTGGTTATTCAACATGAGGCACGATCCAATTGACATTTTGAATCATTTTTGGTACAGTCCAAAAAATCAATTTTCGGATGCAAAACGATGACTCCGGACATGTCGAACGATCCCAAAAAGGTCAAAATGGATGAAATTTTAACATTTAATCTTTTGACTGTAAATGACTGTTGGATGTGAATTATGACTTTGTCAACTAAAATAAGTGTGTTTAAAGTCATTTCTGTGCCTGAAACGGGTCAAAATTGAAGCTTTTGAGTAAGCAAAACTCTGTAAAAATGGCAATTTTGGTCACTGTGAGGGTTTAAAAAGTGGTTATTCAACATGAGGCACGATCCAATTGACATTTTGAATAATTTTTGGTACAGTCCAAAAAATCAATTTTCGGATGAAAAACGATGACTCCGGACATGTGGAACTATCCCAAAATGGTCAATATGGATGAAATTTTAACATTTAATCTTTTGATTCTAAATGACTGTTGGATGTGAATTATGACTTTGTCAACTAAAATAAGTGTGTTTAAAGTCATTTCTGTGCCTCAAAGGGGTCAAAATTGAAGCTTTTGAGTAAGCAAAACTCTGTAAAAATGGCAATTTTGGTCACTGTGAGGGTTTAAAAAGTGGTTATTCAACATGAGGCACGATCCAATTGACATTTTGAATCATTTTTGGTACAGTCCAAAAAATCAATTTTCGGATGAAAAACGATGACTCCGGACATGTCGAACTATCCCAAAATGGTCAATATGGATGAAATTTTAACATTTAATCTTTGGACTGTAAATGACTGTTGGATGTGAATTATGACTTTGTCAACTAAAATAAGTGTGTTTAAAGTCATTTCTGTGCCTGAAACGGGTCAAAATTGAAGCTTTTGAGTAAGCAAAACTCTGTAAAAATGGCAATTTTGGTCACTCTGAGGGTCTAAAAAGTGGTTATTCAACATGAGGCACGATCCAATTGACATTTTGAATCATTTTTGGTACAGTCCAAAAAATCAATTTTCGGATGAAAAACGATGACTCCGGACATGTCGAACTATCCCAAAATGGTCAATATGGATGAATTTTTAACATTTAATCTTTTGACTCTAAATGACTGTTGGATGTGAATTATGACTTTGTCAACTAAAATAAGTGTGTTTAAAGTCATTTCTGTGCCTGAAACGGGTCAAAATTGAAGCTTTTGAGTAAGCAAAACTCTGTAAAAATGGCAATTTTGGTCACTGTGAGGGTTTAAAAAGTGGTTATTCAACATGAGGCACGATCCAATTGACATTTTGAATCATTTTTGGTACAGTCCAAAAAATCAATTTTCGGATGCAAAACGATGACTCCGGACATGTCGAACGATCCCAAAAAGGTCAAAATGGATGAAATTTTAACATTTAATCTTTTGACTGTAAATGACTGTTGGATGTGAATTATGACTTTGTCAACTAAAATAAGTGTGTTTAAAGTCATTTCTGTGCCTGAAACGGGTCAAAATTGAAGCTTTTGAGTAAGCAAAACTCTGTAAAAATGGCAATTTTGGTCACTGTGAGGGTTTAAAAAGTGGTTATTCAACATGAGGCACGATCCAATTGACATTTTGAATAATTTTTGGTACAGTCCAAAAAATCAATTTTCGGATGAAAAACGATGACTCCGGACATGTGGAACTATCCCAAAATGGTCAATATGGATGAAATTTTAACATTTAATCTTTTGATTCTAAATGACTGTTGGATGTGAATTATGACTTTGTCAACTAAAATAAGTGTGTTTAAAGTCATTTCTGTGCCTCAAAGGGGTCAAAATTGAAGCTTTTGAGTAAGCAAAACTCTGTAAAAATGGCAATTTTGGTCACTGTGAGGGTTTAAAAAGTGGTTATTCAACATGAGGCACGATCCAATGGACATTTTGAATCATTTTTGGTACTGTCCAAAAAATCAATTTTCGGATGAAAAACGATGACTCCGGACATGTCGAACTATCCCAAAATGGTCAATATGGATGAAATTTTAACATTTAATCTTTGGACTGTAAATGACTGTTGGATGTGAATTATGACTTTGTCAACTAAAATAAGTGTGTTTAAAGTCATTTCTGTGCCTGAAACGGGTCAAAATTGAAGCTTTTGAGTAAGCAAAACTCTGTAAAAATGGCAATTTTGGTCACTCTGAGGGTCTAAAAAGTGGTTATTCAACATGAGGCACGATCCAATTGACATTTTGAATCATTTTTGGTACAGTCCAAAAAATCAATTTTCGGATGAAAAACGATGACTCCGGACATGTCGAACTATCCCAAAATGGTCAATATGGATGAAATTTTAACATTTAATCTTTTGACTCTAAATGACTGTTGGATGTGAATTATGACTTTGTCAACTAAAATAAGTGTGTTTAAAGTCATTTCTGTGCCTGAAACGGGTCAAAATTGAAGCTTTTGAGTAAGCAAAACTCTGTAAAAATGGCAATTTTGGTCACTGTGTGGGTTTAAAAAGTGGTTATTCAACATGAGGCACGATCCAATTGACATTTTGAATCATTTTTGGTACAGTCCAAAAAATCAATTTTCGGATGAAAAACGATGACTCCGGACATGTCGAACTATCCCAAAATGGTCAATATGGATGAAATTTTAACATTTAATCTTTTGACTCTAAATGGCTGTTGGATGTGAATTATGACTTTGTCAACTAAAATAAGTGTGTTTAAAGTCATTTCTGTGCCTGAAACGGGTCAAAATTGAAGCTTTTGAGTAAGCAAAACTCTGTAAAAATGGCAATTTTGGTCACTCTGAGGGTTTAAAAAGTGGTTATTCAACATGAGGCACGATCCAATTGACATTTTGAATCATTTTTGGTACAGTCCAAAAAATCAATTTTCGGATGAAAAACGATGACTCCGGACATGTCGAACTATCCCAAAATGGTCAATATGGATGAAATTTTAACATTTAATCTTTTGACTGTAAATGACTGTTGGATGTGAATTATGACTTTGTCAACTAAAATAAGTGTGTTTAAAGTCATTTCTGTGCCTCAAAGGGGTCAAAATTTAAGCTTTTGAGTAAGCAAAACTCTGTAAAAATGGCAATTTTGGTCACTGTGAGGGTTTAAAAAGTGGTTATTCAACATGAGGAACGATCCAATTGAAATTTTGAATCATTTTTGGTACAGTCCAAAAAATCAATTTTCGGATGAAAAACGATGACTCCGGACATGTCGAACGATCCCAAAAAGGTCAAAATGGATGAAATTTTAACATTTAATCTTTTGACTGTAAATGACTGTTGGATGTGAATTATGACTTTGTCAACTAAAATATGTGTGTAAAGTCATTTCTGTGCCTGAAACGGGTCAAAATTGAAGCTTTTGAGTAAGCAAAACTCTGTAAAAATGGCAATTTTGGTCACTCTGAGGGTTTAAAAAGTGGTTATTCAACATGAGGCACGATCCAATTGACATTTTGAATCATTTTTGGTACAGTCCAAAAAATCAATTTTCGGATGAAAAACGATGACTCCGGACATGTTGAACTATCCCTAAATGGTCAATATGGATGAAATTTTAACATTTAATCTTTTGACTGTAAATGACTGTTGGATGTGAATTATGACTTTGTCAACTAAAATAAGTGTGTTTAAAGTCATTTCTGTGCCTGAAACGGGTCAAAATTGAAGCTTTTGAGTAAGCAAAACTCTGTAAAAATGGCAATTTTGGTCACTCTGAGGGTCTAAAAAGTGGTTATTCAACATGAGGCACGATCCAAGTGACATTTTGAATCATTTTTGGTACAGTCCAAAAAATCTATTTTCGGATGAAAAACGATGACTCCGGACATGTCGAACGATCCCAAAATGGTCAATATGGATGAAATTTTAACATTTAATCTTTTGACTGTACATGACTGTTGGATGTGAATTATGACTTTGTCAACTAAAATAAGTGTGTTTAAAGTCATTTCTGTGCCTGAAACGGGTCAAAATTGAAGCTTTTGAGTAAGCAAAACTCTGGAAAAATGGCAATTTTGGTCACATAGGGTTTAAAAAGTGGTTATTCAACATGAGGCACGATCCAATTGACATTTTGAATCATTTTTGGTACAGTCCAAAAAATCAATTTTCGAATGAAAAACGATGACTCCGGACATGTCGAACGATCCCAAAAAGGTAAAAATGGATGAAATTTTAACATTTAATCTTTTGACTGTAAATGACTGTTGGATGTGAATTATGACTTTGTCAACTAAAATAAGTGTGTTTAAAGTCATTTCTGTGCCTGAAACGGGTCAAAATTGAAGCTTTTGAGTAAGCAAAACTCTGTAAAAATGGCAATTTTGGTCACTCTGAGGGTTTAAAAAGTGGTTATTCAATATGAGGCACGATCCAATTGACATTTTGAATCATTTTTGGTACAGTCCAAAAAATCAATTTTCGGATGAAAAACGATGACTCCGGACATGTCGAACGATCCCAAAATGGTCAATATCGATGAAATTTTAACATTTAATCTTTTGACTGTAAATGACTGTTGGATGTGAATTATGACTTTGTCAACTAAAATAAGTGTGTTTAAAGTCATTTCTGTGCCTGAAACGGGTCAAAATTGAAGCTTTTGAGTAAGCAAAACTCTGTAAAAATGGCAATTTTGGTCACTCTGAGGGTTTAAAAAGTGGTTATTCAACATGAGGCATGATCCAATTGACATTTTGAATCATTTTTGGTACAGTCCAAAAAATCAATTTTCGGATGAAAAACGATGACTCCGGACATGTCGAACGATCCCAAAATGGTCAATATGGATGAAATTTTAACATTTAATCTTTTGACTGTAAATGACTGTTGGATGTGAATTATGACTTTGTCAACTAAAATAAGTGTGTTTAAAGTCATTTCTGTGCCTGAAACGGGTCAAAATTGAAGCTTTTGAGTAAGCAAAACTCTGTAAAAATGGCAATTTTGGTCACTCTGAGGGTTTAAAAAGTGGCTATTCAACATGAGGCACGATCCAATTGACATTTTGAATCATTTTTGGTACTGTCCAAAAAATCAATTTTCGGATGCAAAACGATGACTCCGGACATGTCGAACGATCCCAAAAAGGTCAAAATGGATGAAATTTTAACATTTAATCTTTTGACTGTAAATGACTGTTGGATGTGAATTATGACTTTGTCAACTAAAATAAGTGTGTTTAAAGTCATTTCTGTGCCTGAAACGGGTCAAAATTGAAGCTTTTGAGTAAGCAAAACTCTGTAAAAATGGCAATTTTGGTCACTGTGAGGGTTTAAAAAGTGGTTATTCAACATGAGGCACGATCCAATTGACATTTTGAATAATTTTTGGTACAGTCCAAAAAATCAATTTTCGGATGAAAAACGATGACTCCGGACATGTGGAACTATCCCAAAATGGTCAATATGGATGAAATTTTAACATTTAATCTTTTGATTCTAAATGACTGTTGGATGTGAATTATGACTTTGTCAACTAAAATAAGTGTGTTTAAAGTCATTTCTGTGCCTCAAAGGGGTCAAAATTGAAGCTTTTGAGTAAGCAAAACTCTGTAAAAATGGCAATTTTGGTCACTGTGAGGGTTTAAAAAGTGGTTATTCAACATGAGGCACGATCCAATTGACATTTTGAATCATTTTTGGTACAGTCCAAAAAATCAATTTTCGGATGAAAAACGATGACTCCGGACATGTCGAACTATCCCAAAATGGTCAATATGGATGAAATTTTAACATTTAATCTTTGGACTGTAAATGACTGTTGGATGTGAATTATGACTTTGTCAACTAAAATAAGTGTGTTTAAAGTCATTTCTGTGCCTGAAACGGGTCAAAATTGAAGCTTTTGAGTAAGCAAAACTCTGTAAAAATGGCAATTTTGGTCACTGTGAGGGTTTAAAAAGTGGTTATTCAACATGAGGCACGATCCAATTGACATTTTGAATCATTTTTGGTACAGTCCAAAAAATCAATTTTCGGATGCAAAACGATGACTCCGGACATGTCGAACGATCCCAAAAAGGTCAAAATGGATGAAATTTTAACATTTAATCTTTTGACTGTAAATGACTGTTGGATGTGAATTATGACTTTGTCAACTAAAATAAGTGTGTTTAAAGTCATTTCTGTGCCTGAAACGGGTCAAAATTGAAGCTTTTGAGTAAGCAAAACTCTGTAAAAATGGCAATTTTGGTCACTGTGAGGGTTTAAAAAGTGGTTATTCAACATGAGGCACGATCCAATTGACATTTTGAATAATTTTTGGTACAGTCCAAAAAATCAATTTTCGGATGAAAAACGATGACTCCGGACATGTGGAACTATCCCAAAATGGTCAATATGGATGAAATTTTAACATTTAATCTTTTGATTCTAAATGACTGTTGGATGTGAATTATGACTTTGTCAACTAAAATAAGTGTGTTTAAAGTCATTTCTGTGCCTCAAAGGGGTCAAAATTGAAGATTTTGAGTAAGCAAAACTCTGTAAAAATGGCAATTTTGGTCACTGTGAGGGTTTAAAAAGTGGTTATTCAACATGAGGCACGATCCAATTGACATTTTGAATCATTTTTGGTACAGTCCAAAAAATCAATTTTCGGATGAAAAACGATGACTCCGGACATGTCGAACTATCCCAAAATGGTCAATATGGATGAAATTTTAACATTTAATCTTTGGACTGTAAATGACTGTTGGATGTGAATTATGACTTTGTCAACTAAAATAAGTGTGTTTAAAGTCATTTCTGTGCCTGAAACGGGTCAAAATTGAAGCTTTTGAGTAAGCAAAACTCTGTAAAAATGGCAATTTTGGTCACTCTGAGGGTCTAAAAAGTGGTTATTCAACATGAGGCACGATCCAATTGACATTTTGAATCATTTTTGGTACAGTCCAAAAAATCAATTTTCGGATGAAAAACGATGACTCCGGACATGTCGAACTATCCCAAAATGGTCAATATGGATGAAATTTTAACATTTAATCTTTTGACTCTAAATGACTGTTGGATGTGAATTATGACTTTGTCAACTAAAATAAGTGTGTTTAAAGTCATTTCTGTGCCTGAAACGGGTCAAAATTGAAGCTTTTGAGTAAGCAAAACTCTGTAAAAATGGCAATTTTGGTCACTGTGAGGGTTTAAAAAGTGGTTATTCAACATGAGGCACGATCCAATTGACATTTTGAATCATTTTTGGTACAGTCCAAAAAATCAATTTTCGGATGAAAAACGATGACTCCGGACATGTCGAACTATCCCAAAATGGTCAATATGGATGAAATTTTAACATTTAATCTTTTGACTCTAAATGGCTGTTGGATGTGAATTATGACTTTGTCAACTAAAATAAGTGTGTTTAAAGTCATTTCTGTGCCTGAAACAGGTCAAAATTGAAGCTTTTGAGTAAGCAAAACTCTGTAAAAATGGCAATTTTGGTCACTCTGAGGGTCTAAAAAGTGGTTATTCAACATGAGGCACGATCCAATTGACATTTTGAATCATTTTTGGTACAGTCCAAAAAATCAATTGTCGGATGAAAAACGATGACTCCGGACATGTCGAACTATCCCAAAATGGTCAATATGGATGAAATTTTAACATTTAATCTTTTGACTCTAAATGGCTGTTGGATGTGAATTATGACTTTGTCAACTAAAATAAGTGTGTTTAAAGTCATTTCTGTGCCTCAAAGGGGTCAAAATTGAAGCTTTTGAGTAAGCAAAACTCTGTAAAAATGGCAATTTTGGTCACTGTGAGGGTTTAAAAAGTGGTTATTCAACATGAGGCACGATCCAATTGACATTTTGAATCATTTTTGGTACAGTCCAAAAAAATCAATTTTCGAATGAAAAACGATGACTCCGGACATGTCGAACGATCCCAAAAAGGTCAAAATGGATGAAATTTTAACATTTAATCTTTTGACTGTAAATGACTGTTGGATGTGAATTATGACTTTGTCAACTAAAATAAGTGTGTTTAAAGTCATTTCTGTGCCTGAAACGGGTCAAAATTGAAGCTTTTGAGTAAGCAAAACTCTGTAAAAATGGCAATTTTGGTCACTCTGAGGGTTTAAAAAGTGGTTATTCAACATGAGGCACGATCCAATTGACATTTTGAATCATTTTTGGTACAGTCCAAAAAATCAATTTTCGGATGAAAAACGATGACTCCGGACATGTCGAACGATCCCAAAAAGGTCAAAATGGATGAAATTTTAACATTTAATCTTTTGACTGTAAATGACTGTTGGATGTGAATTATGACTTTGTCAACTAAAATAAGTGTGTTTAAAGTCATTTCTGTGCCTGAAACGGGTCAAAATTGAAGCTTTTGAGTAAGCAAAACTCTGTAAAAATGGCAATTTTGGTCACTCTGAGGGTTTAAAAAGTGGTTATTCAACATGAGGCACGATCCAATTGACATTTTGAATCATTTTTGGTACAGTCCAAAAAATCAATTTTCGGATGAAAAACGATGACTCCGGACATGTCGAACGATCCCAAAATGGTCAATATGGATGAAATTTTAACATTTAATCTTTTGACTGTAAATGACTGTTGGATGTGAATTATGACTTTGTCAACTAAAATAAGTGTGTTTAAAGTCATTTCTGTGCCTGAAACGGGTCAAAATTGAAGCTTTTGAGTAAGCAAAACTCTGTAAAAATGGCAATTTTGGTCACTCTGAGGGTTTAAAAAGTGGTTATTCAACATGAGGCACGATCCAATTGACATTTTGAATCATTTTTGGTACAGTCCAAAAAATCAATTTTCGGATGAAAAACGATGACTCCGGACATGTTGAACGATCCCAAAAAGGTCAAAATGGATGAAATTTTAACATTTAATCTTTTGACTGTAAATGACTGTTGGATGTGAATTATGACTTTGTCAACAAAAATAAGTGTGTTTAAAGTCATTTCTGTGCCTGAAACGGGTCAAAATTGAAGCTTTTGAGTAAGCAAAACTCTGTAAAATTGGCAATTTTGGTCACTGTGAGGGTTTAAAAAGTGGTTATTCAACATGAGGCACGATCCAATTGACATTTTGAATCATTTTTGGTACAGTCCAAAAAATCAATTTTCGGATGAAAAACGATGACTCCGGACATGTCGAACGATCCCAAAATGGTCAATATAGATGAAATTTTAACATTTAATCTTTTGACTCTAAATGACTGTTGGATGTGAATTATGACTTTGTCAACTAAAATAAGTGTGTTTAAAGTCATTTCTGTGCCTCAAAGGGGTCAAAATTGAAGCTTTTGAGTAAGCAAAACTCTGTAAAAATGGCAATTTTGGTCACTGTGAGGGTTTAAAAAGTGGTTATTCAACATGAGGCACGATCCAATTGAAATTTTGAATCATTTTTGGTACAGTCCAAAAAATCAATTTTTGGATGAAAAACGATGACTCCGGACATGTCGAACTATCCCAAAATGGTCAATATGGATGAAATTTTAACATTTAATCTTTGGACTGTAAATGACTGTTGGATGTGAATTATGACTTTGTCAACTAAAATAAGTGTGTTTAAAGTCATTTCTGTGCCTGAAACGGGTCAAAATTGAAGCTTTTGAGTAAGCAAAACTCTGTAAAAATGGCAATTTTGGTCACTCTGAGGGTTTAAAAAGTGGTTATTCAACATGAGGCACGATCCAATTGACATTTTGAATCATTTTTGGTACAGTCCAAAAAATCAATTTTCGGATGAAAAACGATGACTCCGGACATGTCGAACGATCCCAAAATGGTCAATATGGATGAAATTTTAACATTTAATCTTTTGACTGTACATGACTGTTGGATGTGAATTATGACTTTGTCAACTAAAATAAGTGTGTTTAAAGTCATTTCTGTGCCTGAAACGGGTCAAAATTGAAGCTTTTGAGTAAGCAAAACTCTGTAAAAATGGCAATTTTGGTCACATAGGGTTTAAAAAGTGGTTATTCAACATGAGGCACGATCCAATTGACATTTTGAATCATTTTTGGTACAGTCCAAAAAAATCAATTTTCGAATGAAAAACGATGACTCCGGACATGTCGAACGATCCCAAAAAGGTAAAAATGGATGAAATTTTAACATTTAATCTTTTGACTGTAAATGACTGTTGGATCTGAATTATGACTTTGTCAACTAAAATAAGTGTGTTTAAAGTCATTTCTGTGCCTGAAACGGGTCAAAATTGAAGCTTTTGAGTAGGCAAAACTCTGTAAAAATGGCAATTTTGGTCACTCTGAGGGTTTAAAAAGTGGTTATTCAACATGAGGCACGATCCAATTGACATTTTGAATTATTTTTGGTACAGTCCAAAAAATCAATTTTCGGATGCAAAACGATGACTCCGGACATGTCGAACGATCCCAAAAAGGTCAAAATGGATGAAATTTTAACATTTAATCTTTTGACTGTACATGACTGTTGGATGTGAATTATGACTTTGTCAACTAAAATAAGTGTGTTTAAAGTCATTTCTGTGCCTCAAAGGGGTCAAAATTGAAGCTTTTGAGTAAGCAAAACTCTGGAAAAATGGCAATTTTGGTCACATAGGGTTTAAAAAGTGGTTATTCAACATGAGGCACGATCCAATTGACATTTTGAATCATTTTTGGTACAGTCCAAAAAAATCAATTTTCGAATGAAAAACGATGACTCCGGACATGTCGAACGATCCCAAAAAGGTCAAAATTGATGAAATTTTAACATTTAATCTTTTGACTGTAAATGACTGTTGGATGTGAATTATGACTTTGTCAACTAAAATAAGTGTGTTTAAAGTCATTTCTGTGCCTGAAACGGGTCAAAATTGAAGCTTTTGAGTAAGCAAAACTCTGTAAAAATGGCAATTTTGGTCACTGTGAGGGTTTAAAAAGTGGTTATTCAACATGAGGCACGATCCAATTGACATTTTGAATCATTTTTGGTACAGTCCAAAAAATCAATTTTCGAATGAAAAACGATGACTCCGGACATGTCGAACGATCCCAAAAAGGTAAAAATGGATGAAATTTTAACATTTAATCTTTTGACTGTAAATGACTGTTGGATGTGAATTATGACTTTGTCAACTAAAATAAGTGTGTTTAAAGTCATTTCTGTGCCTGAAACGGGTCAAAATTGAAGCTTTTGAGTAAGCAAAACTCTGTAAAAATGGCAATTTTGGTCACTCTGAGGGTTTAAAAAGTGGTTATTCAATATGAGGCACGATCCAATTGACATTTTGAATCATTTTTGGTACAGTCCAAAAAATCAATTTTCGGATGAAAAACGATGACTCCGGACATGTCGAACGATCCCAAAATGGTCAATATGGATGAAATTTTAACATTTAATCTTTTGACTGTAAATGACTGTTGGATGTGAATTATGACTTTGTCAACTAAAATAAGTGTGTTTAAAGTCATTTCTGTGCCTGAAACGGGTCAAAATTGAAGCTTTTGAGTAAGCAAAACTCTGTAAAAATGGCAATTTTGGTCACTCTGAGGGTTTAAAAAGTGGTTATTCAACATGAGGCATGATCCAATTGACATTTTGAATCATTTTTGGTACAGTCCAAAAAATCAATTTTCGGATGAAAAACGATGACTCCGGACATGTCGAACGATCCCAAAATGGTCAATATGGATGAAATTTTAACATTTAATCTTTTGACTGTAAATGACTGTTGGATGTGAATTATGACTTTGTCAACTAAAATAAGTGTGTTTAAAGTCATTTCTGTGCCTGAAACGGGTCAAAATTGAAGCTTTTGAGTAAGCAAAACTCTGTAAAAATGGCAATTTTGGTCACTCTGAGGGTTTAAAAAGTGGCTATTCAACATGAGGCACGATCCAATTGACATTTTGAATCTTTTTTGGTACTGTCCAAAAAATCAATTTTCGGATGCAAAACGATGACTCCGGACATGTCGAACGATCCCAAAAAGGTCAAAATGGATGAAATTTTAACATTTAATCTTTTGACTGTAAATGACTGTTGGATGTGAATTATGACTTTGTCAACTAAAATAAGTGTGTTTAAAGTCATTTCTGTGCCTGAAACGGGTCAAAATTGAAGCTTTTGAGTAAGCAAAACTCTGTAAAAATGGCAATTTTGGTCACTGTGAGGGTTTAAAAAGTGGTTATTCAACATGAGGCACGATCCAATTGACATTTTGAATAATTTTTGGTACAGTCCAAAAAATCAATTTTCGGATGAAAAACGATGACTCCGGACATGTGGAACTATCCCAAAATGGTCAATATGGATGAAATTTTAACATTTAATCTTTTGATTCTAAATGACTGTTGGATGTGAATTATGACTTTGTCAACTAAAATAAGTGTGTTTAAAGTCATTTCTGTGCCTGAAACGGGTCAAAATTGAAGCTTTTGAGTAAGCAAAACTCTGTAAAAATGGCAATTTTGGTCACTGTGAGGGTTTAAAAAGTGGTTATTCAACATGAGGCACGATCCAATTGACATTTTGAATAATTTTTGGTACAGTCCAAAAAATCAATTTTCGGATGAAAAACGATGACTCCGGACATGTGGAACTATCCCAAAATGGTCAATATGGATGAAATTTTAACATTTAATCTTTTGATTCTAAATGACTGTTGGATGTGAATTATGACTTTGTCAACTAAAATAAGTGTGTTTAAAGTCATTTCTGTGCCTCAAAGGGGTCAAAATTGAAGCTTTTGAGTAAGCAAAACTCTGTAAAAATGGCAATTTTGGTCACTGTGAGGGTTTAAAACGTGGTTATTCAACATGAGGCACGATCCAATTGACATTTTGAATCATTTTTGGTACAGTCCAAAAAATCAATTTTCGGATGAAAAACGATGACTCCGGACATGTCGAACTATCCCAAAATGGTCAATATGGATGAAATTTTAACATTTAATCTTTGGACTGTAAATGACTGTTGGATGTGAATTATGACTTTGTCAACTAAAATAAGTGTGTTTAAAGTCATTTCTGTGCCTGAAACGGGTCAAAATTGAAGCTTTTGAGTAAGCAAAACTCTGTAAAAATGGCAATTTTGGTCACTCTGAGGGTCTAAAAAGTGGTTATTCAACATGAGGCACGATCCAATTGACATTTTGAATCATTTTTGGTACAGTCCAAAAAATCAATTTTCGGATGAAAAACGATGACTCCGGACATGTGGAACTATCCCAAAATGGTCAATATGGATGAAATTTTAACATTTAATCTTTTGATTCTAAATGACTGTTGGATGTGAATTATGACTTTGTCAACTAAAATAAGTGTGTTTAAAGTCATTTCTGTGCCTCAAAGGGGTCAAAATTGAAGCTTTTGAGTAAGCAAAACTCTGTAAAAATGGCAATTTTGGTCACTGTGAGGGTTTAAAAAGTGGTTATTCAACATGAGGCACGATCCAATTGACATTTTGAATCATTTTTGGTACAGTCCAAAAAATCAATTTTCGGATGAAAAACGATGACTCCGGACATGTCGAACTATCCCAAAATGGTCAATATGGATGAAATTTTAACATTTAATCTTTGGACTGTAAATGACTGTTGGATGTGAATTATGACTTTGTCAACTAAAATAAGTGTGTTTAAAGTCATTTCTGTGCCTGAAACGGGTCAAAATTGAAGCTTTTGAGTAAGCAAAACTCTGTAAAAATGGCAATTTTGGTCACTCTGAGGGTCTAAAAAGTGGTTATTCAACATGAGGCACGATCCAATTGACATTTTGAATCATTTTTGGTACAGTCCAAAAAATCAATTTTCGGATGAAAAACGATGACTCCGGACATGTCGAACTATCCCAAAATGGTCAATATGGATGAAATTTTAACATTTAATCTTTTGACTCTAAATGACTGTTGGATGTGAATTATGACTTTGTCAACTAAAATAAGTGTGTTTAAAGTCATTTCTGTGCCTGAAACGGGTCAAAATTGAAGCTTTTGAGTAAGCAAAACTCTGTAAAAATGGCAATTTTGGTCACTGTGAGGGTTTAAAAAGTGGTTATTCAACATGAGGCACGATCCAATTGACATTTTGAATCATTTTTGGTACAGTCCAAAAAATCAATTTTCGGATGAAAAACGATGACTCCGGACATGTCGAACTATCCCAAAATGGTCAATATGGATGAAATTTTAACATTTAATCTTTTGACTCTAAATGGCTGTTGGATGTGAATTATGACTTTGTCAACTAAAATAAGTGTGTTTAAAGTCATTTCTGTGCCTGAAATAGGTCAAAATTGAAGCTTTTGAGTAAGCAAAACTCTGTAAAAATGGCAATTTTGGTCACTCTGAGGGTCTAAAAAGTGGTTATTCAACATGAGGCACGATCCAATTGACATTTTGAATCATTTTTGGTACAGTCCAAAAAATCAATTTTCGGATGAAAAACGATGACTCCGGACATGTCGAACTATCCCAAAATGGTCAATATGGATGAAATTTTAACATTTAATCTTTTGACTCTAAATGGCTGTTGGATGTGAATTATGACTTTGTCAACTAAAATAAGTGTGTTTAAAGTCATTTCTGTGCCTCAAAGGGGTCAAAATTGAAGCTTTTGAGTAAGCAAAACTCTGTAAAAATGGCAATTTTGGTCACTGTGAGGGTTTAAAAAGTGGTTATTCAACATGAGGCACGATCCAATTGACATTTTGAATCATTTTTGGTACAGTCCAAAAAAATCAATTTTCGTATGAAAAACGATGACTCCGGACATGTCGAACGATCCCAAAAAGGTCAAAATGGATGAAATTTTAACATTTAATCTTTTGACTGTAAATGACTGTTGGATGTGAATTATGACTTTGTCAACTAAAATAAGTGTGTTTAAAGTCATTTATGTGCCTGAAACGGGTCAAAATTGAAGCTTTTGAGTAAGCAAAACTCCGTAAAAATGGTAATTTTGGTCACTCTGAGGGTTTAAAAAGTGGTTATTCAACATGAGGCACGATCCAATTGACATTTTGAATCATTTTTGGTACAGTCCAAAAAATCAATTTTCGGATGAAAAACGATGACTCCGGACATGTCGAACTATCCCAAAATGGTCAATATGGATGAAATTTTAACATTTAATCTTTTGACTGTAAATGACTGTTGGATGTGAATTATGACTTTGTCAACTAAAATAAGTGTGTTTAAAGTCATTTCTGTGCCTCAAAGGGGTCAAAATTTAAGCTTTTGAGTAAGCAAAACTCTGTAAAAATGGCAATTTTGGTCACTGTGAGGGTTTAAAAAGTGGTTATTCAACATGAGGAACGATCCAATTGAAATTTTGAATCATTTTTGGTACAGTCCAAAAAATCAATTTTCGGATGAAAAACGATGACTCCGGACATGTCGAACGATCCCAAAAAGGTCAAAATGGATGAAATTTTAACATTTAATCTTTTGACTGTAAATGACTGTTGGATGTGAATTATGACTTTGTCAACTAAAATAAGTGTGTTTAAAGTAATTTCTGTGCCTGAAACGGGTCAAAATTGAAGCTTTTGAGTAAGCAAAACTCTGTAAAAATGGCAATTTTGGTCACTGTGAGGGTTTAAAAAGTGGTTATTCAACATGAGGCACGATCCAATTGACATTTTGAATCATTTTTGGTACAGTCCAAAAAATCAATTTTCGGATGAAAAACGATGACTCCGGACATGTCGAACTATCCCAAAATGGTCAATATGGATGAAATTTTAACATTTAATCTTTTGACTGTAAATGACTGTTGGATGTGAATTATGACTTTGTCAACTAAAATAAGTGTGTTTAAAGTCATTTCTGTGCCTGAAACGGGTCAAAATTGAAGCTTTTGAGTAAGCAAAACTCTGTAAAAATGGCAATTTTGGTCACTCTGAGGGTCTAAAAAGTGGTTATTCAACATGAGGCACGATCCAATTGACATTTTGAATCATTTTTGGTACAGTCCAAAAAATCAATTTTCGGATGAAAAACGATGACTCCGGACATGTCGAACTATCCCAAAATGGTCAATATGGATGAAATTTTAACATTTAATCTTTTGACTCTAAATGGCTGTTGGATGTGAATTATGACTTTGTCAACTAAAATAAGTGTGTTTAAAGTCATTTCTGTGCCTCAAAGGGGTCAAAATTGAAGCTTTTGAGTAAGCAAAACTCTGTAAAAATGGCAATTTTGGTCACTGTGAGGGTTTAAAAAGTGGTTATTCAACATGAGGCACGATCCAATTGACATTTTGAATCATTTTTGGTACAGTCCAAAAAAATCAATTTTCGTATGAAAAACGATGACTCCGGACATGTCGAACGATCCCAAAAAGGTCAAAATGGATGAAATTTTAACATTTAATCTTTTGACTGTAAATGACTGTTGGATGTGAATTATGACTTTGTCAACTAAAATAAGTGTGTTTAAAGTCATTTATGTGCCTGAAACGGGTCAAAATTGAAGCTTTTGAGTAAGCAAAACTCCGTAAAAATGGCAATTTTGGTCACTCTGAGGGTTTAAAAAGTGGTTATTCAACATGAGGCACGATCCAATTGACATTTTGAATCATTTTTGGTACAGTCCAAAAAATCAATTTTCGGATGAAAAACGATGACTCCGGACATGTCGAACTATCCCAAAATGGTCAATATGGATGAAATTTTAACATTTAATCTTTTGACTGTAAATGACTGTTGGATGTGAATTATGACTTTGTCAACTAAAATAAGTGTGTTTAAAGTCATTTCTGTGCCTCAAAGGGGTCAAAATTTAAGCTTTTGAGTAAGCAAAACTCTGTAAAAATGGCAATTTTGGTCACTGTGAGGGTTTAAAAAGTGGTTATTCAACATGAGGAACGATCCAATTGAAATTTTGAATCATTTTTGGTACAGTCCAAAAAATCAATTTTCGGATGAAAAACGATGACTCCGGACATGTCGAACGATCCCAAAAAGGTCAAAATGGATGAAATTTTAACATTTAATCTTTTGACTGTAAATGACTGTTGGATGTGAATTATGACTTTGTCAACTAAAATAAGTGTGTTTAAAGTAATTTCTGTGCCTGAAACGGGTCAAAATTGAAGCTTTTGAGTAAGCAAAACTCTGTAAAAATGGCAATTTTGGTCACTGTGAGGGTTTAAAAAGTGGTTATTCAACATGAGGCACGATCCAATTGACATTTTGAATCATTTTTGGTACAGTCCAAAAAATCAATTTTCGGATGAAAAACGATGACTCCGGACATGTCGAACTATCCCAAAATGGTCAATATGGATGAAATTTTAACATTTAATCTTTTGACTGTAAATGACTGTTGGATGTGAATTATGACTTTGTCAACTAAAATAAGTGTGTTTAAAGTCATTTCTGTGCCTGAAACGGGTCAAAATTGAAGCTTTTGAGTAAGCAAAACTCTGTAAAAATGGCAATTTTGGTCACTCTGAGGGTTTAAAAAGTGGTTATTCAACATGAGGCTCGATCAAATTGACATTTTGAATCATTTTTGGTACAGTCCAAAAAATCAATTTTCGGATGAAAAACGATGACTCCGGACATGTCGAACGATCCCAAAATGGTCAATATAGATGAAATTTTAACATTTAATCTTTTGACTGTAAATGACTGTTGGATGTGAAATATGACTTTGTCAACTAAAATAAGTGTGTTTAAAGTCATTTCTGTGCCTGAAACGGGTCGAAATTGAAGCTTTTGAGTAAGCAAAACTCTGTAAAAATGGCAATTTTGGTCACTCTGAGGGTTTAAAAAGTGGTTATTCAACATGAGGCATGATCCAATTGACATTTTGAATCATTTTTGGTACAGTCCAAAAAATCAATTTTCGGATGAAAAACGATGACTCCGAACATGTTGAACGATCCCAAAAAGGTCAAAATGGATGACATTTTAACATTTAATCTTTTGACTGTAAATGACTGTTTGATGTGAATTATGACTTTGTCAACTAAAATAAGTGTGTTTAAAGCCATTTCTGTGCCTGAAACGGGTCAAAATTGAAGCTTTTGAGTAAGCAAAACTCTGTAAAAATGGCAATTTTGGTCACTCTGAGGGTTTAAAAAGTGGTTATTCAACATGAGGCACGATCCAATTGACATTTTGAATCATTTTTGGTACAGTCCAAAAAATCAATTTTCGGATGAAAAACGATGACTCCGGACATGTCGAACTATCCCAAAATGGTCAATATGGAGGAAATTTTAACATTTAAGCTTTTGACTCTAAATGGCTGTTGGATGTGAATTATGACTTTGTCAACTAAAATAAGTGTGTTTAAAGTCATTTCTGTGCCTCAAAGGGGTCACAATTGAAGCTTTTGAGTAAGCAATCCTCTGTAAAAATGGCAATTTTGGTCACTGTGAGGGTTTAAAAAGTGGTTATTCAACATGAGGCACGATCCAATTGAAATTCTGAATCATTTTTGGTACAGTCCAAAAAATCAATTTTCGGATGTGACATGTCGAACGATCCCAAAAAGGTCAAAATGGATGAAAATGGATGAAATTTTAACATTTAATCTTTTGACTGTAAATGACTGATGGATGTGAATTATGACTTTGTCAACTAAAATAAGTGTGTTTAAAGTCATTTCTGTGCCTGAAACGGGTCAAAATTGAAGCTTTTGAGTAAGCAAAACTCTGTACAAATGGCAATTTTGGTCACTCTGAGGGTTTAAAAAGTGGTTATTCAACATGAGGCACGATCCAATTGACATTTTGAATCATTTTTGGTACAGTCCAAAAAATCAATTTTCGGATGAAAAACGATGACTCCGGACATGTCGAACGATCCCAAAATGGTCAATATGGATGAAATTTTAACATTTAATCTTTTGACTGTAAATGACTGTTGGATGTGAATTATGACTTTGTCAACTAAAATAAGTGTGTTTAAAGTCATTTCTGTGCCTGAAACGGGTCAAAATTGAAGCTTTTGAGTAAGCAAAACTCTGTAAAAATGGCAATTTTGGTCACTCCGAGGGTTTAAAAAGTGGTTATTCAACATGAGGCACGATCCAATTGACATTTTGAATCATTTTTGGTACAGTCCAAAAAATCAATTTTCGGATGAAAAACGATGACTCCGGACATGTCGAACGATCCCAAAATGGTCAATATGGATGAAATTTTAACATTTAATCTTTTGACTGTAAATGACTGTTGGATGTGAATTATGACTTTGTCAACTAAAATAGTGTGTTTAAAGTCATTTCTGTGCCTGAAACGGGTCAAAATTGAAGCTTTTGAGTAAGCAAAACTCTGTAAAAATGGCAATTTTGGTCACTGTGAGGGTTTAAAAAGTGGTTATTCAACATGAGGCACGATCCAATTGACATTTTGAATCATTTTTGGTACAGTCCAAAAAATCAATTTTCGGATGAAAAACGATGACTCCGGACATGTCGAACTATCCCAAAATGGTCAATATAGATGAAATTTTAACATTTAATCTTTTGACTCTAAATGACTGTTGGATGTGAATTATGACTTTGTCAACTAAAATAAGTGTGTTTAAAGTCATTTCTGTGCCTCAAAGGGGTCAAAATTGAAGCTTTTGAGTAAGCAAAACTCTGTAAAAATGGCAATTTTGGTCACTGTGAGGGTTTAAAAAGTGGTTATTCAACATGAGGCACGATCCAATTGAAATTTTGAATCATTTTTGGTACAGTCCAAAAAATCAATTTTTGGATGAAAAACGATGACTCTGGACATGTCGAACGATCCCAAAAAGGTCAAAATTGATGAAATTTTAACATTTATTCTTTTGACTGTAAATGACTGTTGGATGTGAATTATGACTTTGTCAACTAAAATAAGTGTGTTTAAAGTCATTTCTGTGCCTGAAACGGGTCAAAATTGAACCTTTTGAGTAAGCAAAACTCTGTAAAAATGGCAATTTTGGTCACTGTGAGGGTTTAAAAAGTGGTTATTCAACATGAGGCATGATCCAATTGACATTTTGAATCATTTTTGGTACAGTCCAAAAAATCAATTTTCGGATGAAAAACGATGACTCCGGACATGTCGAACTATCCCAAAATGGTCAATATGGATGAAATTTTAACATTTAATCTTTGGACTGTAAATGACTGTTGGATGTGAATTATGACTTTGTCAACTAAAATAAGTGTGTTTAAAGTCATTTCTGTGCCTGAAACGGGTCAAAATTGAAGCTTTTGAGTAAGCAAAACTCTGTAAAAATGGCAATTTTGGTCACTCTGAGGGTTTAAAAAGTGGTTATTCAACATGAGGCACGATCCAATTGACATTTTGAATCATTTTTGGTACAGTCCAAAAAATCAATTTTCGGATGAAAAACGATGACTCCGGACATGTCGAACGAT